>NC_066324.1:19306576-19611011 GCF_022539315.1 Serinus canaria
TATCTATCTATCTATCTATCTATCTATCTATCTATCTATCTATCTATCTATCTATCTCTATATATTTATATCTATATCTATCTATAGATCTAGATCTCAAATAATTTAAGCTATTCTCTAATAATCACTGTTGTTGTGACACCTTGCCTGATGTAGAGGCACGTGCAGAGAGGGATTTAGCTGAGATCTCTCCCCTGCCTATTGAATTCTTTCCATGAAGGAACTGTCCAAATACACACTGGGTATCAGTTCAGAACTTCTCTGCTGAATTTGGAGTTTTAGGAGATGTGCTTTTGAGGCAGGCAGGAGGGTCTAGACTGACAGCTCTTCCTACCTCAGAGCTCCAGAAATGGCCCAACTTACTTTGTACCCACAGGACTGGATCTTTTCATTGTTTCAAACCTGAGTTTTAAACAAGAATTTCTGGCCCTCTGGGGATATGGCAATTACAGCTGCAGTGCAGTTCCCACAGTCTGGTGGGATCTGCACAGGAGAAGGATCCCAGAGCTCACAGAGGATTTCCCAGTTGTGCTGGGCTGGTTTGAGCCCTGGGGTAGTCCTGGTACCCCCCCCCCAGTATTCACTGTCCTGTGTCAGCTCCTCACTGTGCCACTCACTGCTGCATGCTGAGATGTGCACACAGCCAGACAGCACTACCACAGGGCTCTCATGGAATTCATAGGGAATGCCAACTTCCCATGTGACAGGTAACAGCCTGAAAAGCTCTACTGGAAAAAAAAAAAACAGATTAATTTTATATCCCCATCCCCTGGTCACCACTGAGGAGCATGAAGGAATTTCCAACCTGGAACCATCTTCTATAGGAGGATACATGAAAAGGACATTTCAAAATGGCTCTTGCAACAATGGCCAAAGCCTGCCATTATTTTGGCAAAATTTCTTTTCATGCTGCAATGTCAGAGCACCTGAAATACCTGCTGGGCTCCTCAAATCAGTAACAAGCCCAGACCTTGGCTGACCAGAGGGGGTGGGAGGGACACAGGGCTGTGACAGGCAGGCTGCTCTCGTGCTCAGGCCCGGATCAGCTGAGCTGGAGAGTGAGAAAAGCTCACTGCAAAGGCTGCAGTGCCAGCACCCCATTCACCAGGAATGAAAGAGGCATCTGTACTTCTCCCAGAGGGGCTGCCTTTTGTGCTGCAAATCAGGTATCACACATCACCTACTACTGTAGTGTGACATATTTAAGAATTCAATAAGTTTGATCTCTGTTTCTGCCACCTTAATCTGTGTTTGGCAGTACCTTTTCCATTTAAATCACCTCCAGCACTGAGGACTGCTGTAACAAGACAGAATTAAACTCTGCAAACACTGCTTAAATGACAGGGGGCTCAGGGGATGAAAGACCTGTGATTTAAATGGCCTTTCTAATCAGTTACATCAAGGCTTTTGATCTTGAAGTGAAAGACAACAGTTTTGAAATCTCCAGGTTCATTCCTCTCATTTCTTCTCATGCTCAAATGAACAATCTAACCTGGAATCAGGAGCAACCAGCAGCTTTGGATAAAACCCAGGGCACTGCTGTTTATGGACATGGTAGGATCAGACACTTCTTGGAGTAACTGTGAAGAAAAACCCTCAACCCCCCAAAATTATCCTGGTGCTATAAAGAACAGATGTTCTTGATGGATGTGTGTGCAGTGCTGTACTATTTTGGGGTGCAAAGATCTCTAATATTTTGGTGAAGTGTGTGCCTGCTACAGAAATTGCAAATATTGTATTACTCACTCTGAGCTAGAACCATTATTCCACTAACAGAAGGGTGATATTTTTATTATTCTATTTAGTGAGTATTTGACTTCTGGCAGTGCTCTGCTGGAATTTCAAATGCCAAGTTGGCAGCTTTCAGAAAGGGAAATTTCTGTAAGTTGGGATGGTCTCTTTGGGCTCATATTTCTTGCAGTTCTTTTTCCATGTGCTTGTGTCCCTGGCTACCAGCAACAGCTCTTACCTAAAGCTTTGTTTCTTATCCTATGTTTGATTAGCTCTAGTTTTTCAACCCTAGCATCATTTTACTCCTCAGGAATGCATTGTGAAGTTCTGCCAGCCTTGATTTTGCCTGAAATGTGTAACAATAATGGTGTGGTAGGGTCTAGTAAGTGCAGCCCAAAGCTCTGAAATTTTGACTCCCACATGAGTGTCAGGCTGTGCTGCACTGCAGAGTACAGAAGTTCAGATCTGCTGGCAGGCACAAACCCTCATGCACACTTCCCACAGCCTTGGTCAGGTGACAACAACAAGCATTTTGCATTAGAAAATTCCCTGACAAATCCAGCAATAGCTTTCTTCATGCAAACCAGAGTTCCCTTACTGACAGTGGCGTTTTAAAGAGCAAGAGCTGAATTAGGCTGCCCTAGAGACAAATGATTTTACAGCTGATTTTAGCTTGAAGTCCTTGAGACTGGACATTTCAAACTATCAGTGATAAAAGCCGGTGGGCAATGATGAGTAAAGGAGGCAAAGTTTGCAATTCTGATAGATGGCTTATAAGAAGCAGGCTCAGTGCAGGGAACTCATTAGATTGCTGCTAAGAGGCTGAGCAGAGGCAATCTCCAGCACTGTTTCTGTCCCTGTGTGTCTCACAGCTCTGGCAGGCAGCCTCAGCAGGAGGCACCTGAGCTGCCAGAGGCAGGGCACCCACCTTCCAGTGAGAGCCCAGCACAGCTGGCACACCCCATTAGAGGGCACCCACCTTCCAGTGAGAGCCCAGCACAGCTGGCACACCCCATCAGCAGGGCACCCACCTTCCCCTGAGAGCCCAGCACAGCTGGCACACCCAATCAGCAGGGCACCCACCTTCCCCTGAGAGCCCAGCACAGCTGGCACACCCCATCAGCAGGGCACCCACCTTCCCCTGAGAGCCCAGCACAGCTGGCACATCCCATGCAGCACTGCTGTGGCACTCTGCAGGAAACTTGCTACACTGGGGTTCTCATCCACAGGGCCTTGAACAGACAGGAAACAGCAGCACAGCTTGTCCACCAGTCCTATGTTCACCACGTAACTACAAACACAGGAGAAAATGCATTACAAAAAATTGTTCCACAACAGTTTTGGTAACTTTGCAAAAGAAGTAATTTTTGTTTCTCTGCTATCAAACCACTCAATAGCAAGTTGTGATCAATTAAATACTCTTTCTGAAAGGGTTCAATAAAACCATTCCAATTTCAATAACTTCAGATCTGGCTCTCTGTGACTATCAGTAGTTTTTGTTACGAGATCTGAGAGTTGTGAGGTAATTTGTACTATACTGTACAAGAAAGATGAGTGTAAATGTTTATTTTAGCATACTGCTAGGAGGACAATGGAATTTTGCCATAGTTAGATGATTTATAATAATCTTGGTAGTTCTGCAACAACACAATTTCTTTTCAGCATGAAGAGGTAAACTCTGTAGAACACACTAATTCAAGAAGACAATGATGTTACCCAGATAATGTTCTATAGCAATTCATACATCATAGCAACCAGTGGCCATTTGTTGGCTTTGCTCCCCTCTTATAAATACATACATGCAACAGCTCAGGGACTAATAGAATATTAACAACCTCCTACCATCAGTACAGAAGGATCAGGATCAAAAAATCTCCTCAGGACTCAATCAAATTCAATATAGAGAAAACCATGTTGTGACTTTTTTCTAAAGCTGAAAACTCCCTTCTTTTTTATTAGGGTTAACCAGATCATCACAGCTGATCCTCAGATCACAACTGCTGAAGTTTCTTCTTTGAATTTCTAATAGCTTGGAAACATATGTCCAAAAATCTGCTCTTCACCCTTGTACAAGATCTCTCTGTCCACACCTTGATCATTATCAACTCCACTTAAACCATGCACAAATGTATTTTTTCCATGTCACTTTGCTGATATCACCTCACTTTACCTACTTTCCTCTTCTACCACAAACATCCAGCTTCTCAGACTTTAGCCCTTCTCAACCACCATATTCTGCTGACTTAGCTGAGATCAACTCTCTCTGTGGACACAAAGGTCCACTGTAATCATCTCCCTTTCTTTCCTTCCCCTCTATTTTCCTTTCTATTTTCCTCCACTCCTACAAAGTGGGAGAAACCTCTTGTCAAAACCAGAACTGCTGTTTTACCCTGTGCTGAAAAGGCATGGGGAAGTCATTGCCTTCAGACACCAACAAATGATCCCCTGTTCCTACCCAGACTACACCAAGCCCCTGCTCCTGAGATCACTGTCCCCTCAAGGGCACTTGGCAGAGATGGCTCTAAGGACAGAGGTTCCTGGAGAAGGGAACACCACTGGCTTTAAGCTTACCAGACTTGACTAGACCAGCCTAACTTGACTCAATAGGGAACATTATTAAACAATATTGATTCTAGTCAATAAAGACTATTGATTAGATAATGCTTCTCACAGGAGAACAACTGTTTATTAAAAATAACTGTTCCCTAACAAGATGTCCTACAGTCTGATTTTGAAAGAACGGGGGATTTTGACACTAGGGAAGAAAACCTCATATTTTTCAGACACTGCTGGTGCTCAAAGACAGATTTCTCTGCCAATGTCCAGCCTAGTGACACACAGCTTTTGGAAGAAGTGGAGGAATTAAGAATAAAATACACTGGATATAAAGCAAGAAGTTGAACTGCAGCATGGAAGATTTTTAAAGCTGCTGAAGTAGAGCAGTTAAAAACACATAAAGATGCACAAAGATTATTAAGTGCACACTCATTGTGCAGGTAAATTTGTCTGTTCTATTTATTTAACATGAAAGGTTACTAGCATTAAGTTTCTTGCCAGTTTTGATCTAAGCAATCCACTTGATCACACAGGTGATAAACAAGTTCTCCTGCATTAGTGGAATAATTCCAGGAACAGAGCTGGCTGTTAGATACATCACAGTCACAGAGAAATGCTGAGTGCTGGAAACAGCTCTGAGAAATAGGAGGGAAGAGGAAGAACTAAATAAAGCAGAGCTAATGCAGATAGATGGTGGCTCACAAAAAGGCCCAGCCTTTCTCATCAGCATG
This sequence comes from Serinus canaria, assembly GCF_022539315.1. Classification (NCBI taxonomy): domain Eukaryota; kingdom Metazoa; phylum Chordata; class Aves; order Passeriformes; family Fringillidae; genus Serinus; species Serinus canaria. The sequence continues at coordinate 19,311,595 of NC_066324.1, forward strand.
CTCTTCCCTAGCAGCATCTCTGCAAACTGTGTCCACTGCCCCCCTCCTTCCCACCCACACCTGGGCACAGAGCAGCTGCTCTTCTGGCAGAGAGGAAATGGATGAGAGCTTTCAGCCTGCTGGGACTGTTCTTCCCTGGCACCAGAGACACCAGGAAGATGCATGGAGCTCTCCTTTCCTTGAGGAACTGAGCACACACACAAGTGAAATGTCAAAGCTCTCTCTAATCTATTGCCTCCATCTCTTTTTACCCACAGGAGCACAGCTGAAATAACCTGGCTACCCTTTTGATACCCAGACAGCACATAGATAATTGGTGTTTAGTCCCAAATAGAAAAAAAAAATTAAAAAAATCAGTGCTCCAATTTCTTTGCCCATCTTCCTAAAACTCTCACTTAATCAACTCCCCATGACACATGATACAATGACCTGGAGGTGAAAGATTCTCATTAATGACAGAATTTGTCTGTTTTTGACTGGTTTAAAATGCCCTCTCTCTTTTTTTCCTAATTGCACCATTACCTTGTCATCATGCCTTTCATTCCCCATTTATAACCAGATCTCCTAAAGTGCCTCAGGTGAGGGACCTGCTCAGATTCTCATGTCTCTCCTTATCTTGAGGGTCTGCCTGTGCTGGGCCCAGCCAGTGTCAGATGTCTGCTCAGCACAGACCTCCCACCCTCCCATTCAGAAATTGCAGAATACAACATCCTGAAATTTCACACTCTATCAAAACCTGTTTGGGGAGAAGGAGAGTTACATGAGAACACAGAAGTTTTAGAGGTCACTGGTATCTATGACAACTACTTGTTTTGCTTTTCTCCTCCAGATGTCCTCTTTGTCTCCATCAGCATCACACCAGACTGAAACGTCTGAAGGCTCACTGTGACATGTTTTCAGTAGCATATAAAGAACTTCATTTCTTCAGAGGGCTGAAGACACTGGTGACTATTTATATGATAATTTATTGATAACTATTTCTGTAGTTTCCCAGTGAAACTGTACACTTTTAGCAAGTCTAGTATACTGCTGGATATATATTAGTTTCATCTATTTAAAATATGTATTAATTATGTTTGTACCAATATATTTATGTTCAGCTATTAAAATGCAGCTACATGATAAGATCAGATTCTAGGAATGGCTGGGTGATTTTTATAACAGGAAATGTATTTTTTTTGACCAGCTTATATGAATGCATGTATGACCTGAGAGACCATAGGCAATGGGCACACATGGCTGGCATAGAGAACAGAGAGAAAAACATATGGAAGCTAGCTCCTATGTAATCAGGAGAAAAAAATTGATGGAAAGAACATAAAAACAAGTCCAAAAAGAAAAGAATCTTAGGTTTCTGTATTTCTTTGTCTGCAGTTTAATGAAGAACATTTTTGATTGAGAATATAGTACTTCAGTAGTCTTCTTGACTACCCACACAAACTACTCTCACTGCATCAGGGTTCAAGCAGTTTGTTCCTCTCTTAAATCAATGCAATTTGCTTTCTCTCTCATAAGAAATATTTAGAAAGTTTCATCATCTTTTTTTAAACCTGATTAGGTCTTGGACTCTGCTGCTGAAGGCTTCCACTTGTGAGGATTTACTTTTCACTTCCTGTAATATCTTCAGTGCAGTAGAGTGGTTGTTTCCATCTGGGAAGCTGGAGATGAGACATCTGAAAATCACAGCAGTTACCCTCAGAAGTCCTGTTGTTAAACCTTCAAATACCTGCTTATTTACACTTCTGCCTGCAGTAGCATTATGGTCATCTGGAACACTAACCTAAGTAAAGAGAAAAAAACACAAACACCCAGAATTCAGTGAAACTAACCAAAGTTTGTAGAGAAACATTTACAAATTTGTACAGGCCTACACTGACAGTAATAATAAAGTAACATTCTAGCAGTGCTGATGGACATGACACCATTTCAGGTACAAGGTAAAGTAAAGCACATAATCCAAGCTGGACCAGAATCAATCAAGAGAATGCCATGTCTGAGAAGCAAGGAAGCCTGGCAGCAGCAGAGTATGCCATTAGTAGGACTGTGTTCTTATGCATGAAACACCACCAGTGACCACTGCACTTGTCCTTCAGAGGTCACCCACCTGCCAATCATGTCAGAAGCACAACACCCAGTTCTCTCTGAGCAGACCTCAGAGGAATTTCATTTTTCTAAATCATTTAACTAGATCCCACTCCTAAAAAGGTGAAGTTGAGCTGTACAGCATGTAAATCTGAAGACAAATCTACAGACAGGATACAGATCTGGAAGGAGATTATTACTCATGGAGAGCCTAATTTTTAAAAAATTCATTTCATTTTTCCATTTCTGCAGTCCAAGGGAATGAATGCAGCTGAAATCCTGCCCTGTTACCATCAAACAGTAAGTGGAGTGTGTGTGAAGTCCTGCAGTGCTCCAGGCAGACACTGGCAGCACTCAGGGCTGGGGCTCCTGGAACATCCCCATGGCTGATGCTGCTGGGCCAAACCCACATCCCCCTGTTCTGCCACAGCCCCAGGGCTGACACAGGCATCAGGGATCAATACTGGCTGAAATGCCACTTTCCTCCCAGTTAAAATCATTTACACTCACTAGATGCAAGCGTGGCCAGAGAAAAGCATTCCTCCTGCTAGAGGTATCAGGAGGGATTTGGTGACACTTGGTGACAAAGAACAACATGCACGTTTCTTTATTATTCATTAGCTCTGAGCCTTGTGCTGGTACTTAAAACTCATTGTAATGCTCTATTTCTGGTGCTGAGCCAAGAGAGCAAGTGAGAAGTCTTTAGCTGCTTATTCAAGTTCAATAGGAAAAGCAATGCTCTGTTGCTCCAGTACTGTTTGTTGGGAATAATTAAAATAATTCATGCCTAATGACCCCAACTGCTCACTGAAACAGAGGGACTGAGCACTGCCATGTGTAAATCAACTTAAATGTGGGTTTGTGTTTGGAACATCAAGTTTTAAAAACTGCTAACAAATGCTACTTACTGCTTTTTTTCACTGTAGATTAAAAAATTCTTAGGGCTATTTTTTAAAAGATTTAATAATATCTTGCAGCAGAGCCTTTGCTTTGCTGTAATAAGCAGGACTATGAGGGGATAATGTCTGCTTTTGTCTTTCACTTCAGTGTACATAGGAGAAATATATTTTCTAAATATATAGTCCTTAGCTATGAAAGTTCATGCTTTGAAATAAAACTGCTCTTCCTAATTTGTAAAATAAATAGATCTGGCACTTACTAGAGTAATTTACTGCAGAGCTTATTTCATGTTCAATTTTTTTGGAAAATGTGAGTGTAATAATTAATATAAAGGGAGAACAAATGTGTTTTTTTACACAGTGTTATGTCAAACAACAGACAGAAGGAAACACTGCTTGACAGAAAACGGGTAAATTTGAACTGAATTCCTTGAAGGTTCTCCTTTTACACTAACTCAAATGAGTGACAACAGATCAGCTCTTTTACTGAAGAAATAATTAATGGGATAGTGTGAAAGTGTGTTGAGATTTATGTTCAAAATTAATTGGTGTGCTTGCAGAAGCAAAATTAATTGGGGTGCTTGCTTGTTGATTATTATATCAAGCAAGGGGGTAAGAAATCTTAAGATTTAATAGTGTAATTATGAAAGCTTTCAAGCTCTGGTTTCTTTGTGTCAATTACACAAGGAGTTAATGATATTCAGAAAAACTCTGTGGAACATGAGCTTTGAATGGGGAAATGTAACAACACTCCACATTCCTGAGTTTAACAATTTCTGTGACACAAATCTACAGGTGTGATTACACACTTAAATCGATTTGCTGAGCAATTGGTATGAACCATTTTAAAATCACAATGGAAAATCAGGAAATGTGTAACTACTGTCCGAATATCTGACACATCCAACACCTCAATGCTCTTTTAGCTTTCCTGATGGCTGACCTTGCTGGGCCTAATCAAGAGTCCTGCTTTCTTTGCTTTGGTTCTTGAATTGGAACACTCAGGTGACCTGACTCTCAGCTCTGGTACAGACTCCACACAAGTCATCAACTATTCCTTGGAGAATTCACCCTGAGCAGGGCTTTCCATGCTGCCCTAAGCTCTTCAGCTCTGCCCAACATCTTGGGCTTAATCCTGTAAGATGCTGCAGAATATGGCCCCAATCCAGTAAAGCACTTAGGCACACATTTAATATAGCTGAAAATGCTCCTCTGTTCTGACTCACATCACCAAAATACCTCTGCAGATCAGAGCAAATTCTCCTTCTGTGCTAACAAAAAACACCAAACAATTTCCAGTTAGCAATGCAGAGGTCCAGCACTGACAACTCATTCATATTTTTATTTCATAAAAGGCACAGTCCTCCACAGCCATGAAGAATTTAAAATGTAGAGTTGGTAAACCCAACTGGAAAGACTTCAGACATTTAGAAGCACACGATTTCTCTTCATTTGGTCAATTATTTCATCTAATTATCCCATTATCAAGAGTGATTTTGTGCTTTTTGCAGGTGTAGTCATTGGGCTTGCCTCAAAAACACTGAAAAGTACACCTCAGAAGTCTCAGGAGGATGTCAGACTCTCTGTGGAGTAACTAGTGAACCAAAAAAAGGGAAATGGCTCAGGAAGGGCATGGCCTTGAGATGGTGCAGGTGAAGGTTTCAATTCTAAATTCCCCACCCTAAACACTTCAGCATGTCATGACCTCCTCTACTCCAGCCCTGTTTTCAGGATTTACTGTTCTCCACATGGACTTGTGTCCTGGTTTAGGGAAAATCTGGGAGAAAATCTCTAAAGGGGTTTCCCCTGGAAAGCAAACTCAAGTGGCTCCTTCCCCATGTGGTTCGGGAAGAGATTTCCTTGGAGAAAAGTGGAAAAACCTGTTTATTTAACAGGCAAAGCATTCACCAGCACACAAAAAAAGAGCAGTATAAACAATAAAACTTCTTGCTGCTCTGAAGAGAGGACACACTCAGCAAGTGCCTCTTTGGGCAGTGGCTCAGCTCACTCAGTCTCTGATCAGTCCCTCTGCTGCTGGAAATGCTGCAGCCCAGCCCCCGTGGCCACAGGTGAGAGCTGTGGGTGCCCTTCAGGTGTTCAGTCCAGAGCAGCTTTGAACAGCTCCAAAGAAAAAGAAAAACCACAGTGCAGGGAACTCCTCTGCCTCAGCTAGCTAAACTAACTAAAAGCAAAGGAGGGCTCTGTCCTGCTGTCTGTCCATCCACAGACAGGAGTCCAGGAGCAGGAGTGTGGAGGAGTGAGTGCAGTGTCTGAAAACAAACTGCTGCTTCTTCTCTCCCCCCTCTGCTCTCAGAACCAGCCTTAAAGGTGCAAAACTTTGTTCTGGGCAGAGCAATGGGGATAGGAGCATCATAAAGTCACCCCAGGACAGCTGTTATTAGGGACTGAGGGAACGGTCAGTGCCACTCAGCTGAACCCTGTGCAGACAGAAGTAATTTCAAAATGGACTGCAAAAGCCCAGCAGCACAGATGCACCTTGGATTTCACAGCTCTTGTCATCATCAGTGCTAACATGGAGCTGCCTTATTTGATGCAGCACAGAAGACTAAAAGAAACTGGCCACAAATGCTGAAGACACTGCAATAGGATGTATACTGTCATTCTGAAGAACCCCAATGAAATGGCAGCACATTCCAGGCAAGAAGTGGAGGAGAAAAATAACTGTCCTGTGACTAGATAGCCAGATTATCTTAAACCCAGCAAAATTTCAGAGGCCACTAACCTAAAATATAGTCCAAATTTAAGCACTGTATTTTGGAGAAGAAAAAAGTCACCAGCAACTGGGTTTTGATCCCCACATTTGTTTGATGGCTAGCTCACCTAAACTTCATTGCACATTCACTGATGTCTGACTTAGAATTTTCAGATACTATTCCATTAAAGATTGCCTTAAAAAATTATCCCAGGGATCTTCATGGTAACCCACAGACAGGTATAGTTTAGGTGTATGGCTTCTCTGGGGAAAGGACATGACAGCTGTCACTTGACTGGAAATAAAACCCCCAGAGTATGAAATGATCCTTACATGCCTACAGCTCCATTAATTACTTGGTTTTGTTGGTAAGAAACCCCCCAAAACAGACAACTAGAAAAGCTACAATTATTGTACAACTATCTCCTGGCTACAGCAGACAAAGAAGAGCAGAGACAGCAGTGAATAAAGCTCCAAGTCGAGCAGAAGAGCTGTAGGAATGTAGGTGGGAAGGTTTGATCCATTAGCCATGGAAATCAGGAAGCAGCCCTGCTGTCCTCAACAGACACTGACTGAGGCATTACCAGAGCTAAGGAGGCTGAGGAAGGGAACAGGGTCAGTCAGGCTACAGAAGGTTTCCTACCAGTGCCTTAAGGCAGGAGGCAAAGAAAGGTCTGAACAGGATCCTTCAAACTATTACCCTGGACAGGCTGGATCACACACACACACACAAAACCCAAACCAAAACTAAATCCACATGAAACTGGCTGGAAATAAGGTTCATACTGGATGCATTCAAGATTATATTGAAATGCTTCTCAAAACAGTACTGTTTCTGTGTTCAGCAAATATTGGCGTACTTGTTTAATAATTTGTTAAAACCTTGCAAATACACATTCTCATTTATTACTCCTGGTATTACTTTGGGTTTTATTTTCCAACAGTAAGTGGAAATACACATGACATAGGCAAAGGCTGCATCACATGGCTCATCCATCCAGGAAAAGTGGAGGCAGTTAAAAGTCTCTGGGGGTATATTTTAGTATTTTGGTATTCAGAGCTGCTCTCAGTTTGTACATTTCTTTTTTGAAAAAAAAAAAAAAAAAAAGAAAAATTCAAATTTGATCTGATTTATTATATTTTCAAGAGAGAAAAATCAGGGTTAGAAAAGCAGCACTGTTTTTGGGTTTTGTACTCAACTATGCGCTTCATGGAACTATGAAGATATCCCAGTTTAAGGGCCAATTCTGCATGAAGAGAACATAAGAGACTTTCTGTACAGGAAAGAAAAGTCCACTGTGGGTCATGGGAAACATTAAGCTTTAATTACAGTTTTGCTGCAATTCAAGGGCAGTATTTGGCAACAGACTGAAAAGAGCTCTAAGTGCAGTAAATTTTCCTTCTGCAGTATCTCTGAGCTCTAGGTGGCCAGCTGTGCCTAAGAAATGCCCTCTGTGCTCCTCCAGGAGCTGCAGGTCGCTGTGCCCTGCCAGGGCAGGCAGGCTCTGCCAGCTCAGCCTGGCACAGGGAGGTGCTGGGGGATTCCCCAGCCTGCCCTGCAGAGCTCCCTTACAATAAAACTGTTTTACTCGCCTTTATTTACAACAGGACAACACAAACAGGAAGGTTGGGTTTCTCTCAGGTTGGGTTAACCCCAGGTGCTCTTGGGTCTGGTATGGTTACATTTCTTTGCTCTATGTTCATGTACTTATTCTAAATAACTTTAACTGGTACCGTGTCAAATCAATTTCCCTAATTAATTCAGTTAACTTAGTTTCTTTATTTTTTCTCACATAAACTTTTTGTGTTCTTTTAACAATTTCTGCACTCTCCTTTTTTCTCTTAATCCTTTCTCATCTAACTTCTCAAGCTCTCTTTCTTTTTGTAATCTTTTCTCTTGCCCATCATTCAACTTTTTAAATTCTTTCTTTACATGCCCCGTGTTAAAGGGGAGCATTAACAATTCCTGACATGGTTGGTACCCCCCTCAACAAAAGTGGGTGGTGTTTTCTGCTCTCATTTTTATTACTCTCACTGTTGATATTTTCCTTGCTTTACTCTGTGTTCTCCTTGAAGGAGAAAAATAGGTGGCTTTAGGAGGAGCAGTTGGTCTTACAGCTTCCTCTACAGGCTGAGGCAGGGGAGGTAAATTGGCACAGGATTCCCAAGCCTTATTCTTGATTGTCAGCTTTAACTCTTGATTCTGACTCATCTCTCCTAATTTTATAACTTCAAATTTGTTCTTTTTAATTAATTTTTTTTTTTTTTTACTTAATCTCCAGAGGGCTGTCTGGGCCCCGGAAATCTGTCCGGGGGTTTATTCTCAATTATTGCCCGGCCGCCCCGCCCCTTCCAGCGCCACCTGACACCCCCCCGGCAGGGCGCACAGCCTGCACTCGGCCTTGCTTTGTGCCACAGAACTCGGACCATCCTTTTAAAGTGTTCATCAACAGTCCTATGGCTTGTTGATTCTAACAGCGTCCCCTAAATTATTCAAAGTATGTACATAACTTTTCAATTAACAAACTGCTTGGCTCATGAAAATACATACACACAATTTATAAGTAAAAAACCAAGACTAAATATCTTATGATGAGCAGGTCACTATGAATTAAAAATGAGCTTTCAAATAAAATATTTAATGACATTTCAAATTAAATGAAACATTGGAAAATTCAAACATTCAATGCTAAAGAGTCCTATTTAAGCACTTCAGCAAATCAGACTCTGGCAATGTATTGACCTGACTTAGATTCATGACACTGAAACAAGTAAGACTCAAACACACAGTCACAGCTCTTTGTGGTCTGTACTCTAAATATTCCTATAGGGTGAATTAAAGAAAACAACCTGAGAAAGAGATAGAATATCCATTCACAGGGTTCCTGGTGCACGTGCTTTTGCAGAAGTCATTAGTAGAAGCAAATACATCAATTTCAGATGTATTTGCTATATCTATCAAATCAGATATATCTATCTACAGAGTACAGCAGATACAGCCACCAAATACAAACAACAAATGAATTTTCATCTTTCAAGCCTTTATTCTTATTTACCTCCTGGTGTTCTTATACTCTAAATACTGTAACATGTTTGTGAAGCATGCAAAAATTTACCAATTAAAAAAGTTATTTTACCCACCGTAAACTGGTGTATCAACAGGTCCATCAGAAAAGTGATCTTATTACTAAAGAGAACATAGGTGCAGTTTTCTATGCAGTTGCTGCAGGTGAGGCTGTAAACATTTACTGTACTGCAAAGCGACCTAAAATGTCAGAAGGGAAGAAAAATTAGAATTTTACTTACTTCAGTGAATTAAAAACAAATAAATGGCAGCATCAAAAAATAAGCTTACAGGAATTCACATTTATTTTCTTTAACTTGGAATTCCAAACAGAAATAATATATGAATGAAATCAATAACTTTAAAACAGTAAAGCCACACTTATCAGAAGCCACATATTCTATAGGTACTGAACTCTCCTGTATTCAAAACTCTGACCAAAACTGATACAGAATATCAGCCAATTTCACCTTTGGATAGGTAACATTTCTCTGTGTGTGGCTTACAGCTATAGAACACAATGAACTCTTTCCTGGCAGGACCCTCAAGCTCTGTGTGAAGTATCTGACAGCAGTTCCCAGCTCAGCAGGGCCTGTGCTCAGCACAAGGGACAGGGATGCCCAGGCAGCTGGCAAACCCAGCAGCTGCAAGGCCTGGACCAGGTGCTCTGGTGCCACATTGTCCCCTCTTGTCACACAGCCTGCAGTGCTGATGTGCAGCTCCACTGTCCCTCTCACACAGCCTGCAGTGCTGATGTGCAGCCCCACTGTCCCCTCTTGCCACAGAGCCTGCAGTGCTGATGTGCAGCTCCACTGTCCCCTCTTGCCACAGAGCCTGCAGTGCTGATGTGCAGCTCCACTGTTCCCTCTTGCCACACAGCCTGCAGTGCTGATGTGCAGCTCCACTGTCCCTCTCACACAGCCTGCAGTGCTGATGTGCAGCTCCACTGTCCCCTCCTGTCACACAGCCTGCAGTGCTGATGTGCAGCTCCACTGTCCCCTCTTGTCACACAGCCTGCAGTGCTGATGTGCAGCTCCACTGTCCCTCTCACACAGCCTGCAGTGCTGATGTGCAGCCCCACTGTCCCTCTCACAGAGCCTGCAGTGCTGATGTGCAGCTCCACTGTTCCCTCTTGCCACACAGCCTGCAGTGCTGATGTGCAGCTCCACTGTCCCCTCCTGTCACACAGCCTGCAGTGCTGATGTGCAGCTCCACTGTACTCTCTTGCCACACAGCCTGCAATGCTGATGTGCAGCTCCACTGTCCCTCTCACACAGCCTGCAGTGCTGATGTGCAGCTCCACTGTTCCCTCTTGTCACACAGCCTGCAGTGCTGATGTGCAGCTCCAGCAGCACTGGGGAGCCCCCTCTGTGGCTGGGGGAGAGGGCACATCTTTGCAAGTGGAACAACACAAAACAGAAGCACATGCACAACTGCTCTCTGCACCACAGGCAGTGATTTCCATCTGCTCCAACTGAAGTGTTCTCCTCAAAACAGGCTTTGCAGGGAAGCTGGGACCAGTCCTGGAGAATATTCTCACAGAGAAGATTAATCTTACCAAAGAGAGCCCTATTTCAGAATAAACACAAAGTTTGTTTCTGAGCTTTGCATATCAGTAAAGGCATCACTGTTACTTCACAAACACACACAGAGACACACAACACAAATGCATCATGAATACATCCAATATAAATACAGATGGCTAGACATTCAAACTGTTTCTCTAAAGTAAACCAAAATAAAAAGAACTTTCACTTTGTTGTGTTTTTCTCAACATATGAAAAAATGGGACTAAGTTCAAATAAGCTCCAAAGAAGAAAATAAATTATGAGCACTGCTGAAAGGTCATACAAAAGTGGGGCTGCAACAAACACCAAGTTACTGCACTGAAGCCATCAAAGCTGGCATTTAACAGAACAAGCTGCAGACTAATTCAGAATACTTCTGGAGCTGAGTTTTAGGCTTTAACTTTCTCCTAAAATACTTTTTGGAACAACAAAATTATTTACACAATAAGGACTGGGACTTGGCTGATCCTGGGCTCATTGCTGTGGCATCTGGTCACTCAGCCTGGCTCCCCAGAGCTGATCTGGAAGCCTCTCACATCCATTGCATTTCTCAAGCAAAGGAAAGCTGGAAATGCTCAGAGGCCAGAAAAAGTGGAGCAAAATTTTTTTATTTGTATGGCTGGACTATCTTCTCTTCAGCTGGAGAAATTAGAAAATAAGTGAATAAACATTTATACTTTCCCTCCTTTTGTGAGTATTACCATATTATCAGTTATATTAATTTAACTGTACTGGTAATTAATTTTATTCTACTGCCTAATTAAATCAATTTAAATCTTCAGCTTACATGACGTGAAAACAATTCTAAATAATTACTTATTGACCAAAGGCAGGTTAATTTTTATCTATAGATGAAAATAGATGAAAATAGATGAAATAGATGAAAATCCAAGAAATAATTGAAGCAGGATGCTTCACATGCATTTTTACAAATCTGTCTGCAACACTATTCTCTCTTCCTCTCCTGACATATAAGGGGATTTAGTTCTCTTCTCTCAGTAATGCTGAAAATTATTTTTATTTGGCACCTCCTTCTATCTTTCATGAAGATTATTCCCTTGTGTAGGTATGTTTAGAGGGGAAAAGAGAAGAAACGACATTGGCAGTATCTATTTTCTGTTGAGACGATGCTTTAAATCAGCTTCTGTCATTTTATCAGCTATTTTAAAATAAAGATCAATTCTATTTAAATATAAACATTATAATTCATCCGAAGTGTCAAATATGAACTTGTAGGTTAATTCTGACAGCATTTCAGAGATCTGAGGTGATTTAGTTAATTCACTGCAATAAATGCTTTTTGATATATGGGATTCCTAGTTCCTAAGAGGATAATTTATTTGACACTTGAAAACACAGAAACTTCTCACTCCATCTCAAGACCAAATTCCACCATTCGACTGCATCAGGCTTTTGTGTTTCCCAAGTGACCCTCACGTCACAAAGAGTACTGCTGCTTCCAGACACTCTGATAATGCATTTGAAAAGGTGCTGGAAGCAAATGGATGTCAAATGAATTTTTCACAGCAATAAAGAGGGTTCCCTTAACTGATACCACAGGCTTGCTACCAGCAGCTCGTCTGAGCACGTTCTGATCACAGCCTGCTCAGCTCTGCCGCGGCTGCACGACCCGACTGCAATCCAGCACCACGAGTGTCACACAGAAGTGTCCCCAGGTGGTTGGCAGTGTTAAATGGCAGATTAGAGACAGCACAACTAATTTCTTTACTTTAATCTTATTAAGAGAACAACAGCTGTCAACTGTCACCATTTCTGTACAAGGCCGCCGAGACAAGCGAGGGGCTGCGAGCGGCAGAGCCACAACTTTATCCAAGCACACCTTCCCTCACTGGGATGGAAAACCCAAAGCACTTCCCACCCTCCTCTTCCCTTTAGGAGGAAAAGAACTGCTCTGAATTGCAAAGGTGATACCTCCAGAGATGCCAGAGGCAGCTGAAGGGCTGCAGCAGGAGGCTCTGCAAAGCAGGTGGTTATTGATGAGAGCTCTTGCTCTAAACTTTGTATCACAGCCACAAATCAGCTTTCAGCCCTGGCCCCTGCACGTTCACTCCAGCCCATGGCCAGGCTGCCCTCGGATGCAAGGCTTTCCTCCAGAGTAAATCCAATTATAAAAACCTCCTTATGGTATACAAGCTTGGAGTCAAAAAAGAAATCTGTCTTTAAACTAGACAAAAATACGCATCTGCATGTTATGTTTATTTTACATGAATACGAAGGAGGAGAGGAGGATTCCTTTCCATAAAGCTAGATCTCAACAGTTTATGTGCCTGCATGAGATTATTTTTTAATATTAGCTCATCTTCATTTCCTCAATTTGCCTGATGACAAACTTTTAACTTTTATTAAAAATACTGAGGTATTTATACCTCAGTATATTATATTTATAATAACAGTATGCAACCATGAAAAACTAATCCACGATAGTGCACCAGGATACAGAGGCAATAACTCAGCTTATGCTTTACAAAAACCAGGGCACCATCAACATACAACAATTCACCTGTTTCAAGTGTAAAGCTCTTCCCTATTCTTACAATTTCTGATGTAACAAATGAACATACCTTGATTATCAATGAACAACCCTAAAAGCTCAGTCTGGCAGTGCAATAATACAGCACTAAACACTATCAAATTTAGGATGTGTTAATTCAGTAAAAACTGCTCATTTTTAACCAGTTTGAATATTATGCAGCAGTCTGATGGGGAAGGGGATCAGTACTGGTAATTACCTGCTGAGTTCCAAAGAATTGGGAAGTGAAATATGACTGGAAAATCGTGCAGAGAATGGCTATAGAGTGGAATGGGTAAGGAACCATCAAGGTAAGAATATGGACTGAAACAACAATAAAACTGCATGAACAGCAACGCTACAGCTTAAGAAGTGTATGTTCCTAAACACAAGTAAAAATTACAGAGAACAAGATATAAATCCAGCTCTTAGCTCAAAATAGTTCTTACTGAAAATTGTCATTTGTATCAATGCTATCCAAAATATTATGGGGACACTATTTTCTTCTTTTTAATGTATGTAATTATGGTTTGGGCTTTTTTACCCTGATAATATTTGCTTTAAATATATGATGCAAGAAAGTGTATGAGAAAAGAAGATATATTAAACTTGACTTCAATCCCATCTTAACTTATAAATGTCCAACTTTGTTCCTTACACAATTACTGCCAATTTCTCTTTTAAAATACTTGTCACTCAAGGAAGTCAAAGCATTTCCCAAATGTTAATTAAACAAAGCCTACAAGCCTCATTTGTTAGCAGGTTTGTTACCAACATGTCATGGTAAATGAGCTGCACATCACAAGGCAACCCATGGGAGAAGACTCATCTTCTGCTCCTCATCTGAGGGCATTCAATTGTTTTGCTGTGCAGCTCCCCTTTGCTTTTCTGTACAAGAAGAATATCATAGGGCTCTGAAATCTTTACAAATTCTGCTGACTGTGTCTTTTGTGGAAAAGTGGACAAATCCTGGAACACTACAAAATGGCGCTCTGAGAAATAATATGGCTGGACATTAATTTTTGTGTTAACACCAAAAATAAAACTTACTATAACCCACTGTTTTCTCTTCCCCTTTCCCAGTGATTTATTTGAAGGGGAGGAAAATTGCCCCAACACCAAATGTATCATCTGTCTCATAAATATCACGTCCTCCTCACAGCATTTCCCACTCTGCTGCTCTGACTACTGAGCTGGACAGTGGTACAAAACAACAGGCATATTGTTAAATCTTCTGATAATAAAGCTTTATCTTGTAGACATGGGATTAAAGTTCTGAGCTGCACCATACAGCCAGGATTTTGGGGAAAGAGAGATGTAGATAATAGCCCCTGTAATCTCCTCACCTACTTGTAAATAGCTTATCCTCATCACAAAGCAACAGACAAATTCCCAATTTAAGATGAGTACAAATGGTTAAACATTGCAGGAACCCACAAACAATCTGAAGTACAGCAGTGTCCTTTAGCAAAGCATATTTGGTTAGGGGAAGACTGGAGGGCAATTCACAAAACATCTTCATTCAACTTCTCTCCACAGGGCTTTGCTTTGTCTTTAAACAGAGAAAATTGCCAGAGAAAACTGCTCCTTCACTAGACTCAAAGTTCAAGAAATCAGGATGTAAATGACATTTGCACAAAAGAAAGAAAAGTAACTTCAAACTTGTTTCAACATTAAATGAGACATGTGATCTGAATTTTCTTCCTCGTTTAAAGAATTAAACATGTTCTGGGATTGCCCTTGGTTTTGAACCTCCCTCAAACACTCTGTAGATGAAAAATTTCTTCAATCCTTTCAGTGAGACCACAGCAATACCTGTGAATATGGTTTGTGCCTGGTTCAAACTGCTCACAGCAAGTCTCACCCTCTGGAATTATTGTTGCTCTCAACAGCTGAGGTGCAGATTCTGCACAGAACATTCTTCCCCACCAAAAAGGCCACAGAAATACCAAGAGAGGAGCCTCTGCATCCCATGCAGCAAGACCAAGATGCCTGGGCCACTTCCAGCTGACTCCAGACTCCCTAAGCCAGACTGTCACAGACCAAGCCTGCAAGAGCAGTTTGCTTCAGAGAGCAGGATCCTGTATCAAATTATGTGCAAGCTGATGGATAACTTCCCAATTTCCATATTTTCAGGTACCTACAAACTGGAGACTGCAATTTGCTGTGAAGTTGAATGAAATGCTGTATTTCAGGAGTGGAGCAAAGTTCTTCAGAAGATGTTCTTAACACACAATGCTGTCAGAATAGTTTATATTAATCTCCTTTCTGCCCCCGTGCTTCCTCCGGAAATACAGCTAGTGGAAAATCTATGTTAATAAAACAATGTTTAGAGACTTTTCAAAGATGCAAAAACTCTTTTTATAATTCAGTCATGAACAGGCTCAGGAATCTGAGTGATCACTGGTCTGAAAGGGCTGTGAGATTGACAGTGACTGTCAGAGAAAGGAGAACCTCTGAACAACTGTTTGGATGTGACTTCTGTTACACACATGTGGCTGACATGGGGCTTTATTTATCAGCACACAAACTCCTTCGAGACCTAATACATCCTCAAACTGCCTCACAAACTCCAAACACAATGTTTTCACTAATGTAAACAGAATGTTCTCAAACCTTCTCAACACAGGTTACCAAAACAAGACTATTCTTAAAAGGAAAGAACAAAAATCAAAGATGTATGGGTTGTGCACATTCTAAGAATTCAAAGCTCAATTTAAACTAGGCTTTATGTGGGCATACAGTGCAACCCTGTCCCTAGTGAAGTTTATCCCACATTGATGAGATCACTCAAAATTAGAGACTCCACAGATGAAGAAGCCCCAGGGCTGTCCCTGAGCTGCTCCCCATAGGCCCAGCTCAGGCTTGCTCACCAGTGGAGCTGGCTAGACCTGCAGCAAGTGCACTTGGCACAACTGCAAAGGTAGGAATTTTATTTATTCTATTAGAAGTGCAAAGTCAAGATACCTAAAAATGTTTTTTCCTTAGTGGTCTTTCCTAGCACTTCACACTGGTGTATGTCCCATAACCTATTATCAGCCAGTTTTCATCCAAACGTTCACACTAAATCACAGCAGTGCCTAAATTACAATTACACCAATATTCCAAAATATCTACAAACAAACAATGACAATGGTACACACAGGATATCCTGGGTTTGCACTAAAACCATGCCTAGCTCTGCTCTGAAAGCACCTATGTGCTCTTGACTGTAAAAAACCTACAGTTAGAGATTAGGGAAAAGAGCACCAGGCTTTGCAGGAATTCTGCTTAGTCACCACCTTCTTTTTTAGGGATTAGGCATTTAAACCCTTCCATTCTTCTGTTCTGTAAAGAGGAATTTCTCTAATCCACAAGAATTTTGATTTACCTGCTTGTAGGCGCCCTTTTAGCTAACAGTACCTTACAACTATTTAATTTTAAAAGCAGACAAATTCCTGTGAATTACAACCCTTTAAAAAATTCCCCTGCTTCCCACTAGAGATCTCTGCAGACTAACTTCAAAAGATATGATCTCCTCCTCTGTTAAAACACAGCTTTGTCTTTTCTCTTTTTACACAATTAGCTGCTGCTCAAATATATCATAGCTCAAACTAAAACCACCAAGTTAGGAAACCAGAGGCTGAGTGGAAATGTCTTTCCCCTTCCATGGCATAGAGAACAGCACAGTTTTTTGCTCTGAAGTCCAACACAGGACTAGGAGAAGAAGAAGCAGTGAAGCAGCAGATATGAAATGAATATTCCAGTGACTCTAAGTGCAGGTGAAGGACCCATCAAACTCACTTAAAGGGAACCCTGGCAGCTGCATTCAGGTTGGTGGGAGAAGTCACCATCTGAAGAACATTTTCCAGAGCAGTCAGTCCTCCTGCAGCCCGGAATGCAATTTTATCTGCTGTATTCTGGAGAAACACAAACACAGAAGAGAACCAACAGAAATTAAAGAAATGTTTACATAAAGGGTACATCTGACACTTGTGGATTCTGTCAAAGTAGAAAGTCCTTAATGTATTTATTTACCACGTAGGACACCTTTGAAAAAGAGCATTTCACAGGTCATGCACAAGGAAGAGGCTTTCTAGAGCAGGAGTTGAAACTCTCAGGTTTTATATTCTCAATTATCAATTATAAATAGCCAGTACTAAACAGGTAATGCACTTGAATACCATATTTTCTGTAAGGACATAGAATTAGAGGGACTTTAATAAAGTTCACCTTTATCTGTTGCTATTACCTTCGGAGCTATGCTGCTTTGTATGATTTTAAAAATACAGACAATCTCCAGATGGGTAATTCCTCCTTTTTACAAACTTTTCCAACAGAAGACAACCTCCAGGCTTGGCTTTTGAATATGCACAAAACAGCTCAGGCAGATTCCTTTTCCGAAGTATCCACTCGGAACTTGCATATACCAGAATTTTATACTTAATTACCATCCTCTCACTATTCTCCCAGTTTGCAAATGACTAGGGTTTTGCTGCAGCAGATCCAGTATTTTAGAACTTACACTCTTGTCTTTTCCTACAAAATTGGCTTAGTGTCCTCTGTTCACAATAAAGCAAGTAAAATCTTCTTATTCTCTACTTCCTAAGCTGCTAATTTTGTATAGTTTTTTGGCAGTTGGTATTTGATCATTTTGATTTTGTCAGTGATGATGATGATATACTAGTAAATAAGAAATAATTTCTTCTTTTTTCCCCCAGTGTTGCAAGCACTTCACATATGGGGAGAAAATGGGAAATCCTCTATAAACATGATTATTACTAGTCTATAAAGAATGTATTCTACTGTAACAGACTGCATAACAGAAAAAACTCCTAATAACTCTGACAATAAAATATTTATTTGAACAACTACAAAAATAATTAAGCAGCTGCAATATGATTTAGATGGGCAACATTTTCCCCTGTGAGATCTGACATTGCACACAGAAGTACATATCTTACTTTTTATTTAAATCATGTAACTTTCTCTCCATTAAGTTTCTGTCAAGCAAATAACTGCATTGTATTCAATTTACAAGCTACAGAAAAACTATTCACAGAAGTCAGATATTCAAAAGGGAAGCGTTTTCCACAATTAATATGAACTGCATTTAGATTTTTAGACAACCAAAAGATTTCTATTCCAAGGAAAAACTGGCCTCAAATGAGTGGAAATCTGTGTGCCAACTCACCAAGCAGTTAAGAAAATCAGCCAGTCATTTCCTACTGGCTAGTTGATAAGTACAATTTCTAGCAGTTAATTTTAGCCCAGTGAGCCCAGTAAGTGTGCCTTAACTGCAGAGTTATTTTTGAGTTTCACTCATATATTCTTCCTCTGTTTCCTTTTCCTCCCATCTAAAAGAACCCCAAGCCCCTGCCTCCTTAAGCTCCCTTGGCTCCCAATAACACTTTCCACCAACTCCTGGTAGAGCCATAAAGAAAAGACCCAAACAGCAAAGGAACAGTCCTGCCATAAATCATCCTTATTGACTTGATTTGAGCACCTTGGCTCACAGCCACAGCTCCCAGAGCTCCTCCTGCCCTGTTCCCCCAGTGCTGCACACCCCCAGACAGAGGCCAGGCCCTTTCTAACCCTTCCCTGCTGGCTTCAGGTGACACCCCCAGGTGTCAGAGAGATGCTGCTGCTTGCAGAGTACCTTTCCCTGGGAAGGGGCAGAGCCTGGCAGGGCAGAGCAGGAGCAGACAGGGAGCTCAGAGGGGCTGTGCAGCACAGCAGCAAGGGCTCTGACACTGCTGATTTATCTGTCAGTGCTCCTGCAGCTCCAAATGTGCCCAGCACTTGCCACTTCTCACTTTCCCTATTTCTCATGGGATATTATGCCACAACCTATTAGCTCTTGTGGCAAGAAGTCTTTCCTGCCACTCAGCCCAAATATGCCCTTTCTCTCTTTCATCCCATTACTCTGACTTATATCCAATTTATTGCATTCATTTTGTTTGTCCCCTCAGCAACTGCTCCATTCTTGAGATCCTACCCGCTCCCTTTTCCTACTTGGCTTCTTTCTCCACTCCAGATTCTCTCTAATGCTAACCTCCACCTTTTCTATTTTTTCATGTGAACTTTTCTTACCTGTGATTTTTTTTCCCAGAACTCCTCTTTTCTCTGGAAGTGCCAGTAATGAAGTGTCCAGAAAGGAACGTCCCCCTATCCCAGATCAGTCACTAGAGCCATGCTGACAGAAGCAACAACGTCTCCCTATTCTGAGGGGAGGTTTTCACGTCTCTATACTAAAAAGATATAAATCTTTTGAAGCTGTTTCATTTCCTATATGTTCTCCTTCCATTTCAATCCGAAGCATCACTTGTTTTATAGACAGACTTTTTTCAGAGCGACTGGCTCACTTTTGTCTAATATTTTACTAAAATACAAGTCTACTTGTCAAAATACAAAATCACTTTTAAAAACTTCTGTTACTACTACAGTTTTCCACCAAGCAGAAGGCAGTCTGTAATTTCTTCTGATTTTATATGACTTAGCTACATGTCCTATCACTCCTCTTTCTAGATTACTCATAAAAATTCATTAGCATTTTGATGCTTATGAATGAAAATAAATTCCTGATGATGTGATGGAAGAGAGGGAGAAGCTCCAATAAAAGGAAGATACAGCCAGCAGCAGAGCTGGGGAAGATCCATGAGTGCTGTATTTGTTACCTGTGCTCACAGAGGTGTCAAACTGCCACACAGGATACATGGCTTCTAGCACATTTAATACATTTCTCTCCAGTGATTCTCAGAAGATGGAGAACTTCCAGGGCTCCTACCCCATGTCTTGGAATGTCCCTGTCCAATGCTGATGCTGAAGTTGCTGCTGCTATCTGCACATGTGAACCTTGGTCCCCACGCGAGTGTCCAGCTCAGGAATGCCAGGATCAGGCACAGCTCCTGGAGCTTGGCCAGGGGAGCTGAAAGCAAAATGTGCCCTGCCCACAAAGGAGCACAAGAGTCACTTGGATACTGCACTGCTGATGTTTGCAGGGTGAACACCTAGGACTGGGGAAACCCTGGAAAAAGAAATGGTCCCTGAGCTGCCCGTGCCAAGACCTGGCACTGTGAGCTGTTATAAAGGGATGTCCCCAGGAGAAACACAGTGTCATTCTCTCTCTGACAGGCAAACCACACCAAATTCTTTTAAAATATGTCTGAATTAATTCCTACTGAAGGCAATTTTCAAATTTTAAGTATTTTTATACTCATCTAAAGAAATCTTTCTTGGATCATAAAAATACGTGAGCAAGACATCTTTTCCAATTTGTCTTTCTCTGAAAAATGAACTAATATCCTTGAAAAGATGATGTCCTGAAGTGCTGAAGCTTTACATTAGCTGATATATATTGCAACAGGGATTCAAAAGAAGTGGACTGAGGCATTTCAGTTACTCAGAGCCCTTGCTCACATACTTTTCTTATTCAAACTGATCCCTGCCTGAACCTGTGTCCGAATGAAAGACCCTTTCAGGTAACCACAACTTTTATTCTGGTGGCACCCAAAGCTCTGAGCAGATTAGGCATCATGTGAGTATGAAAACTGATAGATCCTACAGGGAATAAATTTTAAATCCCCATTTGAAAAGAGCATAAACCAGCATTGCATGTTCTTGCTGCTCGAAAGGAGCCTCCAAACTTCTAACTTGGCCTCCCAAATTATTTAGCTCTCCTGTTTATGAAACCTGTTTCATAATTTCACTGTTCTTTGAGTAGCTGCACATTTAGACCGGGAGGGTTACTCTGCAATCAATACCATGGGATTCATGTTCCTTGAACAACAGAAAATATATAAACGTGTTTTTATACATTGCTTTTAAAGTGTGTAAAAATTTGGTTTGCTACATGTATTTTCAGAAATTCACAAACATTCAAATAACATTTATAAACAATTTGATTTTTAACCACAATAGGGTTTCTGTGCTCTGAGGCTACCTGGTGACACAGGAGAGCAGAGACAAATGAACAAGTAGGCAAAAATGATTTTTACTGTCATCTCTGCATTTTTTAACAGAGATGAGGAGACACAAAAACCTTGGGGATGCTACCTAGATGTGTCTTAAACATTAGGAAAACAAAAACAGAGATGCAGTTCCTGAGAGCAGCAGGCACAGCACTCAAACCCAACCCATGAAACGAGCCTGTTTTCCTTATCCCTCCCAAGCCCATCGTTGGGAGCTCCAGTGGCCATGTTTGCACAGGAGGAAAGCCAGCCCAGCTGATGTGACAGGAAGCATGTATTTAATCTCTGGACCATTATAAACTTGTCATTTGAAGCCCACAGCCACTAATTTAGGTAGAACACTCTGTGAATCAAGTAATTTAGTGGGAAGTGTGTGTACACTAATGCATGTGGCACAGTAAACAGAAACCGTGATAAATTAGACAAACCATGTAACCATGTTATGGATTAATTATGAATTGAACATATTTAAAAATGTAAAATTAATCCTTAAAAAAGGACAAACAATCAAGACAGCTCCCTGCACAGTGGGCAAGCATGGCCATCATTATTTACCTACCTGTTACAACACCTTAATGGATCTGAATTTGCCTTCTCTCCTATGGCTTGAGTGACAACTGACTAATAGGATTACAGGCTCTGTTCCAATAATACAGCTCAGCTACATGCCAGCAAAAAATGACAGCTAAACCTGAATTACATGGCCTGGGAATCCATCCAATTATTAACTAAAGTAACTGTTATTACCTAACCTAATCAAAGGAGAAGCAGCTGTTAATCTTTGGTGGCCTGCAGTGTAGGAGCGGTCAGACTGGATGG
Source organism: Serinus canaria (assembly GCF_022539315.1). Taxonomy (NCBI): domain Eukaryota; kingdom Metazoa; phylum Chordata; class Aves; order Passeriformes; family Fringillidae; genus Serinus; species Serinus canaria. The sequence continues at coordinate 19,333,219 of NC_066324.1, forward strand.
ACTGTCTTTGTACTTGACTCCTCTACAGACAATAATTATGTCCTTTGTGATCAGGAAGGAAGGGCTTCCTAACCTTTCAGACAGAGGCAGCAGATGGGGAACAACTGTTTGTGTGTTCATTAACAAGATAGGGTAGATTTTATCAGGGTTTGGCATCTGTGGCACCCTCAGAAGCACCACTTACCCGGGGACACAAGCATGTTTGGCAAATTCGAAAATGAGCAGGCTAAATAGAAAGTTCAATATAAAGTTTTCATCTCATTATCTGACATTTGGTACATAAAAATACACACAGCTCAAAAAGGGTGATTTACACAGATGCCCCATCCTATCCAACGTGGCCAACAAAGAAACACATGAAAAGGCCAACTGGCCTGTGCTGGTACTTGGCTGGCTTTTGTTGCACTCATTAAAGCCGCCGCACCATGTGAACTGTGTGCTTCAGAAATGAAACCAAACTGGGGGAAATGCTGCTCAATTTATACAGGTCAGTGGGTAACACCAAGTAACACACAGGGAAACAGAGCCAGCACTGCTTTGCAACAGCTTTTGGGTTGTGTGCTCAATATTCCAGGAGAGAAGGGAGAGCAAAGCCTGCCCTGCAGCGCTGCTGCCCTCCCTGCACAGGGCACTGGCACACACAGCACTCCTGGAGCAGCAGAGATCAGGAAATCTGTCTCAGCAGGAGCACGACAGAAATGCCACTGAGTTTATGCTGGGGAAAGTAAAAAAGTGCTGGGATAACATTGTGGAAGGACCTGAATGGGAAGATGTCTGATAGTACACAGGAACAACCAATATTTGGAAGCTGAAACTGAATGAATTCAGGTGAGAATAAAATGGGGTTTTTTAATGCCAGGAGTAATTAATGATGAGCATAATATACTTAGCATATATAGTCGGTGCTCAATCATTTAAAGTTTTTAAATCAAACCTGATTATCTTCTAGAAAAATATGATCCCAGTTAAATCATGATTTATTAATTTGGTGCAAGAGTTATTGGGTGAAATCCAATGTCCTGGACCAAAGTACTCCCTTCCATACATTTCTCCTCTTAAAGTATTATTATTAGTTAATAAGTAGAGCAGAATCAGAAATAATGCTGAAATGATTTAATGCCAGCTTTGCTATCTCTGCCCTATGTGACTTTATCCCATTTTGACTACTTGAAATATTTTGAACTAACTGAAATACTCTGGTGCAGACCCTCCCTCAAAGGCAAACTTCCAAAATAAATATTTTCATGAAGACTAAAAGGAAATTTAGAAAAATTATTTTTCCTTCATTAACCCAGGAAGGTTTTCTGCTGGTCCTGCAGAATGTCCAAATCAGAAGCTGATCTGGAGAGCCCGTTTGAACAGACTTCAGGAACTAAAGTATTTCAGAAGAAATTATTTCTGAATGGAACCAAACACTTTGAAACATGCTGACTTCTATTTCTGAATGAACAGACTTGTGCAACTCTACTTTAAACTGTTCATTCAGGGAAGAAATAATAACTAATTAGTAAAATACAGTAAAATCCATTGTAAGAATTTTTTTCTTTCCTTTTATCTAGTGTTTGAAGATTCTATCTAAAATGCCAGGGGCTAAGAAATGCAGTTCAAAGCTTGTTTAGAAAAAACAAACCAGACAACTGGTTTGTTGCACAATATTGTGCTGGCTTCTCCTTTTTTCCACCTTTCCTCTCCCTTTAAATAAATACACAAGTATATCTACATGCACACACACACCCATGGACACATTTCTGACTGTAGAAAACCTACACTCTTTGAGTAGGTCTCCAGACTTAATACAGTGAAAATCCCGGCAGAGTACTCCAAAGGAGTCTTTTCTATTAAAATAAGCAATTTTGCTCCCTGCAACACTTCTCTGTAGTGAAATTAGTGTTACAATAATCTCCCACTCCACGTGGAAACCTCAGGTTTTCAAACATAACTGAATTCACCCACAATAAAATTTCAACCACTGAATATCAATGAACAACTAGTTTAGGAGTAAAACATGAGCCAGAGCTGGCTAGGGGTTGTTTGAATTGGAGGGAGGCATGATTGACATCAAGGAGTATCTCTCTTGTATCCATTCCTTCCTCCTGCACTGCTTATGGTTGAAGCCCCAGCAGGGAGGCCTTGGCAACACCCCACCCCACCTTGTCCTGCTCAGCAAGGTGCACGTCCCGAGCCTGAAAGGTGATTTTGGAGCCTTAGGGCAAAGGCAGCTGCTGTGTCTGTGTTTCCTCAGGCAGGAGCAGAGGATCCCTGGCACCTGGGGAAGGCTCCACTCCCTGCCCCAGCTCAGCCCCTGCTCACGGCCATGCAGAGCTGCCTCTGGCTCCTGGGCCACCTGGGTAACACCGGCTTGTCACCTCCACAGCTCAGCAAAGCCAACTGCAACTTCCCAGCCTGCATTCAGCACACAGGAAGACAAATATCTAAGAACCAAAAGGGTGAAAAAGCAAGCACTCAATACAGCATTCAAATGCAATATAAAAAATGAGGCTCACCTTACTTTTGAACTGCATCAAAAATAAAAGAAGAGGCATTTTGGACTACCCTCTCTGAAAGTCTACCATTGACAAGCAACCCAAAATTCATTCAGGCCTAGGGACAATACCAACATTAAAAAATTGGTTCTTAGGCCTGTCCTGAAAACACTAAGCATCCTGTGCACATAAACCTCATTTCTGTCTATGCCATCATATATTTAACTCATGTTTCTGCTTGCTAACATCTGCCCATAGTGTCAGGTCAAACCAAATTCAACAGGACTCCTTCCTGACTCACTGAATGATCTGACTGAACAGGATGAGCCTTATTTACACAGTCTCCTTCCAAGTCCTGCAGTGGCTTTTCAGTTTGGCAGTGAAGTCCCAGAGAGGCAACTTCTGCTGTACTTCTGCTGACAAGGACAGGACCCTCACAATCCTAATTGTGAAGCCACAAGAGTCAGTGAAAGCCATAAAGGAAAGACAGGTAAAGGTAAACCAGGGAATTCCATGCTCTCTCTTCAGCTGCTTTCAGCCATGCCAAGCAGCATTACAGGAAACACAGCACTGCTTGGGAAAGGCAGAATTACCCTCATAGATACCCTGAGAGACAGCACTGAGCATTGCAGCACTTGTGCTTATTAAAAATAAATGTTTGGTCTATTTATAAATAGCAGGGCCTCTAGTAAGTGCATCAATTAGAGGAGGAAAGCAACAATAGAGCTTTAATAGGGGGAATAATAAGAGAGCTCCTGGATCTCTACAGATGGTTCCATTAGCTGAGGTTAATTTGACTTTTTCTGATTAATCACAAAAATAAAAGTACCCAAACAGGTAAACAGAAAGCAAAATTACATAATCTTGTCCTGTCCTCTCTCAACACTTATTGGACAATGAATTGCCCAGCAAGCAGGCAAGTCAGGTCTCTCTGAACACTGAATCTGACAGGTCACTGCTGAGAGCTGGCAGCCACTAGAAAGCAGCTTATTTCTGCTGAACCCAGACTGTGCAAGCCAGTGCAACCCAGCCCAAGTGAAGATACTAAAATTATGTGAGAGAGGACGTATGGAGAGGGAGCAGTGGCTGTTTAAAGACCTGTCATGAAGTCAAGAGCACTTAAAGCCTGAACAGAGCTTTCCCCCTGATTGCCTTGGCTGCTCTCAGACCATCTGCCATGAGCCCACCTCCAGGACAGCCACAAAGGACTGTGGGGCACAGGAACAGGGTGGGTTTGTCAGGTGCTACAAACATCAGAACAGACCATGAAGGCCTCTAGGTGAGATGTTCTCAGGTCAGAAGTGACACCATCAGACCAAATGAAACAAAAACCTTTTCTTTAGAAACCATACTAATCATTACTTTATTATGATTGCTAAACTGGCCTCTGCTGTTGGCAGAAATGTGCCTGGGCAGGGAGCTCTCTCACTGAGAAATCAGTGCCTGGGATTTAACAACACTAAAACATTTCTCTTGTCTTGTAGTGGAGGAACTTTGCATACACTGGAATGTATAAATATCCATTATACCCATTCTGATATGATGTATTAGCTCTAAACTGACACAGAAGCCTGGTTTGACAGCAAAAAGCCACAGTTAGTACAACACTGGAAGCTGACAGCATTTAATTACATCCTGCAGCAGTTCCCAACTACGCCCACTGGGCACAGAAATTAACCTCCCAATAATCTTGGAATAAGAACACTGCAGAGCTTATCTGTGAACTCAACTTGCCTTATAATACCATTTCCAGCAAACAAGTTAAAAAATATTCTGTGAGTGACCCCTAGCAACAAGTTCCTATTTATATGTTCATCTTGGGTAAAAGGTTAATCCACAGATTACAGAAACTCTGGGCAAAGGAATTACTGATGAGATAAAGCTGCCTTGCCCAACCTGCAGCACACAACACACACCTGACCTGTTGACTTCTTCCAGGCAGTGACAGGAAAAGGCTGTTGGGGTGGGAAATGCTGTCCACAGAGCTCCTGCTGTGTTTGCCCACTGCCTCTGTGCTGGGACTATCAAATCTGCTGCTGCAGTTGATACAGAAGGGGATGTTTCTACTCCAGCAGCAGCTTGGACCATCTGCAGATAAACTGGTGCTTACAGGACAATGCTGACAGTCCAGGCTTTGAGCACTGCTGAACTTCCTTCAAGCTGTGTTTGAGTGGCACTGTGCATCACTGGCCCTCAGTGATGATCACCTGGACATCAAAATTCTCTAATTCTCACTGTTACAGGCTTCAAAAAAGTCAATTAATTTTCAGGAGAGTTACATCTCATCTTTTCCAACAATTCTATCTGCTTTATCCTTTCTGGAGTTCATGCTCTGATTGAGGTTCTGTGCTTAACACTTGCAACAAAGGAAGCATAAATAGAGAATTCCCTATGTTACTTTCTGTATTTCCAAAATTATTAGGTTTTCAGTGGCAATATACAGAGTTCTAAGGGTCCAAATTCTAGTTTTAGCTGGTAAAACTTCTTAGTTTAAACTTAGGCATTTTTTACTTTAAAAAAAAAGTTTTAAAACTTATTTTTATGTTTTGTAATTCAATACCCTTCCTAATGTTTGGATTTTGAACTTTAAATTGTTTTTAAACAGTTATAACTCAACTTTACATTTGATTAATTACTTCCCTTCATGTGACATCACTGTAGCTTTGGAACTGGCTACTGCAGGAGTATCCTGAGTTGAAAAATTAATGGATGGATTAAAATATGAAACCACTATTTGCATAGAAATACATGTTACATTTAGCTAAAATGAATCTTAAAGTTTTAACTGCTCATTGTAACAAATAAGAGCATCATTACTTTCCCAGAAAACAAAACCTGTAAGGATGAAAGCACAGTTAAGGTGCCATGTGGGTGTTTATTTTGTTTTAAAAACTTTGGCTAGGCAACGCCCCCTGCCTGATAGAAAAGAAGGCTTTTTGGTGTGAACCAGGGCACTGCGCAAGAAAATCTCCACGTGGCCAAAAGACACGGGAGAGAAAGGCAGAGGCTGCCCTGAGAGCCCCAGAGGAGCAGCCCCTGCACTGATGCCAGCCCAGCTCTGGGCGTGCCCCCAGCCGTGGCACAGCTCAGCCCTTGCCCTGGCAGTGCTGCTGCAGCGGGACAGACGGACAGCCCTACCTGCTCATCGACCCTGCCACGCCAGGACAGCCCTGGCTCCCCAGGGGGCCCTTGGACTGAGGGCACACAACAGTTTCCTTTTGAAATGGGAGCTGTGCAGAGGTGTGCTTCCCCTTCCTCTGCAGAACGGTCTCGGTGGGAGTGTGGGAGTGCAGGTTTGGTTCTGTCAGGATGTGCAGGGATTATCCAGGTACTTCCCCGGGCACCCACACCCACAGACAGCTGCTGCAAGCAGCTTAGCAGGAGAAAGAGCTGTGGGATTTCCAAGCAGAGTGGTGTCTGAACCTGGGGTCAGAGAGAAATTCTACTTTGAAATAGATTTATGGCTCCTAAGGATTCAAAGGACGGCTGCTGCTTCTGCCAGTGCTGTCCCCTAGTGGGGAGCGGCAGGTGCCGAGGACACGGGGACAGAACGGGCTACCCCAGAGCCACCCTGCCCCAGAGCCACCCTGCCCCAGTGCCACCCTGCCCCAGAGCCACCCTGCCCCAGTGCCACCCTGCCCAGGGCTACAATAATGCCCAAAGGCCAACTTCTTAAATGCTCAGTCAGCCTAAGAAAGGAATCCAGGGAGGCTCCAGAGAATAATGAAAGTTAAAATTTAGACAGGACATATAGGTTAGATACATGTGCACATATAGGTGAGATCCCAAAACGCCATGTGGTCAAGCCACTGGTTCAGGATTAAGGTAAATTCACTTTGACTGTAATTTTCACTCTTTTTCACACATGGTGCTTTTTTTTTACTTATGTAAGATGGTGACAGACAGGATGGCAATTCTCTCTTTGAAGGCCATACCACTGCTACACTAGGAACACACAGTTCCTTGGGTGCAAATATCTGCAGCACCAAAATTCAATTTGCAAGAGTTTGGGAATCACAATTCTGTACTCTTATATATACTTTAAGCAACAATACTGAGTCTTTATAACAGAGTAGTTGCTTCTAAAATCTATTTTGTCTGTATATATATGTCATATATATATTTATACACACATACTCACACATATATGCACACAGGGCAATTTTAAATATCTCTGTAAAGATATTGGAAGAAACTTATCCCATGTTCCATTTAACACTGTTTTTGTTCCATACATTAGTTCTCCAACAGTTTTTAATTTTATTGTTTCTGTTTCTGATGATGAAGAGTTTGTATTATTGGGGGGATTGTCCCTCTTCACCCTGGCTATGGTCACCATCCCCAAGGGGCCCAAGAGTTTAGAGAATAAAACATAAATACAGGGCCTGAGTGTGTTGTTAGAGCCAGCCATTTCTGACAGTCTTTACAATGGGATAAACACTGTCTGTCTACAGCCCCCATGTATTTGAAAGCTACGACAAACATTTTACTGAAATGTAAATAACTGACATCACCACTGCTCAAACAGGAGGTGAAAAATCTCTCTAAAAATCCCAAACCCAAAAACATTGCCTGACACAAAACAAACCATTAATGGTCACTGAGAGAGCATGTCTTAAAAATCATGAGCATTGAGACCCTTTTTTATAGAAAAAGGATTAAACCACTGCAGTCAATTACTTGCTCATATTCACACATTTTTCAGTTACAAAATGATACCCTTCTCTAAGGAAGTATATTTTCCCCCTGAAATCTGTTTCCAGTAAGAATATTATTCTGAATTAGTAACATAAATAATCATACTTAAACTTGGCCTGTTCAAAGGCAGCTCCTTCTAGATTTGCATGAAGAGAGCTGGTAAGTAACTATAAGCACTGTGGCCCAATTTATTAAAAGCCTCCAGTTTCATTTTGTGATTCCATTTTAATTCCACACTTTAACAATTTATTTTGCACTCGCTATTATTTACTGAGATTTTTGCAGCATGCAGAGAGCCTGAAGGAGAACAGGGCACAGCTATCCCCACACCCATCCAAAATCACAGGAAGTTTTAGAAGCAGAAGCAGTGAAACCTTCTTTGTAGGACTTTGTGCCTTGTGAGTATATGGGAGAGCCTCAGCTGTCCTGTTTGTGCTGGGCCAGGGATCAAACCTGCACCCTGCTCTGCAGCCCTCTCCCCAGGAGCAGAACTCTGAGAGCTGCAGTCACTTAAAGGAACCTTGTCACTCCTGCTGTGGTGGAGATCTTTTTCAAACTAGTGATCAGTAAGAAGCATCATATAAAAGCAATTCCACTTAAGCAGATTAACTGTTGCCCTTGAATTCCAAAAAACCATGAGGTTCCCTCCGAATCCTACTGAATGTGTGTGCCATATTCCCAGTGAGATGGAGAACACACACATTAAGGGCTTGTCTAAATGTCACATGTAAGTGTTGGACAAATTTGGAGTGATTTAACTGCAGTGTTTTAGCTGCAGCTGAGCCAGGTGAAAAGGCCACTGCCCTCAGCTGCTGTCAGCAGCCCTTCAATGGCAACAGAATAAGTGTCTGCCAACCCTGCCTAGCACAGACCTACCCAAAACCACACAGGACACTTCTAACATTTAAAAGCAGGACTTTTGAAGCCTGAATGAACAAATTTTAGGAGGAACTTTAGGGAAGGGATGTTCTGCTGGCAAGTGTAAGGATGACCATTGAGAGGCAGTAACCTCTGACCCAGGTCAGGGTCACAACCTCAGAAATGTAAGTACTCCAGTCAGCTCAGGGCCTCGTGGGTATGCAGCAGACAGTTTGTAATCAGTAGATCTTTTCAATCAGGAAAGTATTAAATCAGGAAACCTCACCTCTTTACATAATAGGGAAATAAATGGTATAAGCATAAGCAAGTTAAGAGTGTAGCTGCAGTCACACTAACAGGTTCTACTGCTCTCAGTACCCTGGTTCCCCAGAGTTCCCATCACAGGACATTTCTGTGGGAGTGCTGAAGGCAGGCTTGAGCACTCACTGGGGGATTCCTTGTGCTCTGAAACACACAGCTACCCTCAGTGATGGATGGGTAAAATCAGTCCTTCAAGGAATGAACATGCATAAAATCAAAAGAATCATGGCAGGACAAGTGCTCTAGTCCTGCCACTTCAACCATCAGCTCTGCCTTCTGTAAGAGTTTTTCTTTTAGCATCAAAGGCCCATTCATAGGAGATCTTAAACTGAGGGTTATCAGATCTTACTGAGAGCTTGAAGAGTCCCATATGACATCTGCCAACCTCAGGCCAGGGCTTTCTGGGAACATTTGCATGCACTCTGCTGTTGTGGCTATGTGTGTTTGTTTTCCTAATGTCCTTTTAAACAAAGTAGAGGTGAAAGTGAATACAGCTTCCTTCCAGGATTTCTGCCAGAAAGGGTGAGATACACAAACCCAAGGACTGCCTTCCAATAACCCAGAGCACACCCAAAGCAGCAGCACCACTGGTTGGACACACCTGGGAACAGTACTCCAGGCACACACAACATCAGGATTTGTGCTCCTTGCCTGCCACCAACACGTGGCTGGAGGGGCACAAACCTATTTAAACCTGGAAGCATATGGTGCTTTATGACTTTAGTGTACCTCTTATGCATATGTCATTTAAAGACACCTGAGCTACATGTTTCATGAAGCTAATGGCCAAACTCCAAGGCAGATCCTCAAAACCTGCACTTCAATTTGCTTATTCTTCACAAATCCTTTTCCAGCACTGGACACAAAGCTCCTGCTTTTTGTAGAGCTTCATCCCACTGAGCCAATGTGGGCACATCAGGAAGTGTTTGGAGATCTAACAACCACTTGAAGCAAAGCCAAGCACATCTCTTTCATTTGTTAGCACTCAAATCTGCTGTGTTGCACAGGGATCCAGCAGCAGTGAATGAAGAGCAGGTAAAGTGCTGCAATAAACAGCCAGGACTCCAAAATACACAGTGGTTAAGATGCATCTTTGCCTGAGAGAGATTTCTCAAATCTGAGTATCTAGAGGATTTATAAACCTTTCAAATTGCATTAAACAAGCACTTCTTGCTGTATTAGTGGAATCACTTGGCCCCAGGTGCAGAATGGGCTGTGTCCAGCAGAGCAGGAAGGCAGAAACAAGAGCAAGAGTGACCACAATAACCATGCAGGCATGCAGCAGCCTAGAATGTTCTCACACCATGAAAGAGGTTCAGAAGTGAGAGAAAGCCTTATTCAGTACAGTGGAACACATCAGAGGAAGGCAAAGTCCAAACAGAAATTGTTAGTGTGATCTGATTGCACCTGGAGGCAAATCCCATTGAGACAGGGCTGCAAATCTTTTGTGTGTGGCCTTTTTTGTGATTCAAGTTTGCATAAATATTACACCCCACCCTTCCAGGCTGTTTCAGCACAGTCATGGAATTTCTAATGAGCTGAATAACCCTTCCATTCTGCTGAGAAATTTAATGGTATATATTTTTCTTATTTACTGTTACAAATACCAGCTCAGCAATTCATTTCATGATCTGTAAAACCAACCCTTTTTTTCTTGGTGAGCCTGAAAACATAAATTTTTCAGGCAGTGCAAACTATTAACAAAAGAAAAACCCAATGTTTCACAGTATGAATGAAAAGAGGGGTTTTGGATCAATTATATTTTGTAATAGCTTTGCAGGACTTCTTGTGAGTAAGAAGGATTTCTAGCAAGTGGCAAGGATCTATTGTAGTGAACCCTGTCCTCCCTCAGGGCAATTCTTTATTCAAGCCAGGCCATTAGCAAGGGTAAATCAATGTTATCAGCTCACACACACTGACAGCTTGTGTGGTTCCCACTCCCCCTTCCTCCCCCCACATTAGGTTATATTTTTATGCTCTCCAGGGAAATTCAATTAACAGCGTCAGTCTCCTCTCAGTCCAGGACTGACACCAGCAGGGCTCTTTCAGTGCCCACTGCCATGGAAGAGGTGGCTGTGGATTTCTGACTCCCAGGTTAACAAGAGAATTCCCATCCCCTCCTGCAAATGGCCATGTGTGATCTGTGTTGTGAACACTGAACAGTTACTGAAATCAATCCCTCCTGACCTTACTGATCAGGACACTCAGACAGAAAAATACTTCTCCAGTGGGAGCTGAAACCCCAAATCAACAACAAAATAACCCATATCTATTAATACTATCAAATTTAGGTTTTAATTCCCCACTGCAAAACCATGTAAACAATTAATGAGTAACACTTAGTTGCAACTCACATCTCATTTTAAAAAATCTCAGCAGATGACCACTAGTAAAAAGGCTGGATACAACTCCACATTCCAAAGAATTTCCAAGGATTATTATATAACTTTCAAATAGATTCATCTTTTCATCACAGTCATGCAATAACATGATTTCTGTATTTTGAAATCAATAAAAAATGAGGTTTTCAATAATTAATGGAAGCCCTGTAAAACGTGAAAATGGCACAACTCTTCCAAAACACTCTTAAGCTTGATGAGCAGCTCCAAGGCACTCCAGAACACAGTGAGGAGCCCGTGCATCCCAGGCAGCCTCCAGCATTTAAAAGCATGTGCCATTAACAATTGTGTTCTGCACACTGACCAAGCTGTGAAAAACATCAAGCAGAGCTCTCATTTTCACAAACATCAAGTCTGAACCACAATGATGCAACCCCCTCCTCAAATTTCATTAATTTGGTTTCTTCCAGAATTAATTTTCATTATGTCTTGATCACAGATAAGAAAGATAAGTATTTTCTAGTGGTTGCAGAGAGAACAGAACATAATGTTCCAGCTGAAAACCCAAATTCTGTGGTCCTAATGGAGCAAAAAACCACATTACAAGTCAGAAAGCATTGTGGCAGCAGACTGACAATGAGGAAATAGGAAAAAAGATGCAAATGCAGTGCTATGAATAAAAAAAAATTTCCAACATTTACCATAAAGCAAAACATGCTCTGGGCTCACATCACTTTAAAAGAGTCCAAAATGCAGGAATATCCCACATACATGCACATCCTACCTTCCTCCTCCAGTGAGGACCCACTGACTTTGTTGAACTCTGGCAAAACTCAACATCAAGATTGGTGTTCCAGGAAACCTGGATCCAATTCTTTCCTCTGTTTTCTGCTAATTGGTTTGGCCTCTTATTGTAAAAGCTGTTAGTGGGTAAGCACTACAAGCTAGATGACTGAAATGACCCAGGTTAAAAACAGTCCTCATGAAAATACAGGGGGAAAAGTGAAACGTGCTACAGCAGACACTGCTAGTTACAGAGAGGTCATTTATCTTCACCATCTCACATTAAACATTCCCAAATCCACCCTGATGAGACTTGAGGGCAAAACAATTTCTAGGTCCATCACAAGTCACAATACCTCTTTCTCCAGAATCCGAGAGATCTCTCCTAAAGTCCTGTCCAGACCAGGAACTTTGTGGTTCCCCAAGGAACAGCCATCCTGCATTTGGAGGTGCTTCAGAAGGTCTTTTGCTAATCTCTGTAACCTTCAACAGAAAACAGAGAGCAGTTAAAGCAAAAACTGCCTTATTAACCTACATCTTTGTAATGAACCTCTGGTAACATGAAGAAATCATGAAAATCTATGTTAAATATTGTTATCATCCATTCTGAACAGGATGCTAAACATCCAGGGAGATCCTGCCAGCTTGGAATGACACTGCACTACCTACTTTTTCAAGGAAACAGCACAGACACAGAATGAACAGTACAGCCATAAAGGTGCTTTATTAGCTGAATTCCTTTCTGCTCTTTCCCTATTCCCCTTCCACAGCTTATCCTGCTAGTTTTTGCCATCCTCATTTCCAAATGGTTTCACCCTATTTAAGATGAGTAAGGGAAATGGAACAGCAGGACCACCTGGCTATTTCTTATGGGCACCATAAAAGAAATGACTCTTCAGGGTTATTTGAATAAGAGAAAAGCAATGGCTTTGCAGCCTACCTCAGAAAGGGCAGTTTATTAACAAGGGTCAGTAATGAAGCCAAAAAGCAGAGGTTAGGGTTAGGTTCCATTTCAGTTTTATACATCTGCACCTGGGCTATTCACCTGTGCTCTGCTGCTCAGCACTGAGGGGAAACACCCAGAGCCAGGGCACAAAATACAAAATGCAGCAGTGAAACCACAGCCAGAGTTTGTCCTTCTGTGCCCTGAGTGTGAAGGTGCAGGGGTGAGCAGCAAGGCAGAGGAGACAAGGCTGCCAGAGTCCCTTAGCTGGAGACTGAGAGCAGTCAGGAGGAGGTGTCACTCTGTTCCTGCCATGGATTTGGTGCCACTGCCTCAGTGTCCCCTCCTGCTGCTCTGAGTGACAAGGCTCAGGGCTTGCTGCACCTTTGCTTTCACCTACTGGGCAACCTGCACTGGAGTGGGACAGAGCTGGCAACTGAGCAGGAGGAGTGCAGACACTGCTGGGACTACACACAGAAGTCCAGAGGAAGGAAAAAGAGGGGAAGGGTAACAGTGCTTATCATAAAATGGAGATGTCAGGGTTAAAGGGCCAGAAGGCATTCACCAAGTGACCACAGAGCATTGGAAAGGAAAAAGATTACATTAATCAGTCTCCCAGAAGTGAGACAGGAGATGGAATGGCTGGAGAATGCACCACTACATATTAAAAAAAAAAAAAATCCGCAAAATCAGAGTAGTAATTTGTAGAAGAATAGAGACTAATCAAGAGACAACAGGTACTCTGTGTCTTCCCTTTGAATAAATTAGGAACTTCATTAACAGCTTTCAAGACATGCTGAAGATACATATATGTTCTTGAAGTACAAATAAAAATGATTTGTAGAATTTTGAGTCTTGGACTTCTTATCATCTGGTCAGCTGAGCCCACTAATATACAACCAGGATTTTTCTATGACAAGAAAAATAAAAGGAGATTACATCCTGATGAGATTTTTTTGCACTGCTATTTCCTCTGTGGAAAATGAGGTTGGAGGAAACCTCTGTCTATCTCCATAAGCCACAAGCTAAAATGAGAAACAAAACTAAAAGCCAAAGCCCAAATAACTGCAGGACATGGACAGTAAATCAAAAGACCACAGCACCAATGAGAAGTGGAACTGCTGCAGTCCACAAGCAGAGTATTTTCACAGAGTGGGATTTAGAATGGCTATTGCCTTGGCAATATCCTAGTACATTAAGCAAAAAATACTTTATTTCTTTGGTATATCTACTCAAATTCTATTATTAAAGCCTATATAAAGCCCACCACCCTATATTGTAACTTCATCTGACAAAAGACAGCAAGACAGGTTTCCATTTGCTTCATTTAACATCACAGGAATGGAATTCCACCAGGATTAACCACAGAGGCTGAAGAAAGGCACTTCCCTAATCTCCATCAGGCATCAGCATAGAAAATGTGTAAGGTTTATCAAAACACGACTCACAGGGACTCAAAGAGAACATAATCATATTACACTGAGCCTTCAGCTGGCACAGCTAACACAAGAGTCTCTCTCTTCAGTCTCTTAAGATGCTCCGTAAGTTCAGTTTCTGTCCTCACTTTAAAGACAACCTGTACAGTACTAACTCCCTGGGAAAAGCTTCCAGCTTTCCATTTCTTCTGAAAGTCTTTCTGGATACTTTTAGCAAAATTCAAACTTTCTAAGCATGTGTTCAACATCACAGAGTAAGAAACTGGAAGAATGAATTTCCAATTCTGCCACAATAAAGAATTACCTCTTACATCCTCATATCCTACTGCACAGGGAGTTTCTTACCAAAACCAGTCAAAGGTGCTGTGTGATCACATGGAGAGGAGAGGGGAAATAAAACCTGCCTCCTCCCACCCAGTGAGCCTCGGAAAAATTATTTAAATACCCTTCAAACTGACTTCTAGGCCGTGCCAGAGAAATAAGAATAATTTTTGGACTGTTTCAAAGGACTAGAAATCCATGCTAGAGGACTCGTGCTTGGATGCAGAATTTGCCACTGCTATGAATGGATTTGGAAAGAGAGAGCTCTTTGTACACACTGGACTCCTGGCACACTCGTGGTATGCACTGGGGATTACTGGGACATGGCATCCACACCTGATCCAGTGATTCTGGAAAAATACCATTGAATCAAAATCCAAACACTGCTAGACAATTAATCAGTCTTCTTTCTGTCCCCCAATTTTCACTCCCCCAATGCTTACTAAGCCATACACAGAATGATAAATAATTGAAACTTTACTGGGCAGGATAATAGAGAAAGTTAATGTTTTTTCCCCTTGAATCATTTACATCTCACTTATTAAGTTTTTAGTACTCCTCACAAATGGATAATTCAGAATGCAGAAGAAGTATCAGAAGGATGTAAGGCCCTGATTTGTCTTGGAACACCACCATAACGTAAACTAACAAACTGTATGTTCAGCAAATACAAATACAGTGTCTGATCTTTTTCCACTGCAAATGGGAAAACAAGGGCTATTCATATCAAAGGCTTCTAACATGGGCTAAATACTTTTAGCAGGTTTAATATATTTTATAGGCCAAAGGAAAAAGATCTGTCAGTATTTCTAGGCCACATTTCATGGCCAGAAAAAAGCCCAAAAGCCTTGAAATAGCAGCATCAATGTATCCAGCACTTACGGGTTTAACCTGATGTCTGGGCTGGGCACTGATGCCCAGGGAAGGAAGGGTGTGCCAGGGATGGGCACTGATGCCCAGGGAAGGAGAGGAGTCTGCTCCATGCCGTCCTGCCAGGCATCCCGCTGCCAGCTGGACACACAGCCGGACACACGGCCCCGACCCTGGAAACACTGATCCCCCGGGACACACGGCCCCGATCCACCCGAGACAGGTGGTGCCAGTGCTGGAGCGCGGCTGTGGCAGCTCCCGCCCCAGCCTGGGCAGAGCCGTGGGATGCCCCAGGAGCTGTGCCCGGCCAGGAGCTGTGCCCGGCCAGGAGCTGTGCCCGGCCAGGAGCTGTGCCCAGCCAGGAGCTGTGCCCAGCCAGGAGCTGTGCCCGGCCAGGAGCTGTGCCCGGCCAGGAGCTGTGCCCGGCCAGGAGCTGTGCCCGGCCAGGAGCTGTGCCCGGCCAGGAGCAGTCTCCAGCCAGAAGCTGTGCCCAGCCAGGAGCTGTGCCCGGCCAGGAGCAGTCTCCAGCCAGGAGCTGTGCCCAGCCAGGAGCAGTCTCCAGCCCTGGCTGCTGCCCGTGCCCCCCCGGTGCCAGCCCTGCACCCAGCCCAGGGCCCGGCACTCACTGCGGGTGTGCCGTGGCAGTGCCATCCCACAGCCGGACACAGCCCCCAGCGCTGCCACACCCAAACCTGCTGCAGCTCCATACAGCTTGAAATGGACACCTGAAACATGATGGACAAACCCTAGAAATACTCTTTTCTGAATGCTTATATTTGCATTCCCATGAGAATGTTTTAGCTACTTTCTGAAGAGGTTACCTGCCCAACCATACCCGTTATTTATCTTGTTTTAAAGTTTACCTGAATTTTATTTTATTTACACTCTAGCTCTTCTACAGTTTCCACAACATTTTGGAAATTAAATTTTGTGCAAGTACTTCCAGTTTCAGAGATTTTCTGCTTTTTTCCTCAGCAATCAGCATTTTGGTATAACATCTTATAACTGCCCTAACTGGACTCTAGGCCTACTACACCAGGAAAACCTACAAGGCGAGTTTATCCTGAGAATACACTGATCTATTAGAATGAAGGAAAGAAAGTACTGTATCAGCTAAAGACATCCTGCTTTGGGCTTCTGAAAGAACAAACTTCACACTACATTCCCATCTCCTCTGCAACAGACTCTCACAGGAAATATTTCTTTTTCTACCTCTTCTTTTCGTGCTGCAGCCTCTTTCCAGGATAACAGTGGTTCCAATATCTATACTATCTGAAGTATCCCTTTACAGTTAAAAACAAAAGGTAAATAAAAAGAATACATTAAAACAACTCCTTGTTATGTGAGGAGAGACTAGTTAAAATGTTAGAACAAAACTTCTCCCCCTGAAACCTGCTAATTCCTTCAGGCCCAAGGCAATCTTTCATTACTTTAGTTTCCCTGTTGTATTGAAGGATGACAATTATACTTTGCTACCTGGATATTTAACACTGAAATACATGGTCTTGCCTCTGCATTTGAAAATATTAAATAGAAGTAAATAACCCTCTAACTTTGTGAAAATGTTTTCCTTCCCTTTTCAAAATGTGCTCTGATGGACACCTGAGAATGCTCTAATGGACACCTGACACACCTTTTGCCATGTTATCCCAGTACACTGGACACTAAATAATTGCTCAGATCAGTTCCCAGAGAACATGAACTAATACCACAAACCCACCACCAGCATCAACAAAATTACCTAAGTGCCAGCAGGGACCAACCAAATGCACTCGAGAGAGGCAGGGAGCACCTGGCTTCTCCAGGTGACAATGTCCACAGTCCCTTCCTTGAATGTCCCTCTTGGCATGTGAAACAGTTCAGAGACCAAAATACTGACCCTACGAGGCAATATTTGGAATTATCCCATCCCTCTCCCTAATGCACACCATCTTTTAACAGATACTAAAAACCCAACTGTCCCAGCCATCTTTTAGAAGTCATTTCTGTGGAAGAACTCCTTGGAGTCCTTGACAATCCCAGCCATGAACCAGTGCTGCAGCACTGAGAAAGGGACAGCCACTGTCTATCAGAGCAGGTAAAGCCTGTCTGCTCACTGCTGTTAGTGCAGTAGCAGAGCAGAGCTTAGAAAGCACTTGGATCAGTGCTTCCTTAGTGCACAAGGGTTTGTAAATCTGCAAACCTTAACTAGTAAGAACCACTGAAACAGGCTATCAGTTGCATCAGCAAATCAGTGGTCTCATAATATTAAAGTGGCCTAATCTTAAAGGTGATCTAAAAAGGCTTTTTACCTGCCAAAGACCAACTCTGGTTTCTGTCTTTCTTCTGTAACAACTGACAACATGACTCAGAACTAAAATCAGATAAGAACTTGCATTCCAAAAGTGGTTCTAGTTGTGAAGACACTCTCAAGTTTGGGGGTAGAGGAGTGGATAAAAAAATGTGGCATAAGAAAGGAAGCATAAAAGAACTTAATTCTAAACCATATTGCTTCTGCTAGGCAAATAAATAAACCTATCAATTGAGTCCCACTTTAAACAGATTTTAAAAATGAGCTTCTCTATTTTTAAGCTCCACATCCCACTAAGTCAAAAGATATTTTCTGTTCATTGGTACACTTCCACTCCAATTGAGTACCTCAAACCTTCCCTTGGAAAAGACAAAACCTCTTCCCATGGTGGCCATTAACACTTGTAAACTACAGCTGTACAGTTTCTTTTGTTTTGACCCAAAGATTGCATTTAGCATTCAGAGGTGTTATTTTCACCCCCTTGTTCTGGGGTGGGACTTTTCCCAGTAACTGTGCAGAGCTCCTGAGAGCAGTGCAGACCCCCAGCTGGCAGCAGTTTGCACCCAGCCAGGTACAGGCAGAGCATCCCTGGCACACGGTGTCCTCTGAGTGCCCACACAGCTTCTCAAGGTAACAGTGCTTCCTTCAGACCTACTGCTGCTTGTTCCTTTCTGCTGACTCCTCTTCCTCCTGGCCTTGCTGAAGTAGGATCCCCTACTTACTTCTGTGTTTTCCTATTATTTTTCTCTATATTAAGACTTGGTTGTGCCATGTTAATAGATACAGCCTAGGCTAAAACTCTTGCCTCATAAAATTTCTTGCCCTCTCATTCTTTCTCTTACAGAAAGAGATAATACTTCCCTATTCTTCTTCCATTTTCTAATATGTGATGTGCAAAGTAAACACATTTTAACAGAAATAAATGGGTTTCTGGCTGACTCACAGACACTGCTCTACTTAAAAAGCCAGTTCAGACTTGAGCTCCCATTTTCACCTGCTTGATTTCAAAGAAGCTCACAAATATTTAAGCCCTCATAGCAGGTAAAAAGTTGTGTAATTTTGGAAATAACAATAGCTATGGTTCCTGAAAATATATTTAAAAAATTTAGATGTAAGCAGCTGATAAATCTCTAGGTTTTTACATGAAGACTGCAAAGAGACCTCCCAGACTGTGATGGAAGTGAGCTACAGAGGCCATCACTAGCTCACACCTGAAAGGGCACGGCCCTACTGAAGGCAATGAAGGAAGAAACTAAAAAAGCAGATGGAACTGAAGATGCTGCCTGAAAGCAAATAAGCAATTAATTACATAAAGAGAAAAGAAAACTGTAAATTTGGGATCAGTCTAAAGATTTGAAAACATTTTAAAAAAATTTAAAATCTGAGTTTCCCTAGCACTACAACTGAGACAGATCTGACCAAGTTACATCACTGATCATCTCAGAATTTAACAGACACAGGAGCTTATTATTATCTTCAGAGTCAAATGCAGACACTTCTACTTGCTGATGACTAGAACCCAATTTTTTCTTTTCTAGCAGCAAAGAAAAGCAAAACACAAAAGCTACAAATCTGGAGGTCTCAATATCCCATGAAATTCATCTTGCAGAAGGAAGTGCTGATGGCCAAGAAACGAAGCCAACTCTTTCCCATGTGTTTATGCAGGTGTGCCATCTGCTGGAGATGGGTCGTTTTCTTGTGTCAGAGCCCAGTGATGGATTTTTATTATTTCAAAATACATCTAAGATTCAGCACAGTTTTCAAGCTTTTGAAAAGCCTATGTAAAATATACTTGCATACAGGCTAGCTGCATGTACATCAAGGGGGTCTAACTGCAAGGCTCTGAACTGCTTAACCACCAGCAACTTGACCAAAATGCCACCTTCCTCAGCAGTTTATGGGTGATGGAAACAAGCACACAACAGACAGGATCTGGTACAGGTTATCACCTCAGGCTGAAGACAAATATCCCCAATCTGAAAGTTGCTGCAACTTCAGGATGAGGGGTTTTGACTCCAGCTCTCGAGACGCCAGAGCCCCTTGACTGATGGTGCAGACTCCCTAAGGCCAGCTCCCAGCAAGGCACACACCCCATCTGCCCACGGGGAGTGGATGTCTCAGGAACACTAAGAACAGCCCAGGCTGCATAATCCCCTTCACTAATCTGTTTGTTTCCCCACTTCTGGCTTAGGACTCTTCCCAGGCTGGCTGTGCTTTCCTAGAGCTGCAGGAATG
The DNA here is from genome assembly GCF_022539315.1 of Serinus canaria. NCBI lineage: Eukaryota > Metazoa > Chordata > Aves > Passeriformes > Fringillidae > Serinus > Serinus canaria. Next base: position 19,352,796 of record NC_066324.1, read on the forward strand.
CAGGTAAGCTGTCAGTGAGCACCTGTGGGAGCTCCCCACCTCTCCCTGCAGGCTGCATTAAGAACACTGGGTCTGGTTTCTCTAGAACCTGGCTCCAGCTTTCCCCTGTGCTCCCTCGTCCTGGTACCAAGGAGACAGCAAGCATTCACCATCCATCTTTGCCATGCCATTTGTGACACTGGAGATCTCCAGAACCCCAGAAGAACTTCCCATTATCACATTTTCCTCCAGGAGTAGTATTGTTTACTTATTTCCTGATACATAAGACATCCCTGAAATCATTACATATTTCCCTTTCTGCCGTCTCTGAACCTTTAGCAATTGCAGCTTATCTGTTCAGAGACAAAGAACTTCACATCCTATTCAAAAGATGGAAATGACCCAGGTATTTGTACCTGATGGCATTCTTTTGTTCTGGTTTTGCTTGTTTCTAAATAATTTTACTGAAGGATTTTTACGAGCTGCTGAGTACTGAGCTGATACTTTCCAGGAATTACCTATCCCATCTGCTAATTCAAGGCCCATGCCTTTATGAGAAGATATAATTGAGTTCTGTCTCTCCCCCACATTGGGTAGCACTCCACATACACTAGATTTCACCTGCCATTTTACTGCCTGCTCACTCACTCTCTCCATAATTATCATTCAGCACCAATTCTTGTCTCTGCTGTCCTGAATCTCTGCATGATCATTGCACTGTCCCCTCACTGCTGGCCTTCTTTTTCCAAGTCATTTGAGAACATGTTGACCATCACAGAACTGCAGAACTCTACTGGTATCCTCCCTGTCCTGCCAAGGACTGATGAAACTGCACTTCTTTGCAATTTCTTAACTGTTTTGCACTTAAACTACAGCTGTATTGTTTCTTTTAAAATCTTAGGTAATAGAACTTACCAAAATCATCCTGGAAATCCAAATATTTTGCATCTTTTCCCAACTGGTTTCAATGGAATCAAAAAACAAAAGCTGAGCAATTTTCAAACTAAGCAGAAGGAATTTGTCAGTGATCACAGATCTTGTTTTCATCTTACCATCCAGCTGTTTTCATCTGTGCCTCATCCCTGACAATAAAAAGGTCTATTCTTTAAAGCCCAATGTCAGCCTAAGACATCTGTGCATTAAAACATTTGTGTTTCCACCACAAGAACCTCTGTTTCTGACCAAATGGAGGTCAAACATAAGATTTCCAATCCCAGAATTGCAGCTGAATTTTCACCCATCAGTCTTAAAGTACAAGACTGGAACCTTCTTGTTTCCAGGTGTGAAAAAGATAAGTGTATGTTCTCTTTACCACTGCAGGATGATACAGAAGTATGATATACAGGTTAAGATATACAGTGTCTTCAGAAAAAATGACACATTAATTGTCTTTATTGCATTTACTGAAGTCTGACCTTTTGTATCAGGGACTGATCTGTAACTCAGGATGGCAACATGCCCCAAACTGAGGGAAACCTTCCACTCCTGCTCCACCAGAAATTTCAGGGGCACTTCTGTGACAGGGGAAAAAAGCATATGTCTAAAATATACAGAGATAAATGCTTACTTGGCTTTAAATGGTGAATCAGACACAGCATTTTTTGCTTCCATCAAGCTCTCATATTCCTTTGCCCTGGAGGAGAAAATATTCATTATTATTGACTATTGTCTAGAGTGTCCAGGATGTAAGAGCAGCAAGCGAGTTCAAGCCTTTGGGTTTTTCTGCTTCATACTAAAGCACAGCATTTCTGTCAATGCTGCCCTGTCATAACCCAGAATCCACTGGTGCTTAACTACTGGCCATTGGCCATTAACAATTTATGATTGACACCACTGCTTTAAAATAACACCAGTACACAAAAGGTGGATTTAAGTTGACTTTTCAAATGGTAGAAAATTTCACAAGTGATACATACAACTGTAGTAATCTACTGCATATTATAAAATGATTTGTGAAATAATTCCATATATTATGAACAAATATATAAATAATATTATTATATAAAATATAAATGACTTGGACATGCAGTGCAGACCAGATTAGTACATCAGAGAGATGACAATTAACATACAAATAATTGGTTGTATTTGCAGGCACAGAAGCATTTTTTATGTAACTACTGACTGTAGTGTAACATAATGAATGTCACAGAAACACCTCCACCAAGGACTCCTTTACTGCTGGCAAGAGAAACACTACCTCTTTAGTCCCTTAAAAGTATTGTTTACACTGGCCATGTGCCAAAAAGCAGGAAGAGGGAGACAAGACCTTTTCCACTGCTTCTTTTCACTCCAGCCAGTCTGTGCCAACAGGTGAAATCCGTGAGTGGTTCCTGGAGCAAGGCAAGACCCACAGCAACAATCCTGCACCCCGTTTCTAACAACACACATGTAAAGCAAAACTCATCCAGGCACTGCAGTGATGCAGATGCATTTCTCTCAGATACATATATTAAACCTTTCTTTCTATTTTCTGTTCACCCAAATGATTCAAGTCTCCCAAGGCTACTCAGATTTTCCTTTCCTTTCCTTTGCCATTCCAACTTAAGCCCCACAAAAATATTGTTACATCACCACCAGCTCTGATTTGTGGGTCATTAATAAAACCATTAATCACAACTGAATTTAGTATTAAACATGAAGGTGAAATTCCTTTATTAACCTTTTGCCTTCTTCACCAGAAACAACACATTTCAGCTTCTGTACAGACAAGTCAGTCAAGCCTGAATTATCACCCCAAATCCCTGTTACTAAATGCACACAGCTGGAATGCTTTAAGTCCCCTGCAAAGCCTGGACCAAGCTCCTGCTAAGCACACCTCTCTAAGCAACACCTCTGATGCTTCCATTCAGCTTTCACCAGCCCTGCTTTTCCTGTGTCACTATCCAAACATCCTCCTGCTAGCAGCACATACATGATAACCTGAGACAATTTACTTATCTATATATCAGTTGTTACTGATAGCACCAGTTAAATGGCTTAGGGTTATAAATATAATTAATAAGACTAGTGAAACTTCTCAACACATCTCATATCCCACTGATCACCATTTGTCCCCTCATTCACCTCTGCCCTTCATGGCTTTGATACTGCAAGAGTGATTTAAGATCTGGAAACTCAGGAGTGTAACAGGAACCTATTTGGTTGCAGTTATTATTTTTTCCCAGTTTAAAATATCACAGCTTCCTAGAAACTGACATGAATGTGACATTTCAAGTGCTGAGGCATAAGGGCATTCATTGTAACTATTTATTTTCCTAGAAAAGAGCTGCAAATATGTACTAAAACATGGTGTGTAGATAATCTGCTGACACCTATGAAACTCTAAATTAGCAACATGAAAATACCTCTGCTTTATGTTGCTACTGGACATTTTTATTAGTAAGTCTTTTGTGTTAACATCAGAAAATCTTCTATTTAACTGTGAGTTATCTTCAAGGACAGCAAAGCCATTGAAAACTCTAGCCATCCTTTAAAAGTAAAACCAAGCTTAATGAACATGAACTTCACAGCTCCTCAATATAACTTAGATTTTCAAACTTTCACTGTATTTTTCAATAGTACATCACCATTGGAAAATGATGGCCCTTTATTCCTGTTTTAATCACAATTTTTGATGACAAATATGCTGACTCACACAGCAGTCTGACACATACAAACTTCAAATGTTCTGAAAAAGTTTTTCTCCTATTTGTGCCAACAATAAATTATTATGTCAACTGGCATTCCAAGGCCTGACATTCCAAGGCCTTTGACTAAATTCAACAGAAGCCACCCTGGAGAAATAATTAAAACTGGACCCAGAAATTGCATTAAATCAACAGGTCATAGGAATAACTCTTCACCCTGAGCATTCAGAAACCTGAAGAACATTAGCCAGTTGTAACAGTGATATCCAGTGGATCTGCTCATCCAAAGAGGAGAGCAGTCAGAACAATAAGACACTCTAAGAGTGGTGTGGTTTTGGAGACTGATGTGCCTGCTAGGAGTTAATGAAACATCTCACTTTACTGTAGCTCTAAAAATCTGTGTGTGCTTTCTTCTCTTATTTAAACCATTCTTGCTTAAAAAGGCAGAGAAAATGTGTAACAATACCAAGGTGAGAAGAATTTTTAGAGAGAAATGGAAAAATATGCTCCAATATTCAGCTGAGCATTAACCTGAGCGGGGACCATTCAGCCATGAAGAGTGACACTGCCAGCTCATGATATAATGACGTCCTGCACATCACACTGATTTGCAAATGTCACTTTTTAGACTAAGAACAAATTGCACGTCTGACAACTCACTTTCCACTTGAAGATATTTTTAACTTTCCTCTTGTTGTGACAGGCAAAAAAAATGATTAAATTTAGTCATGGGATTTGACACTACAGCAGGCTGACTTCTATTTGTTGATTACTATTGATTTTCTTTGATACTTCATTTAAAAATCAATAGCTAGAAAGAAAAATAGGCATGGTTTACACAAATTTAAACATGCTATTGTATGCTAGAAGAGGCTACAGTTTTGGCAGGGCACTGGCATCCAATTATGAGAAAAGCTCTTAACAGGTGAAACCAAGGGCTCCAGATCGATATTCAGTTTTCTTTCTCAATCAGAGAAAGTGGCCATAAATTAGGCTCATCAGTGTTATTTTCAAGACACTCCCAAAGCAAATAATTTTACATTTTTTTCAGGCTTCCACTGCACTCACACTGGAGGACAGAAGGTAAAGTTTAGAACAAAACTCAGAAAAAAATAAAAATAAACTGGTACTACCTGGAGTTCATCCGTGCCTTCAGCTTTTTGGCTTTCTTTTTAATTTTCTGTTTCTCCTCTCCATCTTTTAATGGTTCCACAGGAACAGAACTCTCAATCACAATGTCCACAATGTACTTTTTTAATGACAGGTGCTCCTGCAGAAAGTAGTGGAATAATATTGAATGGTATAGTATGTGATGGAGAGCATAGATTATCTTCCCAGGAAAAAGAACAGTGGTGAATATTTAACGGAAGGTTATGAAAATGAAGCTAAATTTTAAAACAAATCTTGGGAAAAAGATAATTTCACACTGGAGAGAACAAGCTGTGCATTTTCTAAAAATGAAGAAACATTATTAAAAGAAGAACAACAAATAGTGTGCCTTCTTTTCAAGAAATTGTTACCTAACAAGTATGGACTCCAAGCTGACATCCTCTCTCTCCTCCAAGCTGCCTTTTACAGCTACAAAATCTGCCCTACCAACATAACTCATTACAGGAAATAAGCTAATTTTGGTTTTTATATTAATTCTTCATCAAAATCTAAACATGTCTTAACCTTCATTAAAAGATGTATTTTACTATTCACTACTTACAAGGTTACTACTTATTAATAGGACTATTACTTTCCCTCTCACATTAAAAATTTGAATTTAGGTAAAATATTGGTAAAATTTCAGTTCCCCACAGAAGAAATGCTAAACAACCAGTTCAATGCCAGATATTAGACCAATTTACACAATTTTTAATATACTGAGGTTTGTATCTGTTTTCTTACAAAATACCAAACTTTTTATGAAGTACAGGTCACCAAGGCTTATTAGGATCATTTATCCTTGAATATTATTATGGCCACAACCAGATGTGGCTATTCTTTCCCTTTTGGTAAGTACCCTTAAAATTCAAAGTAAAAAGTGACATGCTAAAAAAATTTATAGACTATTTTCCAAAAAACAACCTCTATGTTCTTTCATTGATTCAGGAAAATACTGTGCCTGCTGAAAACAAAATAAATCTCAGTGAAATTTCCTGGAAAAAGAGCATTTAGTTTTTGGAAAGCAGTGCTGCATGGTGTAACCTAGGAATATATATCTGGTGGAAACAGTAAATGAAATACCCATTTTAAATCATAGGAATGCAAAATGAATACTGAATTAGTAGGTCTAATTCTACTGAAGGAGTACTGGACATAAGAAATCCAACATTATCCTCTAAGCAAATTCTGAAGGTAATGTTGACTTTCCCTTTGCTCCTCTGCCTACCTTGGATGAGTCCCAGCACACCTGAGAAGTCCTCCTCAATGAGCTGTCCAAGCTGTTCAAACCATACACATTGCCACAGATTGCTCTAGCTGCTTGTAAGGTAATTTTATCAGCTTTTGGAGGCATTTTCCCTGCCCTTAATATTCTCCATTTAGTTTTAGCAAGAAGGGCTTAAAAGAAAACCTCCTCGGGGTACCTCCAGAGGCTGTGCCCTTGGAGCATCACTGCAATGAGTTAGTTCTCCACCAAGCTGCTGCAGTGCAGAATGAACCATCCTTGTCCTGGCTATGAACCTGCAGCTCAATTCTGTCTCATCAGAGATGTATCCCTCAACACCCACTCAAAAATACCTTTTGCACTAATTTTCTTTTCAAAACCAGAAATCCAGGTTCAAAGTGCACAAGAAACAGGTAGGTTGGAGTTTGACAACATTAAGAAAAGGAAGGGCTTCCTCAGAACAGACCATGACACTGCTGCTGTGCTACCAGGCTTCAGGGTACCTGTGGCATCTACTGGGCAAGGTATTTATGAATGATTTCCATGGGATTTGGGATGAACATCCCTGCTTCCCAAAGGTACAGGCCAGCACCTCCAGGAGCCCACCTCAGGTCTCTGCAGTGAGCTGCAGCACAGGTAACACACAAAACTAACCAGGGCTGCTGCTGTGCCTCTGCATCTCCCTTCAGCAGTGCAGCTGGCATTCTGCTTCATCACATCTTCAAACTGTCACTGCTCCCAGGTGACAGCAGAGTGGAATGAAGTTCCCACTGCACTCTGAGGGCCACCACACCACAGCAGGGCAGCCAGGCTGCTGTGCAGCCCCACCATGTGGTATTTTCCACAAGGGTCACAGGATGAGGGAAGAGACGAGAAAGTTGACTCCATGCTTCAGAAGGCTTGATTTATTATTATATGATAGATAATATATTAAAACTATACTAAAAGAATAGAGGAAAGGATTTCACTAGAAGGCTGAACTAAGAATAGAAAAGGAATGAATAACAAAGGCTCTCTCAGACAGAGACCGGCCCGGACAGGTGATCTGTGATTGGCTCTTAACTGGAAACAGCCTGATGAGGCCAATCACAGATTCCCCCTGTTGCATTCCACAGCAGCAGATAAGAATTGTTTACATTTGTTCCTGAGGCCTCTCAACTTCTCAGGAGGAGAAAAATCCTAAGGGAAGGATTTTTCATAAAACATGTCGGTGACACCACCAGGCAGCTGTAACTGTGGGGTCACACTTGTGCTGGGCACAAAGCAAGGAGACAAAGCTTTGCAGCCCCTGCACAGACACTCATCTCTTTTTTCATCATCTTATCTGTGATTAGCTGCTGACTCCAAGAGAGCTGTAGGGTTCAACAAGCACATTCATGGCCCAGGCAGTGGGGCCAGGAGAGCAGCCACGATGGTTGCACACATTTGTTCACAGGAACTGGAGCACTCTGTGCACCACGGTTCTCAGCGTTCTCAGCTTTCACACAGCAGTGTGGGCTAATATCAGACTTCATCCACACAGCTCATTAAAGTCAGGCCAGAGTAATAATACCTTGTGTCACAAAAACAATCTCCCTCTGAAGGTACAGATCAAAGCCTGGGATTATCACCATGGGCAGACTGACACCATTCAGGTGTGAAACAAGAATAACAAATAGCTTAGGATTGGGTGACAACTGGCACCTGAGGAGAACTGCTGCTGCATCACCCTCCAGAGCAGGGGAAAAATATTTACCAGTGTGTTTTATTGAGCTCCCACCTGAAAACATGGAGGTTTTAGAATCCACTGAGTCACACTGAAGTACAGGAAGTCCAATCCTTTAACCAATTAAACTCTTGAGTAATTTTACCTGCACAGCCATAGTTGGGCAGGGGAACACACCACAAAAATAACAACCATCAGAGCATAAAAAGGAGTTAGGCCAGTGCAGTGTTTTCAAAGCCAATTTTTGTCATCCTTTCATCTAAATAAGAATGAAACTCATCAGTTTGGGGTGGGTGTATTTTTAATAAATGTTATGCACGATAACAGGGTAATCTGGACACTTCTTCCTGAAAGCCTTTCACTTCTTTGTAATTATTATTTTTATATAAGTAAATGCTAAGTGCAGTCAGAATTTCTGAGATTAAATTAATTTATCCTCTCCCCAAAAGCATTCTGGGTTTCTTCTTATGGCACCATGAGGGGTCATCACTAGTCTGCTCCTGTGCTAAGCTGAGCACATTCTGGCCCCAAATCCTCAGATACTGGGAACCACCAGATCTTTGGAGAATTTATGCCATTATAAATGCAAAACATTATAAGTAAAGGCTCTTTAAGGGAAGCTGCTGTCATTATGATCTGTAGTCAGCCTACCAAAACTTTTCAGGGCAGTTTTAGTTTCAGCTGTATCAATTTAGCTGTGCAATTTCTCTGAAGCTGTTTTAAAGGCTTATGTACAATTTACTGGTTTTGCTAGCTCTGTCCAACACTTTTGATCTCAGGATTAAACAAGAGCCAGCATCGATGGTCATTCTGTATCAGACCTCTGCCATCATTTTTCATACTTGATACTCATCCTCTGAGCTGCACAGCTGAGATCAGCAACATCACAAAGTAAGGGCTCAGCTCGTGTGAAGGTGACAGAATCTGTGCCACAAAGAGCAGGCACTGCTCTGGGCTGGGATGTACAGCTGCAAGGTAAGAAACAAGAACTGAGTGCTGCCATGGATTTCTTCATGGTCACCTGTGTGTGTTCCACTCTGCTCATGTGATGATGGCTCAGTGACCCCTTAGAGCAGAAATACTCCTGCTGCTTCTCTCCTGGGTTATTGCCATGCATTCTCCAAAGCTGAGAGCTACTGGTAAAAATCCCAAGGTATCCTGTACCTGTCTCAGGGAGGACCCTCAGTCTCCAGCTGAAAAAGCCATGAAGTAAAAGTAAGGTAGTAAACATCCACCATGGGATATTTAATGACATTTTGTACAGACACATGTTGTTATTCAAATTTTTACAGAACACTGAAGTAATTTCTAGAACAACTGACATAAATTTCTGTAAAAGTTTATAAATACTTTGTTGTAAATAAATAATAAATACTTTATTTACAAACAAGGTGATAAAGGCTAATATTATTGCCCATGTAAAACTGCAGTCACCACAAAGCAGACAGAAAACAGATTATTTACAAAAGATGTCTTTGCTATTCCTTCCTTCTCCCTCCATTCTCGATTGTTCTCACTTTTGGTCAAGTCAATGAAAATCCTGAGGCTTTCCAAACACAACAGATGGGCCTCATCCATGAACTACATGAGAAACTGAGTTGCCAAAAGCATTAAAGCTAAAGCTAATAAGGTCAGCTCTGAAGTCACATTCTTGCTGGTTATTGCCTAGTCCCCTTCCACTGCCTGAACCAGAAAATCTACCCTGTTAGTCTGATATCTAGAAGTTGATAATTTTAGTTGACTAAGCACTTCTTATAACCAATGTTTTCTCTGTTTCTTATATGACATGTTTACACTACAAGGATACCAGCATTATAATCAATATCCCCTGAAATAAAAGTAATTTTTTTCAGACTCCAGAACAAACATGATTGCAAAGTTTTCCACGGACAGTGCAGCAAATGCTACAGAATGCTGAAATGCTACATTGCTGAGCAGGGTCCACTTCTGCTTGGATGAGGAAAACCATACCTTAAACTGGATTCTGAACCTCAGGAATCTGTATAAAATACAACAGCTGCACAAGAAATTTCCCAACTGAGATCCTCTTCATACAACAGCCATTCACAGGAGCAATATTCTTCAGCAGCTCTCCCCACTGAGTGTCCTAATTACAGCAAGAGCACCCATGGATCTGTCCCTGGCAGGTGAAACCTTGGATATGTGTTTATCAAACCAGAACACAACTGTAAAATTATGTTCCTACCCCATTTTTTTCACTGTAACACTTGGCTCTCTGCATTACATGTAAGTTATTATTCGTTTCACTACTCAGACAATATTAATAGGAACTTTATTAAATTGTGAAGTGTGCCAAGCAGAATTCTTCCTAACAAAATTCCCTCCTTCTAAAATTAGAGGTAACCATAACACAAATACTTATTTCCTGTTCCTTTCTTTTTAAGTAAGTGTTGCCTTTTTATGAATTCTGCCTGGGGCATGCCTGCACAGGCAGGACAATATTGCAGCAAAGCCAAGAAAGAATACAAAAATAACAGAATAAGCAGCCTTACAGTATTTTGGCTGTGCTGGGGCAGGGCAGCCCCAGCTGTGTTCTTTATCCCTGGCCTCCCTCAGCACAGAGTTGGCCCGAGCACAGGCAGGGACAGGAGGCTCTGGGCTCCCTGGAGCAGGAGAAGGCAGGAGCAGCAGGGTACCCAGGGGACCAGGGAGCTGCTGGCACCTGCTCCAAGCTCAGGAGGCAGCTCTGCAGGGAAATCCTTGTCCAGCAGGGGCAGGCCAAGGCCTGGCAGTGCCAGAGCCACCCAGGGCGTGAGCCAGGGCTCCTGACCTGTGCTCCATCATCCACAAACTCACCGAGCCACAGATCTGCAAAAGCCTCCTGCCTACTGGACTTTCACCCAAAAAAACCAAGCCAAAATGACCTTACTGAATCTCAGAGTTTGTCGGTTTTTCCCCCTCTGTTATTTTTTCATTTTCATTCCCTTCTATATTTCTGGATTCTGGCCAGAACTGAAGCAGAAATGCCAAAATACTGTAAGGCTGGTTATTCTGTTATTTTTGTATTCTTTCCAACCTTGAATCCCCAAGTTCTGAAAGAAAAGGCATTCTTATAAGTGCTCTAACCCAGTTCTGCAGACCAAGACAACTTGAAAAACATCTGTCTCCAGCAATTTATCTAAACTGAGTCTTCAGAACTTCCAAACACTTGTTATTACTTGCCCTGTCACATCAGCATTAAAATATAAACACGAGGAAGACTATAAAGAAATACTTGTAGTAGCTTATATCACATAATAATAGCTGTCATTCATTTACCATTTTAATATAGAAAATACATATATCAAACTGAGGATTTTCCATAAAAGCAATGTACAGAAGGAATATATTCTAGCAAATCAATATGTAACTATTCTGAAGCCTACATATATCTTTTGGATTTACATCTCTACCTGTTTCAAAATAAACAATATCCTGTAACTGCAGAAAATCATTAAAAAGTGTTTTCACTATTTATTACCAATGTCAGGAATAATGGTTTCTTACTTGTGTATATAATCACTGAAGGGATATATTTGCCAAATTTTGAAGGGTTCACTTCTAAATCACACTACCACAGGAGTATTTGTTCATGATTTTACTACACATTTCAACAGAATTCCTCACTATTTTATTTTTTCCTCATAATCTAGGACACTATGTAATATGGAAAACAGATGCTGAAGCAGACTATGAATTATATCAAAAGCAAGCACACTTCAGTTTTAAACAGTGACAGCCTGAAACACAAATGATCAGTAATTCTCCATCATAAAGAGATGAAATACTCTTATAGGACCACAAGTGATGATCCACTCCAAAATTTGAAGAATCATAACAAGTTAGGTATTCCTTATTAATTTGAATTAATAAATGTTACTAGAGGTGCTATATGTATAAGAAACAGATTATAATGCAATGAATTTTCAAATATTATTTTCTCCAAATCAAGATTTTAATTATTCCCATTTCTGTGCTAGACTGTACTTTAGAAGCTGAGTTGAGCGAACTAAAAAACTTTTATTATTCATTCAAAACTGAAGAGTGACCTTTCATTGTACAACTAGGTTTCCCTTGACATTTGAGATTTAGGGTTTTTTTCCATGAGGGACTAATCCTGTTTTTCAGCATGGCCAAACAAAAAACTGTTTTTACTGTTGATAGTGACTGCACTTTCAGTCACCTTGCTTGTCCATGGATTCAATGACACAACAGTCTGCCACTAAGATAAATAACAAAGAATATTCTTAATAGGAGCTTTAAGTATTTCTTCAGATTTTTAATACCATTCCTACGTGTAACTCCAAAATGTGGGAACAGAGGGTGAAGTAAAGGTGTCTGTTCTGTGTGATGAGAATTCTGCATCCTGCAGGAAAAGCATCCCTGCAGATGAGGGAGGAAGGCTCTGACTTTATCACCTGGCTGCAAGGACAGCTGAGGGGAAGATCACAGTGCAGCTGGGCCTGCCAGCAGCAGTTTCTTTAACTGCCTGTGGATATTGGAGATGCCCAAGCCAAAAATAGGAAGGGTGCAGCTGCTGGCAGTGATCTGTCCCAATTAAAGGCACAGCCAAGAAACGATTAATCACGGACACTTTTGCCAAGAAAAACAATACTTTATAATAAATTAAAGGTAAGAAGCTATTGCTCTGCAAAGTACAAAAAACTAGCACTGATGTATGGGGTACTGAGGGACCTTCTGCAAGCTGCAACGTGGATTAGACTTTATAATCATTGATTTTCATGACAATGTCTTCCAGGACAGAATTATTCACAGCAGAATGACAAGGCCAGAGCTCCTGGACTGAAAGGACCACAGGTACCCATGAGGTATGAAATATCCATAAACAAGAATGAACCACAGATGCCTGGAGTAATTCCACTCCTCCAGCAACACACAACTCTGCTCTAAAAGACATCCTTCCTTCCTCAGGAAAAAAAAAAAAATAAAAGAGTAAAGCCAACTCAACCAGAACCTGAGGCTTTACTGGGATGGGGAGTTCTTGTTTGCAAGTGATTTACAGATTGTTTCCCCTGAGCAACAGAGAAGAAAAATGGGCTACTGTTGGAGAACTATAATAAGATGCCAAGAAAAGAATTGGATCTACTATGGAGTCTGTGGAAAAAGCAAACAGGAATATTGTTGTACATATGACAAAACACATGCAGCACCATCCAGCCCAGAAATGGCTGCAGCACCACCAGAGCTGGGCCAGGGCCACCTCCCTGAGCTGGAATGGTCATAATGGAGCAGCCAAATGCCAGGAGAGGTGAAGGGCAAACACCAGGGCAAGAGCAGGGCTGGACACACTGGGCACTGAGCACACTGTGGCTGCCCCTGCATCCCTGCAAGTGGCCCAGGCCAGGCTGGATGGGGCTTAGAGCAGCCTGGGAGAGTGGGAGGTGTCCCTGCCATGGCAGGGGTGGCACTGGAGGAGCTCTAAGATCCCTTCCAGCCCAAACCAGTCTGATTCTGTCAACACAGGAAGACATGTAACATACATCTGAATGTTCCAGAATAAAAAAGAGAACTATGAATTGTGTATAGTGGTTTTTAAAAGCCACATCCCCACAGGTATTAACCTCTCCAACTCCTCTATTAGATGAAACTAAAAACGTGACCCTGCTTAGTATTGTTATTTTCCATTTTGCTTAATCACATCTTTTAGACAGGCTACCAAAGGAGTTCATAAAACACAACTCTTCATTTAAATACACAAACTTGAAAACACTCTCATTCAGAAAGGAAAACAGAAGCATTTTTTCAATACTGCAAAGGCTAAAGCAACAAAAAACAACAGTGATATATAATTTAATTGGAATGAAAACAGAGTGTATTCAAAAAAAATTAGCAAAATCCTGGCACCACCATGTGTCTAGACAAGAAAAATCCTTGTAAATACAGATGAAGAGCAACAAGGGTCAGACATTAAGCTATTGCCACATTTTTTCCTTCAGTAGTTTCCTCTGCAAGAAATAATGGAAGCAGTACACACCTCTAGGAAAACAGCTCCTCACTCCTAAAATCTAAAAACCTTTCAGAACTCCCAAGTGCTGTGAACAGGAGCTCTGGCTGTGGGTGGTGCTGGCTGCAAAGCTCACCTGGCTGGCACAGCACAGCTCTGCCTCGGGCTCCCAGCAGCCCAGCCAGGGCTCATGGCTTCACCTGGGGCAGCTGCCAGCACAGGAGGCACTCTGTAAATCAGAGCTGGGCAGAGCTGGGCCAGGACAGGCCCCCAGTGCAGCCCCAGCCAGCTGGGCAGCCACACTCCACAGGGAGCTTTAGTCACTGGCCAGCAGCTTTTCCTAAAGGAACGTGTGTGGGCTCAAGCAACCAGGTCTTTATAGAAATCCCCACATTTTAATGCTGTCAGTCTTCAGACAACAATCACCTCTCTGCTCCATCATGGGATTATGTTCTCATTTGATCTAAATGCACCTCTTAGAAGTCCTTTGTTGCCTTTATATATTGACAAAAGAATCAGTTTTCTCTCCTGATAAGAAAAAGCACATTTTTCACATATGCAAACAACAGTTCATTAATATTCCTCCATCCTTCTTTGGAATACATAAAACTGTAGCATGCACCTTATATAAATTAACCAAACCCTGCCAAGTTATCTACTGCATCTGGTTTTTAGAAAAGCTTTTCACTTATTAGAAACATTCATAGACCACATGGAATGGCATGATTTATATTCTGAAAGTCCCTTTAAAGCATGGCATTTAAAGGGCAGGAGATACAGAGAGAGCTGGGACAATGGTTCAAAGGGAGCTCTTGGGTGTATTTCTCCAAACAAACCAGGAGAGACAAGAAAGGCAAAGGCAAAAGGGTAAGCAGAGGGGCACAAAAGTGCCTGAAAAGTGCCTGTAGCTCCTAAAATCTGTAGGAGCTACAAGGAGAAAATGTCTAGGAGGTCCTTGCAGAGACTCCTCAGCCTAATGAAATCACCAGGTGGTGTCCTGTGGCTTTTGCAGGCACCTTTTCAGTGAGGCCTTTGTGCCACACAGGCTTTCATTCAGCAAAGCAATTAGTCAGCACTACCAACATACTAATTGATTCCAGTGTAGTCAATGAAAGCAAATTGCTTACACTGTTTACATCCTTTGCTGAGCTAAAAGCAAGGTGGATGTTGAGAGAGGGGATGGGAAATCAATAGCACAGAAAATGGCACTGCAAAAGCAGGAGAAGCTGAGTTTGATGGAAGCAGCCAGGCACTTAAGCAGAGAGATAATGTAGGCAGCAGCTCTTACTGCACTGGAGATAATGCTGAAAGGATGTGGGCCAGTGGGAGCTCTGAAAGCTTCACAAATACACTGAAGATGACTTTCAGCCTGCTGCCAGTTTTACCACCTAGGTGAATGAATGTACCTACAACAGGCCGGAGAAAAGCAAAGTTACAAAGGAAGTAACCAATGTGAACAGAACTTCATTTGCTTTTCCAGGATAACCACTGCTAGAAAACCAAGAGCTGTTTGCTGGGAGAGAAAGCTACAACTGTTTCAGCTGGAGAACAATAAAGCCCCAAAAGAAGAAAACCCAAAAGGCTGACGTGCAATGAAGCTGCCACACAATCTGAGAATGCACTCCATGCTTTTTCATTTTTGTATCTTCATTCACAGCAAAACTATTTTTTTTGCACGTTTCACATCCACAAATGAATTCACCTTCCTGATGGTCTAATCCCAGCTGTCAGCTCCTGCACCAGACATGCTGGATTAAGCACAATAAGTACTTAATGCCAAACCAGTGGGACATTGCTCCAACATGAAGTCTGCTTTCACCTCCAAAAATGTCTCTAAAATTACAGAATTTATAGACATTACAGCGAAGAGAAAACCCCTAGAATACAGCAGCTTCTTTTTATTTCTGGCAAGATCAACTCCTACCACCCAACTGGCCCAGAGGAATCAGTGTCCATGACCATTAAGAAGTTTTAAACTTTTTGCTTACAGTCAAATTAGACAAGAAAAATCCTTACTGTGTGAAGAAAAATTACACAATAATTTGCTTCAATCAGTTTCCAAAGCCTTGAGGAGACACCTAAATCTGAGGTACCAATATGGACAAAATTAAAGTATTTCAAATCTCGTGATTTCCCAAGTGATAGTAAAGAAATTCTATTATCAGATTAGAATTTTATAAAAGCTTTCTTTCCAGTAGCTACCTAATATACTGAAGAGGCTGAACACAAAATGAGTCAAAGATCAAGAGTAAGTTATCTGAGGTGTCAAGTGCATAAGGTTAAAGGTGACATTTTATTAGGTCAAAGGTGACATAAATAAAATCTTTTATGTCAAAGAATAAGGGTCACAGACAAGACATATATAATCTAAAGACATCACAGATGACAAGTAATAACTTTAAGTAGCACAAGTGTGTTCTCACTAGAGTTACCTCCAGTGACTGAAAATTGAAACTGGTGATAAACAAGTAACTATGACTATTACAAAGCTTCCCTGCAATAGGAGTTCACTTCTGCATAAAACCTGGGAATTTTTTTCTCAAGTATTTCAAAACTTGAGAAGCTACTGAATGCTTTAGTTGGGAGGCTGGCATTAACTATGCTTGCTGAATAAAGGGATACATAAAGCAGATTGCTCTGGTTAGTAAAACTGCTTTCCTCCTCTACACTGCCCTGATCTATAATGAGCATCTTACTACTGCTCTTTGAACAAAAAAAGGTAATAAAAGGCAGAGAAGGCCTCAGAGCTGGAAAATTTCAGGTTACAGTAATACAGCTCAGAATTTTATACTTGGACTAACTGAAATATAGCCATGAATAATACATAAAATACCTAAGAATGGAGGCATCCATACATTGCCAGTATGCCCAGTACTAGGCACCATCATGATCAAGGACATTGGAATCTGCTCTAGTAAGTCTCAAGCTTTTAATACAGTTAGAATTGTTCTCTCCTTTCTCTCCTGCACTAAGCATTACTCAAGAAATACATATATTTAACCTTCATCTAGGTCTTAAGTTCTCATCAAAATGTTTTGCTGAGAAACCCTGGATTTAGGCACAAAAATCAGGATCTTTGTGCCCTCTAGTGGAACTTCTGTTTCCCCAGCTGGTGCAAAGGCAGCTGTCAGTACCTGATTCTCCAGAAACTGGAATTGCTCAGCTATCAGATGAGATGTGGAGAGTGTGTAATGCCCATTCTCAAGGAAATCCAGCCCAGTGTTCCTCCAGACTCTTCTGAGCCAGCTGCCCAGCAAGAACCACACTTCAGGCACCACTGGGCAGACAGGTACCAGCAAAGGCCAGAGAGATCCAAGGAAACATCAATCCATGCCAGGGAGTGCCCACAACAGAACAGACTCTGGAATCTCCAGGCAAACAGGTGCAGTATGGAAATTTCTCACACACATACACCAGGCAAGCCTGGCACCTAAAATCCAAATCCAAAACCACACAACTCCCACTAACCACTGTCCAAGAGGAAGAAAGAAACTGAGAAACCAGTTGAGGTACTGACATTACAGCTGGGAAAGGGCAGGAAAGTGCAACCCCACAAACATTTATTCCTCCAGACAACTGTGCCTGTGCCTCTCCAGTTATCTTTTTCTGCCTCCCCAGGGATAACCACCTCTGTGGATTCCAGTACTTCAGAGACCTAACTCTCCAAAGCTTTTTAAAAGGAATACATGTTACAACCAGATGTAAGAAGCTGAAAACAAAGAGAAGATTTCAGTAAATAAAAACAGTAAAAGAACTGTGAAGAAAAGTGAAAAAACAGAACTGCTGGACAGTGCCATCTGAATCAGCCTGTCTGGAAATAGATTTCCAAATACAAGTTCAGTCTGAATCAGTGCTGAAGAACTAGCTTGTACACTATTTCTTCCTAAAACCTGACAGATATAATACAGGGGCATTCATAAATTTTTTGGATGCGGCAGAACCCAAATTCTCATTAAAAAGCCCTTGACTTAATACTGTAGTTGAATTCTGGCAGCAGCAACAAAAAATTACATGAGACAACTATGCAGACGTCCTTTCTACAGAGGGGTAGCCTCCCGGTAAAGTACAAAATCCTCAAGGCTTCCTCAAAATCACTCTACATGCCAACTCTTCTAAAGAGGCTACTGAAAAACTATTATTCTTCTTAGCAATATTAATACTTCCAAAACGTTTCAAATCTTACATTTTAAAGTAATTTAGCACTACAGCTTTCACCTTGATGCACAGGATAGCACACCTGCTCACCTAGAAAAGGACTCAGAGATTTTAAGCAGCAAGAAGAAATAAAGAAAATAGCAGGATGGTGACAACTGTAATGTATAAGATTTTTAGGATGAAAAGGCATGAAGTGACATAAATGTAGTGACATGAAAAATGCCTTTGATTAACAGAAAAGCAATTAGTCACATTTCATAAAGAATCAGCTACAAGTGGCAATTGCCTGCAGTATGTCAACACACTGTTTCACTGCTTTTCATTGGTAGTCTGCTATGATCCCCATGCTAACAGAACCAGTTCTGTTCAACTCCTTTTCCAAGACTTTCCTAGGCTACTCAGCTGAATGGCATTTAAAACCAGGAGTAATACAGCAAA
This sequence comes from Serinus canaria, assembly GCF_022539315.1. Taxonomy (NCBI): domain Eukaryota; kingdom Metazoa; phylum Chordata; class Aves; order Passeriformes; family Fringillidae; genus Serinus; species Serinus canaria. The sequence goes on from NC_066324.1 coordinate 19,371,041, forward strand.
AATAGCACAAAACTCACCACTTCTTCATCTGAAAGCTCTCGCCCTTGTATGCTACTGTTTTCTCTCACAGCTTGTTGGTGTTTCTTCCCTTTAATGTGGCTGAAAAGATACACTTCTGATGAAATCTGTAATGACAATAACTTGATAGTTATTCTTGCTTTGCAAATGCAATAATATATAAATAACAGTACTTTAAACATAATATAAAACATGCCAATTTGTCAGGGGTATGTTCAGAAATTCAAGCACAGTATTTTACTCCTCAAACTAATTTACATAAACATCTTTTCTGCAGGACTTAACAGTAAATTACAGAATGATTTGCTAGCCAGCAGTGTAATAACAGATTTAAAAATACGTTAGGCTGTCCTCTCATTTCCACTCCAATCTAATTTTATATATTGGAGTTTCATTCTGAAATGCAAGATCAGTGAGTACACAAGGCTCCAGCCTGCTGAGCCTGAGTTTCTGTTCCAGCACTGCCTGAGGCGATCCCATGCAACCTTGCTTAATGCAGCAATTCCAGAGCAATAATGCTCAGTGGCATGTAAGGCTCTGATAATGCACAGTCTCTGCAAAGCAGTGACAGAGTTATCAGGAGATCTCCCAGCTCTGCCCCAGTGGCTGTGTGGCTTCTCTCCCCCACCATTCCTGGGACAGAGAGGGCAGCACAGGCAGAGAGTCCCAGCTGAGGTTGGGACACTGCCAAGCAATGTCCTTGGCTTCCAACAGAGACCAAAAAATCAGACACCAAAGGGAGAGAGGAGACAAAGAGAACACTCCTTTTCCTGTCCAACACTCTCAGGCGTCCAACCAAACTCAATTCAAGAACTTCTTGAGCTTGATGTGGTTTCTCTGTGAATTTCAGTCCAACTACACTTAACCAATCAGCCCCTGAACTCACAGGAAATTCAAATACCACAGCATCTTACAACAAGGTGTTTTCAGCTCAACTGCCTGCTATGTAAAGGATCACATTCTTTACTTTGCTTTAAATCTATCTTTAAACTATCTTCTCCATCTGATGCTCCGAGTTCTTGCTTCTCTCAGCAGACAGCCAATAACTGAGCACTGCCCAGAGTCTCCATTCTACCCACAACTCTACAGATCTATTAAATCTCCCCTAGCCCACCTGAGTCATGCACAGAAGAATAAGATGCACTTTTTACAAAAGCAGAGCAGGGATACAGTAAATGTGCAAGTGAGTGAAGCAGAACTTGTAGCTTGGGTTGGTCCTGCAATTCCAGCAGTGTCCCCTGTGCCCAACTCACCATGACATTGCACAATGAGCACTGCTTCTTTCGCTCATAGGGTGTGAGCTTTGGTGCATAGTCAGTATTAGCATGTCTTCCACTACTGAGTTCAGCTGCTTTCTCTTTTCTCTGTTCAATTTGTTCCATGTGCCTTCTAATACTTTCATCATGCTGAATGGAAAACAAACAAAGCAACGAAGAGAAAACACATTGAATGACAGCAAATGGAACTGAACTGTGCAAAGAAATATTGATGTATTTTTCAACTAATGTATCCCTTTATACCTTCAGTTGAATCTTCTTCTGCAGTTCTTCCATGGCTTCTTGCTGAGCTGCAGTAAGAGCTGCCAACCTCTCTTCTCGATCTCTAACCAAAAGAGAGTAAGCATAGGGAGAATTTGTATCAGGGTAAAGCATGAATAATATTGACACATTTATGTCTGGAATGCAGAACAAGAAAACCCAAAAATGAAGTTGAAGATGGTTCAGTAGAAAAGAAAAACAACAAAAAACTTAGAGAATGTGGACGTTTTCATTTGAATGACCTAATAAAAATAGACACTTGAACCTTTGTAGCAGAACCTGGCTCACACCTCAGTCTCTATCACAGCAGTGATAGTCAAGAAGATGCCACAAAAGAGTGATGAATGTGAAACCTTGTCACCACTTGCATTCTTCAGCCAAGGGCTGCAGTCACTCAATCAATGGGGAAGAGCAGAGCACACATTGAAAGGCCCCCTTTGCAAGACTCAGGGCAGTGCTCTATAAAATGCTCATTGGTAGAAATTTAAATACAGAAACTCCCAGAGAAAACTCTGACCAACAGCATCACCCTGTTGAAGAGACATTTTTTTTCTGAGAAAAGAGCAAGGGCAGTAACTTGACTTGTAACCATAACCATTAAGCAGAAACTCACAGGTGGAAGTTCCATCAAGAACAACTTCCTAGTGGTCAGTAAGCCAAGGGAACAACTAAATCTTAGAGGGGAAGAAAGTCAGCTACTCATGCTGTTTATACAAACAAGATTTGTAAAATGAGATGGGAGAGAAGCCTGGCTGCTCTAAAGTGCCAAAAACATAATGAAGGCTCTGGGTAAAACTGAGCTATGGAGGAGTCAACCAAAGCCATCAGCCATCTTTTCAAAAAGCATTCCAAAATTAAAGGAGCCTGAGGGGCAAAACTAGGGAGCCTGACATAAGGACTGTTATCCAAAAGGCAATAGATTTTGTCATGTGTAGGTTCCTGTTTGTCTGGGTTTTTAAACAGAAATCTGATAGAAAAAGCCAAGATCAGTTCCATAAATGTAGAAGTAACATTTTCAAAACGAAAAATAAAAGTGGGTAGGAAAGAAGACGGCAGAGAAAGCAAATCAAATGATAAACACTAAAAATTGTTCTTTCAGAGAGAAAAAGTGAACTCTTCCAATCACTGTGGGTGTGGGAGGGGTGGGGAGGAGATTATGGACGAGAAGCATTAGGTACTTCATGTGTTATCATCCCTGAGGTACAGAAAGGAAAACTGAACTACAAACTTATTTTAGTTGTTTCTTTCAGTCTGCATTTTTACATATTTGTTTAATGTTACAAACTACAACAGATTATCACACCATTTCATACTTTGGGCTAATAATGTTTTGTCTTTGAAACAAAATTTTCAGGTTTCCATTTATAGAGCATCAACACAGCTCCTGCACAAGCCTTTTTGAAAAGCATTCTTTTTCCTTGGTTAAGATACTTGATACAGTTTTATGATTTCTACTGACAAGAACAACATTTTCTTTCTGTATTGTGTATTTCAACTCTCTGGAATATAAAATACTTTGAAATTACAAGTAAAACTTTACTGGAAACAAGTTAAGGACAGAGGGGCTTTTGAAGTCAGTTTTAAGTACACTATTCCATTCATACAGATGTTTTCATCACCCACAGATGCACATGGTAAAGCTTATACTGAAGAAACTTTAAGCAGATCCTGCAAAAATCCAGCCAGTATTAAATCTTCAGGACACAGGCCAAATCCTAGCTGCAGGAAAAAACCCAACAAAACACCAAATGATACCTCCAAGGTTCCACCAACACACACTGCAATCCAGGACAGAACAGCCAGATTCCTGTCAAGCTCATCCCCCCAGAGCTCCAAACCCAGGACCCTGAGTCCTCCCCTCACTCTGCTGTGGTAGGAAAACCTCAGATCTGTTATTAGGGGATGTAATGACTGACAGAGCAGAATCACCACAGTGTAAGGCATCACATGCATTCCTTCTTACTCTTTCCCAAAATTATCAAAAAAATAGAAAGGAAAAGAAAAAAAAGAAAAAAATCTCTTGTGTAATCAGTATCTGGCAAAGAAAAAAGAAAAGAAAAACAAGTGCAAGCACAGTAGTGCAATATCAAGTACAAAGGGTTTAAAAACTGAGTGTTAGAGCAACAAACACAGAGATTTGCTCACACACAATAGCAACAGAAGGCAAATGGAAACTGCTTCTCCTTACAAGTCATAAGGAAATTCTTGAACAAAGGGATGGGGCAGATTTAACACCGATTAAACTCAAAGTGCAAGGAATTTTATGCCTGAAGATTTTCAACAGGATCTAACTGTAGAAGACAGAAGATGCCAGTAGGGCAATTATCAGCCATTTGCTTACTTTGAGGGTTTCCTCAAATTTCAGAAAGATGTAAAAGCCTTACACATGCAGGGTCTATCTTCCCAAAACAGCATAACCAAGTTCTCCATTAGTCGTAATCTTCCTCAAGTATTTGCAAATGAGTATAAGATCCTGAAGGATCCCTTCCAACTCACTGAACCTCAGGTGATTTTGGCTCAATACACTGAGGGAAGGTCCATGAAGCCCCAGCAAAGGCTACAGATCCTGCCCAGAATTCATTATGCTTCTAATGGAAAGCTGAATCTCTTTATGATGTCACTCAGGACTTCAGAAGATGAAAGATGATCAATCCATTTCTGAATGTTTTACTTGGGGGAAAAAATCCTCTTTGTGACAAATTTGAAGAAAACAAGCTATGACACTAAAAACGTATCAGGAGCCATTAGCAAACACCCATCACAGAAAAAAACTTAACTTTTACCAAGGTTTTAAGGAATGCTTGTGGCAGGGGAACTGCAGGAGAAGAGAAGAAAGAGGAGGTGAATACAAAGAGAACTTGGTAAATTAAACAAGTAGAATATATCAGACTGCATCAGACTGGAAAGTAAACCTGTCTTGCACACCAACACTCATTCTCCCTGCACCTCAAAAGGAAGAGAGAGAAGAGTCCATGTTAAATCCCCTTTATGAACTTTTAATCATGGGCAAAACTATAAACCAAGTAGTTCACAGGCAGCAGAATTAATGAAGCCTGATTTCCTGGCTGTGCGCTTCACAAATGTAATCTTTGGTGTCTACAACAATGTGAAATCAAACTGATGCCAGTAAGTCCAAAAATTTCTGGAGAGTGGAGGAAATGGAGAACATGGGTACATAAATCTTGTTTCCTTTGAAAACTAAGGTGAAATATGAAAAAGGCAAATTATTACAAGGTCTTGTCTGCAATAAAACTAAGACAAATGTAATAAAATACAGCCTTACAGCCTATATTGTGCATGTATGTAAAGAATACAAAAACGTACTACAAAATTTATGATTACTGACCTGATTTCTTCTTTCCAGCCATTCATCCAGCATCCTTATTAATGGTACTTTTAAAAATCCTAAGCCTGACAGCCCAGGAAGGTAGTGCTGTTGCAGAGAAGGTGCAGTTTGCTGGGGAGGGTAACGGTGAAGGGAACCAAAGAAACGACTGCAAAGTTACCTGGCTCTCTCCCGTGCTGCATCTTCTCGTGCCTTTTCCTTCTCCTGCCTCTGCTGCTCAATCCGTGCTTCCTGCTCCTTCCTCTTCATCAGCAGCTCCTCCACCCGGGCCTGCCGCTCTGCTTCCAGGGCCCTCTTGCGCTCCTAGCCAGGGAAAAGAGAATTCTCATTGCTCTTTTAGTCATGAAACACACAGGAATTAAGAGAAGCTGCACTTTACCATCTGCAGAGGCAAACTGAAACTCAGAGCTGTATTTCACTGTGTCCCTGCAGCTCCAGGCCTGTCCTACCTGCACTGCCTCGTCCCGCGCCTGCTTCTCCTCCTGCCTGCGCTGCCGCTCCTCCTGCAGCTCGTTCAGGCGCTGCTCGTACTCCTTCAGTTTGTTCAGCACGTCGTGCCGCTTGTTCTGAGCTTCCAGGGTGTTTATAAAAGCTATTTCATTGACCTGAGAACAGCCAGAAAAGACCCATGAAGTTGAAATAGATTTCATCTTGGGGAATTTCATCCATTTGTTAATTATTCATTTAAAAATTAAACTGGTGGGACATTTCTCCAGAATGAGTTGGAAAACCATCGACTTGAGAATAAGTCTTTAGGTTCTGTAATGATTTTTTTATTGTTTTGTTTGTTTTAAACAAGACAGCCCATGGAATATAAAAAGAAAATTTGAATTGTATCAGAGAAACAAGAAACTTTGGGTAAAATACAGAAAAGTTCTCTCCATTCCATCAGCATCAAGACTTCATCAGTCCATTCTCCCCGTCACAAAATGTGTAATATTCAAACCCAGATGGATGAATCAGTAAAACACACAAGTGCTAGCAGAATCCAACAGGGCTTTTGAGCTAACTTTAAATACATGGGAACTTAGTGATCAAAAAAGTGAAAGTATACATAGTATGAATAAGATAAAACCAAACAGGCTCATGGTCTAATATTTCTTATCCATATAGGATATGGATTATGGATTATTATGTATTATGTTTTTCAACCACAGGACAGTGCAACACATAAGAACAAAAAAATAGTAAGAAAGGTTAGCTTAAAAGAACTTCAATGTGTACACTAAATAAAACAGGTAAAGAGAACACATATGGACAGACAAAAACAGATCATGAAAAAGGCTGGTAGGATTATGTTTGTAACTCTGTTTACTAACTAGAATCCATTTACAGGATGGCTTTTACAGGTCAGTAAACAAGCAAGCACTGGGAATTTAGATAACCAACTGGGCAGCAACAGTTACCATGGTCTGCAGCTATCCTACCCATCAGCTATTTCTCTAAAGCCTTCTAGCCCAATTAACCTTGATTTCCAGAAAACAAGAACATCATGAGCCAGCAGATCCCACACAGTTAAACACACACAATATTTGAAACATCTGCTTATCTGGGGAACTATGGCAAGTGTGATTTAGTTAGTATAATTACAGAAGTCACACTGGTGTAATGGAATAGTAATCAATGTATGGCAGACTGAATTAGGTAGTCTAGAAATCCTTTTAATCCAAGAGAGAAACAGCAACCAAGTAAAAAAGTGCAATCAGTTTTGTTGTGCTTATCTTGAAACACAAATGAACAGCTGCCTCAATCACAGCTGAGATACATGCTCATCATATAAAGAAACAGTTTCAAGGAGATGCATGTATCTTCACTTGGGAAAAACACACTTTAAAATAAAATACTTCATTTCTTTATGCTGCTTTTGGCTGGGATAGAGTTAATTCTCTCTGCAGTAGCTAGGATGGGACGATGTTTTGGATTTGTGCTGGAAACTAACCTGACCACACAGGGATGTTTTAGTTACTGTTGAGCAGAGCTTGCACAGCATCAAGGCCAAGGGACCAAAGGGATATCTGAGACCACAGGACATCAGTGCAGCAACAAAACTGGGGGGAGGTTGGTGTGGGGCCACCCTCAGGGACTGGCAATTGTTTCCTTTTGCATCACTTGTCTTTCTTTATCATTTATTCTCTTCATTATATTCCTTTTTCTTTGAACTGATTTTTCTCCACCCAGTTATTAAACTGTTTCTGTATCAGCCCATGAGATTGCTTCATGAATACCTTTACACTTCCGATTCTCTCTCCCCCCCATCCCCAAACCCATGGGACAGGAGGCAGAATAAGTGTGTGGTTGTGTGGTGCTTAGTTGCTAGCTGGGGTTAAACCACTAAAAATTTTATCAAAGTAGCATGAAGGAAGCAAACCAAAAAGCATCCATCTAGTGACTGCCTTATGGAATTATGTGTAAAGTCAGAAGAGCACTAAAAATACTTAATTTAGAATAGCTGCCACATACTAACTGCAGGTCTCTGCCTATTCCCAGCTGCTCAACAACATCAGTGGTACAAAACACAGCAACACAACTACTGTTTAAGGACATAGAATGCTGGATCTGGAATGGCTTTTTAACAAAGGAGGAGAAAAATGAGCTCCCCCACGGAGCTGGAAAAGCAGAGAACTGATCATCAGATCTTCTAGTCCTTCCAGGAGGACTAGGTATCACCAAAAATGCTGCTACACTCTGTGAGGAACAAAAGCAGCAAGATAATGATCAGCTCTTTCTTTCAACCCATCTTTTCTCCCACACCAACCCACCATGATGTCTAGCAACAGCTAATTAATTTTAAGTGTATTAGAGAAAAGTGCACCCTTTAGGCATCAGCATTTATCTGCTTCATGGCTTCCATGTGCTCATATCTAAACTGCACTGTCCTTCACCAGCTACTTCAGAGCACTCTGGGTACAACATTTAAAAAAGCATAGCTATTAAAAGTTCCTTTGAAAACAAAGTCACCCACCTTAGCTTCTTCCTCCTGTGCTTTTTTCACGATTGCTTGTAGCTGCACCTCACGCTTGAATTCTGCATGGAGTAATTTCTCCTCCATCATCCTGCGCCTTTGATCTAACAATTCTTCTTTCCATTTCCTCACATCTTTCTCCTACACACAAGGAGTCAATTCATTACTACCACAACATCTGACAACGGGGCCTGAATTTTCCTCAGGATTTTCTAATCTTTGAAGCTTTCTTCACAGTAATAAAACATTTTCATGCCCTACACAAAGCCTGCCTTAAGTTTAACTCGGAGTACACTGCTTCAGTTTGGTGAGTTTTACCATTTCTGTTGAACACATGCAACACATTTCTCCTCCTGTCATACCTTCCCTGAACCTGAGATTCTCCTATAAAATAGCCAAAAAGTTCATGATTTGAAATAATGCTTTCTTTAATTGCTGTGATGCACAAGCCAGCCGTGAAAACTATGTAAACTCAGACACAGATGACAACTTCATTTCACCACTAGTCTGAATCTCTGATATGTCTGCTATGTGGAAAAAAATCCTTTCCTGCAAGGCAGCAGAGCAGCCCTTTATGTCACAGAAAGCTTACCCTCTCCATTAATTTCTGAAGCTTCAGTGTCTTTTCTTCACGTAACTTTTCTCTCAGCTGTTGAGCTTTCATTTGTTTCTCCTCATGCTTCTTTTTGGATTCTGCTATTGTTCTTTTAATAAAACCAAAGAAGAGCAAAAACAAGTTAGACAATATTAACTGACAGTGGGGCAAACATTTCTAAGCCATTTAACTAAGAGAAAACAAATAGGCCACTGGAGGGCAATTATTTCCTGTAAATGTGAATACTGTTCTTCTAGACTTCTTTAGTTAGCGGACAATGAAGTACGAGCCTACTCATGAAAAAATACAGAGAGATTTCCCGAGCACTTTCCACCCAGAGACTCAAAGAGAGCAGATTTTTGGAGAGTTTCCAGCAGCCATGAGTTGGGTTGCCTATTTTCCCTGGTTGCCCCAGGCAGGTACCAAGGGCAGCACCTCTTGCGCGAGGGTGAGGAGAGTTTCTCGTGCATGTGGATCCCGTGGCCGGGTGGACGCGCGGGCTCCTCCTCCACTCGGTCTCCCCAGGAGTTGCTCTGGCGCCACGACTCACGAGCTGCACAGGTGAAAACAAAGGTGGGCACAATTTAAACACACTTTTCTACAAGAAATGCCAATAATAAGGATTAGTCTCTCTAGTTCTCTCTCAGATGGGTTTCCTTGGGCCTAGGTGCAAATACAGACTGAAGCACCTTTAATCCTGTCCTTTTTTAACGCTTAATTATTTTATTACACTTTTATCCAGATGATAATATAAAACTGAATTAAAAACCATAAAATTCTAATGGAGAGATGCAGAAAGAGAACTGAAGAACAATAAGCCACAGAGACAGTGTAAACACAAAGTGCATCTTTCCTCAGGAAAAAACATAGAAGATGACATTACTTGGAATGCATTGGGCAAACTTCTGAAACCTTAACTGGCCATGAATAAAACAGGCATTTTTCTAAATTTTAGATTTCCACGTAAGCACAGTAATATACAAAAATTTACCTTCATAATCTGCCAGAACATCATTCCAGTCCATAGACAAACCACAGAAGGATATGCTTCCATTGCCCATGTTAGCCTGAAATTTAATATGAACCAGAGAGTAAAAACATGAACTTTAACTCGCAGGTGCACACACACATTAAACAGTGCCAACTCAGCAATACTCAGCAATGCTTCCAAACAGAACTGGCCTCCCCAAAGGCCAATGCTGTTCCCACTCTGACAGTAAAAATGAAGACTTCTGTTTCATCTACTCTTCCACAGTAGCAATGAACGTAACAATGTCAGCTCCCCCTGTTTTGCACCCAGAAACGAGCAGCAGGACACTGACTGCAAGCTCAGAGGGCTCTGCACCACTCAGCAGCACAGTGCTGCTGAGTTTAGTAAGACTAAATATCCCTCAGTATGGGATAATTATTACATGGCAAAAAGGTTACTTCAAGGCCAAAAAAACACTAAAAATTCTAAATTCATTCTCCACTGACAACACAGCTTTAACAGGGTACAGTACAATGAACTGGAGACTCACAGAGAAGTCACTGTCATTGTCAGTCTCGATGTTAATGTCATTGTTCTCCTCTGCCTCAATCTCTCTGGTTAACTGCTCCTCCTCTGCAATAGCACTGGCAATGGCTTCTTCATTGGCCTTCTCCAGCCGATCTGCTAACTCCTCTTTCTTAGCAAGCACTTCTGCCATGGACTGCAGGAAACAGACACCAGAAAAATAACCAAAATCAGCAGCAGGCACAAAAAGGAGGATTCCACATAGTTAACATGAATTGTAGGATATTTTGTTCAACTTCTCCTTACTTACAGTTTTTTTATTGATATATTTTGTGAAAGTAGCTGAAAACACAAACCCCACTAAAAAGTGTTAGCAACTATTAACTCAGTAACGACATGAAACACGAAATTAACCACATCATTATTCACATAATTAAAAAACTTATTCTACCAACCCTGCCATTAAAAGCACAAAGACAGTTCTCCTGCAATTACTATTTTAAATACTTACTCTTAGGGATTAAGCAAGGCATACTCTGAGACATGAGAGCATGCCATGCTGTCACCTCTACAAAAGGAACCATGCTCCAGAGTGTTATTGAAAGATGGGAATTATCTGCATGACCTGTGTCTGGAAATTTCACCATCGTTAATACAATGGAATCTCAGGCTGTATTTGTTTTCCAACATGAATGACAAAAGAGTGGGGCAAAAATGTAAGCCTGGATATGCTGATTGTCTTTCCTTCTCCAGTGTCCAGCATTAACCAGACTACTTCCACTCCAGTACCAGTGTACCACAATACACAAAGTGGGTTTAAAGCAGTCTAATCTGGGGCAGAAAAATGCTTCCAAGAGACACAGATCCCACCAACCTGGCAGCATCCTGAACTGCTTATATCTGAGCATCTGAAACAATGTTAGTGGGTGAGATGCTTGAAATCTGTTCTAAAAGTAAACAGGTATTTGGCTTGGAAATTACCTAGCAGGACTCTAGTTTGCAAAAGTTAAAGGGAAAAGTGCTTTACAGGAAAACTTCTGCAAATCAGAATTTTAATCTAGTTTGTGACAAAACAAAACTAAACCAAAATGAACACAAACCCCTAAAGACCCAAAACAAAAAAAGCACCTGAAAGTATAACCTAGATTTTGTGTAACACTACTCTCCACATAGAGAATCCCAGGGAAGCAGACACACCCTGAGACCTCTTTTTGGGAAACCAGATAAAAACAGAAAACTGACTTCATGCTTTTTGCTTTAAGAATGGCATTCCTCCAAACTGCTTGTTGTAAAGGAAGACCCAGCAGAGCAGCTCAGCAAGTCTTAAAAGGCAGAGGTCTGACTTTGTTCTAACAGAATTTTGATATCCCATGTGTTTCCAGTCTGAATGATGAGCAAAACTGAACAAGACTTTAATGAGAGTGTGACTTAAAATGACTGCTAGTGGAAGGAAATGAAAAATTAGCACAACCATTAATAAGTAACGAGAGCAAAGATCTAATTATTACAAGTAACACACTTCTATCTTTCTAGTTTAAGTTCTGAAACTTTACCAGAATTAAATTCTACAACGAAAAGTATCTGTGCAACAATTTATTTTTCCTACAGTAGGCACCGCATAGGTTTTTCTACAGTTTTTACATAAGGCTAACAGCAAACACTGTGCAACACAGACCGAGAAAATGAAGGCTTAGATTTATTATTCACTCACAAATCTTACGAGGTTTCTTACCAATCTGGCAGCACTCACATTTGAAATATCTGCAGGATCCATTTCAGTTTCAGATTTATCTTTTTCTGTTTGATGCCAGTCTGCACAGCCAGTGCTCTGGGGGGAAGCCTCATTCATCTGCAGAGTATTTGAACTGCAGTCAGTGCTGGAGAGAACTGGAGGCATCTCAGGAGCTGGTTCTAAGGAATCCCCTTGCAATGCTGGGCCAGTGCTCCCATTGGCTTCTGAGGCTGTGAACTAACAAGAGGCATTTGCAAATTAACAAAATGGAACATACTGATTTTTAAAGTCAGAGTGAAATTTTAAGGAAATACCTGGGAACAACAGTGAGTGATGCAAATAACTTCACTTATTTCAGGTGCTCATTACCTTGCAAAAGTTGGATCTTTCTACCTGAAATCTATGTATGAGATGTGTTGAATGCTGATTTTTTGCGAAACATGGAAAAGCTGTCCACAGCATCACAATTTTCATTAGCCTTCTTGTGCTGACATCCTACTGCATTTCCATACATGTAACTGAAATAACTGAAATCATGATTTGAACAGCCCTTCCCCATCTGGTAAGTTCACAAAAGGTCTTGCCAAAACCACCTTTAGAAAATACTATGAAGAAAAGCTGCATGATTTAAGGTTAGAAAACAGTTCAAAATTATGTACTGACCTGAGTCTTCTCAGGAAGGGGACCCTCAGAGCAATGCAAAGGATCCTTCTGTACCAGCTCTGTGCTTTCAGATGCAGCACTGCCAACGACTGAGCTCCCATGCTTGTTGTCTGCTGGTGGTGAAATGACGTTTTCTTTGTCACTGTCACCTCTGGACCTCAGGGATTCTGCAGCTGGAGGAGCTTTTGCTGCCAAAGCAGTGGATCGAGACCGAACGGGCCTCCCCCGCTGAACCGTCTCCCAGCCCTCTGCATCCTTCCGCTCTACATGAGAAAAACAGCCCTGCTCTCAGACAGGAACACTTCCAAACAGAAGCACCAGAAACAACTCTTATTACACTATTACACAAGCTGTGGGAGAAAAATGCTCTCTTTAAAAATCAATACCAAGAAAATCTATGAGAAATTCTTCAGCAAAGCTTTTTACTTGAAGGAATGCTATTGGTATTACAGACACTGGATAACTCCATTCCTGGGACATGTTCTGGTACTGCAGAGTGAAGCAGCTCAGGCACAAAAAGGTGTGGGAAATAGCAAGGTGTACTTAGGCTTGCCACGTTTTTCTTTGCTATTTCATGAGATGGTAAAGCACAACAAAGCAACAGCATCTGCTCTTCTCTGCAGCAACAGTTAAAGTTAGAGGCCTTTTGTGGAAGTGCAAGTGCAGACAAAACAGCACAACTTAGCATGGAAAGCAGAAATGTGGCTCACTATCCTTACTATTCTGCCAGTGCTGACTGTACATCTTTTTTTATTTGTTTCACTCTGATAACAAAAATACACTAATTGGTGTCAGCTTTTAGAAAACTGCTTTTCCTGGATTCCAGGAAATAGCAAAATATTGCTAGAATAGGACTGCAAGCTGAAGGAAAAAAATAGAAAAGCAGTTTCCTTCAATTTTCTTGGATCTCTATATAGCTGTTACATACAACTTTCTGATCAACATTCCTGACATTGGTACCATTTAAAGTTATATTTGTCTGTCTGAAGCATCAGGTGCTAGGTGTGACCAGATTTCTACATTTCAAGGTGAACTCCTTCTCCATATGTAACATTTTTGTGGCCAGCAATTAATAGCAGCATGTAATTTCCCACGCATCTTGAAACAAATGGAAGTGATTTTTTGAAGCTTGACAGTACAACTCACAAGTGTGAAAGGTAAGCTCAAGCCTGTCTATTTGCTGAACAGAAATTCTTGTAAAAAACTCAAGAACTAACAATGCATGTATTGGAACTATGAATATATTGTCCAACATGCTCCTGGTAAAAGCTGCTTTCAAGATTGTTCACATGAAAAGAGGAGAAGGGTGTAGGACATGACTTTTACCTGGAGAAGCAGAGAGGCAAAAAATCCCAACACTGTTTTATGGAGGGTAATAATCTAGAATACAACTTGTATAAACAATTAATTCTCTGGGTATTTCTAAAGCTTTTATTAACAAAGATAGTCATAGAGCTCAGGCATAAAGACCAGAGCTGGAGCTCAAATATGAAGGTTTAGCACATGAACTGGACTAAACAGCCTTTAGGTGCACTTGAACTGCTGTCCAACAGCAGCAGTAACCAGGAAATTGGAAATGAGCCAAAACCAGAACTGATGGCACGTTCATCCTTTGCTGCCCTTGGCATCCAGCATTTTACAAACACTGCTGTTTAACTGTGAGGTTCTTGTAACATCTCAGGATGAGCCCAGCAGCCTGGCCCAACAGCTGGTGTAACTCCTGAGTTACAGGGAATTTGACAGGACTGTACTGGAATTTCTCTTCACTGAGCAGCTCATGCAACAGCTGGTTTTACATAACCATATAACTGTCCACAAACCTCAACGATACTGGCAACGACAGATACAAAAAAATCATCTGGTATTTTACTATTGAGACAGTTTCACTCTAGAAAAATTACTGTGTATTTTTAAGTAAACAAAATTCCCAAACTGTCTGAATGAATATGGCTGATCTCTTCAGATCACTGCTGGTACCAGAGTCTGCCTGTAGTCTTTCTTTGTTCCCTCTCCTCACGTGCATTTGCACACACTTCAGTGGGTCCCACTGACCAGAACAGCAGTCAAAACACCACCAATTACATTTTCCTTTGCCACAGACTTCCCATTTGACCCCTGTAGGCAACTCTGGCCTTCTTTTCATTTCTTAATCTTCATCTAGAAAAAATATTAGCTACAGGACCTAATGATGGGAACATATTGCCCTCTCAGGGACAATCTCAACTGCAGCCATTCTCCAGGGAGCAGAGTTTAATTCCCCAGGAATCACAACCAGATTTACTGCAGAAAGCTCACAGCCTGTGCAGCAGCTGGCTCTGCACCCTGTGGGACAAGGACTGCCCAGGCACCTTGTCTCCCACCCCACCCACTTTTAGTAAGCAGTGGGACCACGAGGACTCTGCTGTATCTGGCTTAGGGCACAATCTGGCCAAGAAATTTCTCTGGCAAGTAACAGACAGCAGAGATTGTGCAGAAGAACTGCTAAAATCAACAAAAAAAACCACCGCTGCTTTCCTGCAGCAACTTTTGGGTTGCAATTCTTTCTGCTTGTCATTTGCAAAACAAGATTGTTGAACCACTTCACTTCCATTTGTTCTGAAAATTGACGTCACCTTTTACACAAAAGCATCTTTTCTACATTAAAAGGATCAGAAGATACCCTTTTGTTGTATCTACTACCTAAACATAAATAATAATATATATTAATCATATAAATGTATCTTAATTATCATACTAATATCTTTTACTAATATCTATTAAAGCTTATTCTACCAAAAAAGAATATTCTTGCCTGTCTTGCCTAGTTGTTCTTTGTCTCGTGGCATATTTCTTAGTAGTCTAAAATGACAGAATGAATCAGAATAAAATTATTCAGAGCACAGAAAAACCATAATCACACTTACTAAAGTAAGAACAAATCTTTCATAAAAGCCATACACGTTCAATTTTTAATTTGCATTTGTTCACTGTCAGATTCATATTTATTACCCAAGATTCAACAAAGCATTTTAATAGCCCAGAAATACTTGCATTTGAAAGAATATTGTTTGGTGACTTCTTTAAAGACAAAGCAGTTTTTAATTCAGAGATGTATGCAGACTCCTGACCTACCTGGAGTCAGTTTAACAGTGTGATGCCACCTGACAATTACAGTGCACCAGAAGATTCTGTTCATTTTCATTCACCAAGCAGTTCAGGATTCACTTCCAGGTACATTTTTAAATAAGAGTTTGCAAAGCTAATATGTTTACTGACATTAGATCACATCTAATGAGAACAAAGTTAATACTCAGTGAGGCATCAATCTTCCTCCATATTTCTGCCCTCTGTGTGGAATTCCTGTAGCCCAGTAGCCATCTCCACAGGCTACATATCTCATGCTGGGTTTGATTACTCCCAGAGCTTTGAAAATGAATAATTCATTTGCCTGCCCTGATCATTCTCTAGTTTCATGTGAACTTGGCTGTCCCTGCCTGCTCTTGTGTTACAGGGATGTGACAAGCCATCTGTCATCTCGGGGCCCTCCCAGCCCCCAGGCTCTTGGGAAGTTGCTCCATCTGGAAGAACTGGCCAAGGAGCTCACTGGAAACACCACAAACAGAAATCCAGGCATCTGGGTGCAAGCTCCTGGGGGTTCTAACTAAAAAAATGGGGATTCTACCTAAAAAAATGCTCTAAAAAATTTACCTGCCAGTGACTTCCTGCCCAAACCCCCACAAAAATAAACTTCAGCCCCATGTGAGCCCAAACCAGGACAGCTGCCTGAGAGGGCTGGACATGCTGCAAGGTCTCCAGTCTTAGGTACATTACAGGGAACATCTATCTATTCACAGCTATGGACATGAGCAATTCATACAAGAAAGATGATACTGACAGCAATAACAATAAAAACCAACCAGATTTCAAGTACGACAGCAGAAAAAAATTTAGTGCTTCTCAGAAGTTCACATGTTCTAGATTGTTCTTTGTCCCAAATCCTGTAATAATATTATTTTAATTGTAAGCACCTATTCCATTTCTAATACACACTCTAAACTTGTATTACTCATCTCACTTTTTAGCACAAGCACCAGGGAATTCACAAGCAGAAATTGCTCAGACAGTAAGAACAGACTACATTTCATATTGTAAAAAACACTCCAGCATGAAAGACAATTTTTTAAAATTCATTAAAATATTGAGGGTAACAGTAAGTTTAATGAGGGAAATGAGATAAGATGTTTTAACCTCATTTAATTATGCATTCAGAAAAGGAAAGATTAAAGAACTATATGGGAAATAATGCATTTTCTTTCTCCCTAAGGGCTTACTCAGTTAAATTTGGAAATTGCATCAACCATGAAACAGATACAGTATCATACCACATCCACATCAGAAAACCATTGTGAGACCTAATGGTAATGCTGTTGGAAACCACTGGAGAAAGTGTCTGGGGAAATCCTGTGGCTGTAAGCCCCAGCTGGGCTTTGGGTGGGCAGGGAAGCATTACAGGAGGCAGGGGAACCCTTCCCCCAAGGCCCACATGCCCCAAACAGCTGGGAGTGCATTAGCTGGGCAAGGGCAGAGCAGATACACGAGCCTCAGAGCGGCTTCAATAATGCATGTGAAGAGCCCCTGTGGCTCCCTTCACATACACTTCACAGATTTTCTTCTGTTTTCATCAGTGGGGATAACTGGATCTTCCCAAAGTGATTCCACCTCCCACACACAGGACAACATGCTCCTACAGAGAACTTGATTTGTTAAAATCATAACAATTCAGCCAGGAGCAAATCACTGAAATTCTCCAATGCTCAATGTCAGCAATTAGAGATTCCTAAGAATAAACAAAGTCTAGAGGAATGACTGGTATTTCTTAAAATGAAATGTTTCAAGTCTGGGTTGCATCCTACATTTGATTTGAAGACTACTGAACATTTGTAGCCAGTACTACATGACCAAAGGGACTTCTTTCTTTTTGGAGCTCATCAGCTGAAAGTAACATTCAATAAAGCAGCACAACACTGATTCTTCAGCCCTCTAAAAGCCTCTGAAAGTAACATAAAGTCTTTTGTTTTTCTCTTAGCCTCTTAAAATACATTATCCATATTGAAATACAGATCACTTTTATTCCCTGTGTAGCTAATAACATTCTCCCTATGCACAAGAACACCTAACAAAGGAATTTTAGCAACAGCTTGGAGCCCTGTCACTCTATTACGAGCCACAATCACCACAAAAAGCTTTTGTTACGAGCAACTTCAACTACTGGTTCATCTCAAAAGTGGAATTACACATCAACTACAGTGCTGAAAACTCAGCAACACAGCTCCTGCTCTCTAAGCAGCTCACTGCAGCTATTCACAGCCATGGATCCCCCTTCCAACCAGCACCCCATGGAGTATGGCTGTGATGGTTCTGCTCCGAGCAGAGGAACCCACTCCTGAACTCATTCATGTTACACTGCAAGACCCCTGGAAATGGTGTTGTACTTCCATAATATGCCACAAGTCTTCAAGTCACCATACATGGCTTCTACTATTCCTAGGTTGAACATACAACTATCTTAAAATGATACATGCACTCCCTGGAACTTTAAAAAAAAAACCAAAAAAACAGCACACTTTTAATTTTCTTTCAGAATATCCATTTCTACATCCTGCCTGATGGTTTTGCAGAAAGTCATCTGAGACCACACATGAAAAAAATAAATGAAAAAGAATGCATTTCTGAAGACAATCTCAGAGATCCAGTGCAAAGAAACTAATTTCATAAACCAAATGGCAGTTTTTTATGTCTGCAACTAAATCAGTCTTTTCTAGGACAAAAGATCCTGAATCAAGCATTCTCCAAAGAGCATCTTTAGAGAAAAAATTCATAACTAAATGTGGTAACTGTTGTCTTCCAAAAAAACCATCAATTGTTACTTCAGCATAGTTCTAACAGCATGTTCTTCCAGGACACATAAAACTATCTTGAGCTCTTCCCAGATTCCTGGACATGCATTATTCTTTATATTGTTAAGCCACCCCAACTTGCAGTCAGTTAGACTGGCAGTTTGTGACCAAAGACCTTTTGCTTCTTGGGATGTTATAAGCTGGTTTTAACAGATCAAACTCTAGTTTGTGAAAATACAGCAGAATTTTACCTTCACATGAAAACACACTTTTGTCTCAAACTTAACTACTGCAATAAAAGGCTTCACGAATCTTTTATCTCCACACTGAATTGAAACATTGTACTTTGCAAAACTAGGTTTAATTTTGCTTAGAACACAGGTCATCACAATCTGAATTCACTTTATCCCACAGAGTTTGTGAAAACAACTTAGGCCACTGAAGGGGACTTGCCATTTTTCCGCAGTGCCTTCTGTGCGGGCGGTACCAGGCAGGCTTGTGCTGTGGCCAGCTCAGGATTGGCAGCTTTAGTTCCATGGTTGGCTTTTACCTTATCGGCCCAACTGACACCCGAGGGAGCCAGGCGTGTTGCAGAAATTGTCACTGCAGGGTTCCTAAATGAAAGTCACAGCTCTTTTTAGTGTCTGGTCAAGGAACAGAATGGTTTGTAAGAAAGCTTTCTCAGAGTCTCTGAGACCATCAGAACAGTGCTGAACAGAACCACCTCTCCTTTGGCAAACTCTCCAGCTTGCAGCAATTTACACTGAAAAGTTGTTGTAATTTGCTCAATTAATTTTTGTTTTTAATAAACAAGATTAAATTTAATCATTGTGATACTCATTTCTGAAGTAAATAATGTTTTTGGCAACCAAAGCAAAGCATAATAAATTCTACATACTAAGTCTTGAAAAATACTCCTGTCATTTCAAGCCTGGCATTTGACCATTTCATACTCCCAATTCCTTTTCATTAAAAATAATGAACAGATTTTCGTACTCATCTTCCACATAAGTGATTTTATTTATCATATCCTTCTTGTTATCTCTTCTCCAAATTATTTTATTTTTGCATCTTTTTGCTGTTGGATACCTCTGATTGTCCCTGTTTCTAGTTTCTGTACTTTTCCTACTTTTTCTACACTGCTTTGGGGAAGATGTGAAAATGACTACAGTTATGAATCATTAATTTCTACAGAGGTACACCACTTCTATTTCTTCTATTCCCTATTCCTTTACTAGTAACTCCTAGCATCCTGCCAAAAATTGCTCCAGCACCAAGTATGTCTCAGCCCTTATCTTCCATCCCATTTTCTCTCTCACACACAAAATACTGTAGCCCTCTGGAGTTGCCTTGCTTTGAGACACACACTAAGAAGAAACAAATGTGCAAGTGTGAAGGATAGAAAACTGATCTTGCTGTTCCCTGCTCTAACACACACAGTTTCTCATCATGTCCCTGTGACTGCGAATCAAACACCTCCAGCAGCAACAGCAATAGGCTATTACAGCCAAATAAGGCTTAGCTGAAAGACTAATTGTACTGAGCTGTTATGTTCTAATAAAAATAAAAGAGCATTGATTTACACCACATTCAAGTGTTTCATTTGAGTGCTTGTGCATATTTTCTCCCCCCCACCAGGCATTTCAGCAGACACTCTCAGATGTGGTCAGGTAGGTATCAACAGGTTCACCTACAGGGCCTACACCAAACATACTTGGTAGTATTTTTGTAGAAATATCTGATTTTCAGAGAGCTCAATCCTCAGAGCTGCTGCTCAAACAGTCCAGTGTCACATCTCTGCTGAGGACAATGGAAGCACTCAGGACACTGGGCAGTGTGTTCTCAGGATCCCAACAAACCTGAAGGTTGTTGTTTTTCAGCACACACCCTGAGAGAGATTTCAACTGCACACATCTGTACTCTGCAGACTGAGACAGCACCAGGCAGTGCTGCTCTAAATCTATGCACACTTTTGTTGAACTGCTTTCAGACAGTTCCATTTCAGCAAGTAAATGATTTTTTACTGTAGTGTACAACATGCTCTACATTTGAAGTAGTATCAGTTTTGCCATGCATCAGAATCATCATAACCTCACTTTACACTCACTCTTTCTGACCTGTATTCACTTCTGCTCACTCAGCTGGCCACTCACATTGCACACACTGGCAATTTTAAAATGCCAGTTACAGACATTCTGACCTTTGTTTTGGAGAGAGAAGAGAGTACTAAACAGATCACATGAAATACACTGGCAGTATTTTATCTTCAGGTCTTTGTAATGATCAGTAATTAAATGTATTACAAAGTCAGGAAAAAGTAAGTCCTTGATAAGATTTTCCTTTATAGATCATGGGCTTTTTTTTTAGGAATGGAAAAAACTGCTAATATGATTTAATAACAACAAAACAATACATTGGTTACTACAGAAAAATAGTGCATTTGTGAACTTTGCTTCAAATTAATTTTTATTTTAGCTTCAATAAACTTCTTAGTTGGTTTCATACCCAAAATTTAAACTCCTTCGGGCATTTGATGTCACATTAATCCTGTCTGTGGAGGGACTTGGGATCACGTGGCGTCCTGGAGACATTTTCTTCACTTCCCAAGCCAGTGAAGTTGGTCTGCAAGCCCAGGAAAGAAAAGTTTAAAAATACAATTCACAATAACTCTTCCTCTGCCATCTTAAAGCAAAACTAGAATCAACAAACACTCAGCATATTAACAAATCCTGCTGAATTTAATCATTCATCTTAGCAATTGTTTCTACACTAACTACAAACCCTATCAATCAGCCAGACCCATACCCAAAATAATGCCTCTTCTCAAGACTACAATGTTTATTTCAAATTCCAGTATGGAGCAAAGCATCAAACCAACCACTGAAAAGGGAAAGATGAGGGAAGGACTGGAAATATCCCCTTCTCCTAAGTGACAGTGACAATGCACATAGAATGTCCTCACACCCATTTTGTCCAGAAGGAGAACTGGTTCTATTTGCTGAAGCTCTGCTAGAAAATGAAGTTTACTGTGAACTTTAGTCTCTCTATAGATTAAAAAATTATAAATCTAATTACCTGCTTTGAGCATCAGCTTTTTCTAGCTTCTCCTGTAGCTGTATCCAATCAATCAATGCTTTGAAGTCCCTTACATAGTTATCAAGCATCATCAGGACTTCCTGAAAAGCAACCATCACATCAATCTTTCTATTTAAAAACAATCCCCCACCCCAATAAAGGAACTGAAAAGAAAGAAGGACATTTACTATTTAGCTTTCTCATTAAAAATAAACCCAGGAAAACCCCTGAAAACAAGAAAGCCCAGATAACTGAGATTTTTATGTGAACAATCATTAAAACATTTATCCTAAAAAAAAGGTGCACATTCTTCAAGATCTGTGTCAGCATCAATGTGTAAGGACAAAATGGTAAGATTTGCAGGAGAATAATCCTTAACACACATAAGGATACCTGTTTCATTATTTATGCCCCTCTTTTGGTCAGAGTTATCTTTTGAAATATGTTGAACATACATCACCAAGAAGGCAAAACTGCATAAAACCTAACAGGTTGTGGAACACTAAAAATATCACAATTAATCTGTTTGAGAAGTAAAAGTAGACAAAACTACACAAAGGCAACAGCATCAGAACCTGGGTGGGAATAAAGCATACACTGTCAGAACCTATGTGGGCATGCTGGAGAATATGCAAAGTCTTGATGAAGCAGTTTGAATCTGGAACTACATGTTGGTCTGCAACAAATAAAACTAACTGTTACAAAAGGACATATCAATTAACTTCACACTACACCAGGAAGAAAATTACAGACAAAATGGCAGTGGCTGAAGAGACTTGTTTCTGATTAAAACTCCCTTAACTTCAAGAAATTATTGACTGTGTCTACTGATGCCCAGCTGGCACAAACGTGTGAGTGTAGTACCCATGGAATGGTCAGATTACATCCAGAAACAATGAAAAATTCAACGTAAGTTGCCTCTACTCAGGTAATGGCACCAGTTTTTCATGCAAGGCAGAGCAAAACATAGTATCATGGAACTCTCAGTTGTGTCACCTGGAAAAACTACAGCTACCTGCTGCCACTGGCAGGGAAAGGAGCAATTCTTTATATTCCACATATCAACTCAAAAATCACTGACTGAACATGACAAAACACAGACCTAAGGCACCTCCTCAGCACAGCTGAATATCACCAACACAGCACATGAATGCCTCTCTCAGGGACTGAGTCTGAGCTCATGGCAGTCAGAAAGAGCAGCTTTCATAACTACTCTATCCCACACAAAAAAAATGTGTCCCATGCTCTGTCATGACAGCATGCTGAAAATAACCAAAATCCATGAATGAAGCTTGAATATGAAACTTAAATGAGCTTCACATGCAGAATGTAAAGTACAGACATAATTTTATGGTATAAGGAAAAACACTAATAACAAAATGCTGCTGTTTCACAAGTTCTTTACTATGCCAAAGTCATTCCTGCTGGTAATAAGATGAATTTTCTGCTCAAAGTAATTATTACTTGGAAATTTTGGGAACAATTACAAGTGAGAAGGTATTGGTTCTTAAGTGTATAACTACAAATTTTAACAGTAAAACCTTTGACAGCAAAACCAGTAAAAACACTCTCCTACAGTCCAGGCAACTAATGCACATTTTTGCAACATCACGTCCCATACATATTTACTTTTAATTGTCCTTTTAACAGAAAAAAGAGCTCTAACACATGAAAAAATGCTTTTCCATATAAAATCATATGGATTAATATTAGTTTTGTTTAACTTTGAAATTCAGCTTCAGTTTTGACATAAGTATCCTTTTAAGTACTCCTTATGACACACACAGAGCAAATGCTGGTTGCTGTAAGGGAAGGGCACCACAAAGTCAGACACCAGGGAGGGAAATCAAACAGAATCCCACTGCTGATGCAGAAGTTGCTCTTTGTTTTGAAATATTCCCCAAAAATGCTAACAGAAATCTTTCTTACAAAGCAGTTGGTTTACAGCACCAAAATAATTAAGTAAAGTCTGCTACAAGAAATGAACAACTCAAGTGTCTCAACCAGTTTTTTTTTCTGTTCCACTAATAAAATTTCAGCTTTCTAATCCAATTCATGTCCATTTAGGTTAGCCCATGCTAAGTTGTGCTGACTGTTACTAACAATGAGAGCATAGAAAGCAAAATTTAATTCTGAATAATTTATTTTCAAGTCAGCCACTTACATATTCCTCAGGAAAAAAAAAAAAGAATTAACGTGAATATGAGTTATATTTCTGAAGTTAGCTGACACAGGAAAAAACCGCAATAAACGGCTTAACCTATTTTAAGGAATGTTTAGCTCCACATTATCAGAAATGATCAGAGCAGACCCATGCAGCTGTAACCCGAGCCATGTTTTATGAACAAGGGAATACAAACAAGACAAGCAGCTGGAGCGGCCCCACACTCACTGATGCACATCTCTCTCCCTAAAGCCATGAGGGCCATTTTGTCAAGCAGGATGGAGCAGAACAAAAGTGGCTCAGAAAGCGCCGTGGCAGGCACGCAGATAACTCCATATAGATGTCCAGCTAAAATTACCAATTAGCTCCCCGATGGGCTGCGGCGGCTTCGATTGGAGTGGAAGGGAGCCGGGGCTGGCGCAGGGCAGGCCGGCAGGCGCCGTCCCTTTGTCCTCTGACACAGGATCCCGGCGGCTCGGATCCAGCCCGCGCTACCTGCGGCACAGCCCGCCGCGGGGCCAGGCCAAACCTGCACCGCTCGAGAAGCTGCTGACAAAAAGGAACCTTTATGGGCCACGCTGCGGCTGCACTGGAGTCAGAACCATTTTATAGCTCGTTATTTCTCAAGGTCACATCCATCCTGTACGGTTTTTAAAGAGACAGTTTGAGCTAAGTAAGAAAGCAATACTGCTGAAAAGAACCCTTCAAGGAAAATCAGCGACATGAAACTCAAACCAGACACAATGTAACTCCTGTTACATTCTCTCCGTTCTCATCAATTCTCTGATCACCAGTTCTGTGCGTTTCTTTTTTTTTTTCTCCCTTCTTTTCTCCAGCTTTCATTGATCACTCTGGTTGCCATTTATTTACCTCAAAGCTGGACTTCTAGTCTCTTCAAGTGGGTGATCCTATAAATTACTTTATAACCAACACAGATGAGCAGCTACACGGGAACAATCCTCACTCGGGTCCTAGATAGGCCCATTGAAATCCCATCGTAAAGAACGGAATGCACTTCAGAAAGCCCTTAACCTCGTTGAAATGTCCCTTCACACATATTCTCCCATTCTCAAACAAGGAAGAGGCAAACAAGAAAGTATGGAAGACTGTAGGACTTTAAGGTTACTTCAACCCAAAATAGTAGCACATACATCAGGGGAATTAATTCAGTCACCACATCTGTACTTTAGCTTATTGGCCAAGCTAGAAATATGGGTTCTGTTTTACAAACCATGGCTACTTCATGCTGTTTCATTATCTATACTGAGTACTTTAGTTTATGTTTTTACCAAAATAAGCTCCATTTTTTTTATACTGGAGCATTATTTTCAGCACACAAACTAAGTTCCTTCCTTCCCTTTTTAAATGTAAATTTTCACGGTTAACGGGGTGTTTTCAGTAATTTGACACAAAAATTGCTTCCAAAAATTCCTTGTAGCCTTTTTATACAGTTGAATTACAGATAATTAAAGCCAGCTCTGGGACTGGTTCAACCAACGTGATTGTCAAAGCAATTCTGACAGCTTTGGGAAATAATGAAAGGAAGCAGCTCCTCTAGACAAAGGACTCTCCTTATATCAACTTCAGCATGTGACAAACAATATTTTAAGCAAGCACATGGTCTCCTAGACCCAAGTGTTAAATGCACCACATCTGGCCTCAGTTGCTCCTCACTGATGCACCTTTAACAATGCAGCCATAATCCCCTGCCTGCCAAGGATGTGCTCCAAAGGACCACAACCATTTCCAAAGGAAGTTTTCTCCAGAAGAATTAAAGCAGTGGCACGTGCAGGGACTCAATCACACAAAACTTAAACACACACACACATATACACATCTGTGTCTGATGCAAAGGATGGAGAGGTAGGAAAAGGGACACCCAGACTAAAAAACATGCTGGCTTTTCTGAAACATGCTGTCCTTCTCTGTTGATTTATCCATGGAAAAAGACAATGAATGAAAAGGTACATGTCCATAAAGAGGCAGCAGGAATGCTCACAGAGATTTTCACTGGGCACAGACTGCCACAACACAGCCATAAGCTATTTATTAAGGAAGATATTTACTCTTGGTAAATATCCCCAAATTCAGAACCAGAAGGTGTATTTTGTGAGTGAGTGCTACATGGCAGCCTTGCACTCCTCTGCCACACACCAGCTGTAGTACTGGCTGTCCCAAATGCCACCAGTGGCCCTGCTGAGAGCAGGGCTCTCAGTCTGCAGGGAGAGAGTGGAATCAGTGGAATTTGCAGACCCAGGCCCGAAAGCAGCCCTCAGAGAGGCTCCTCCCTGCTCCTGGGAGGCCTCAACCAACTCAAGCCCTCTCACAGACATCTCCTGACCCAAAAGCCTTAACCAAAACTGATTCCATCGGTTCTTTCACCAAGGAATGTCACACAATATGCCCAAACTTTTAAAGAAAGTCTTTAGCCATCTCTTCACCTTGTGCTGTTTGTGAGAAGCAGAACAACAGAACTCCACTCCTGATTTTTCCATTTCATAAGAGGGAATAAGAATCTCAAGCAAAATTAAACTGTTTTCACTGAACCAGACTGATTTAAGAAGTACCTGTAAGCTTCAGAAACAAGAGAAGGCCAAAAGCTTCCAGAAACACACCAGAAACTGTTAGGTGAAAAGACAAGAGATTGTACAAGCTCTAAGTAATGCTAAACAGCAATGTAAAAAGAATAGAGAACTAAATTTTTACATTATAAAATTCAGCTTTTTTGAAAGGAAAAGAACAGCTGAAGCTGTTAATTCATTCCAGGAGGAAGAAGCCTCCAAAATTAAATTAAAGGTAGTTTGATATTCTTCTATACTTGCTGTATCATTAGTTGTTGGATCCAGTTGCTCAAACTCTATCAGTAAAGGGTTTGTCTAAGTGTGTAGTGTTTCTATTTATTTATACATACACACACACAGATATAAATACAAACTCAGTTGCTGAGACACCTGAAAACACCACAGAAGAACAGCAGCTGAAGACATTAACCAAAACTGACTACAGAATCTGCCTCCTACCCATCTACAGGTCTAAATACCTTTTATCATACAGCAGGAGATTTAAAGGCATTACCATTTCTGCTCTGCCTACACCTGCCACCCAAACCTAGAAAACAGTAGGTAAAATATTCCTATAAACATCAGACACACAAAAACCCAGCTAATATAGAGAATATCTACACAATTTGCATTTCAAATGTTGAAGGTTACAGCCATATCTACTAGGACATATTTAATCTTTTATCACTATTGCACAAGCTGATTTATGTCCAGTAAGATGATGCTTAAACTTGAGAACTCTTCATTTATTTCAGAAATAATTCAACCATGTTCATTACACCTTTCCACACAAAGCATCCAAGCCATATCTATATATCTACATACATGATTTGAGAGTTCTCAGTTCCAAATCAATAGCAGAATACCAACTTCAGCAGAGTCCAAAGCTGAGAAAATACACACAAGCACTGATCCTCTTACACACACTGCCACTGTTTGGATCCTCACCACAACCCTTCTGTCTGCAGTTTCAACCACAAACAGCCACCAGAGCCCTCTCCCACTGGGGAGCATCAAACATTTTCAGTGACAACACAATCGATAAAACTGCAACAGCTCGGAGGACAGGGGAGAGCAAAAGGCATAAAATACCAAAAAAACCCCAACTAACACTTTTCTACCAGGTTAAACAGAAGGTTTAAAATGCCAGAAGTTGTCACGTTTCATTTTTACATGGGTCTTCTTAGAAGACAACCTTTATACAACTACCATGGTTAAATGGAATAGCACCTGCCCATTTGACGAGACTGAAGTTTAAAGAGTCAAAATTAAGGAAGTTTTTGATAATGTGAATTTATCTTAATTGAAAGGATTTTTCAAAATACCACTTTAAAAAATGAAGGAAAGGTTAGCAGTGGGACCATTTTGGTTTCTTATTTAATACCATTTCCCACCTATGTCCAACAGTCAAAAGGGGAGAAACTGGACTATCTGTCAAAATCACCATAAAATAATGACAAATAATAGAATGTATAGAAGAGAAACATTATTAGTAAAAATTCTTTGCAAGACTAAGCAGTTTCACACTTCATAACTTAATTAACAGAAATGATAGTCATTTATCAAAAAGAATAGCCATAATTTAACAGGAACCTGTAAAAGAAAATCCCAGACAAAAGACCACAGCACAAACACATATTCCAGCTGCTTAGGTGAGGCACACTTGTGCTGAGAAAAAAGATCTTTTGAAAGGTAAGAGTAACATGAACATTACATAAGTTTTAGAACATTTGACACTGGACTGGCCTGTTTGCTCATTTTTGGTTTTTTTCACCGCTGTTTTGCAAACAAGTAACCTGATCCACAGAGATACATACACCATTGTCAAGAGTCTGCTAAAATGAGGACTTTTCACTCAGGCTAGGCCTATCCCCATCCAAAAGCAGATCAAGTGGCCTGATTAAAATGTTGAACGTATCTAACCCCCAAAAGATGTGATAATGACACAAATACACTTCTGTTCTTTCAGTCACAAAAGTTTAAAATGCTAATTTAATTACAATGCAAGGCTGGCTGACTTTCTTAAACCAAAAAATTCTGCAGAAAGTTTCCTGAGCAGGAAGACAGTTCAGCAACAGAACGTTAAATTGTGTTAGACCAACCAGAGATTTGGAAGCCTCTGAGCTACTGTTCAGTTCTCAAAGCTGCTTTCAATGAAATGTATTTGTACATTAATCTCAAAAGCAATTTGGCTGTGTCTGATTACAGCAGAGAATGAGATGCATAGGATAAGAAAAAAGTTTACTTAAATTGATATATGGATTTTTTTACAGTGATTAGATAATCATTTCCAGAATGTGTTGAGTTTCCAGCCACGTTTAATATGAAAACAAAGTCATCTCTTTAACATTTCTTTTATAATGTTTTCTGACTTCTCTTAATGCTTGTGATAAATTCCATTGCCAAAGCATGAGTGATTTTTATTAAATGACAAGGGTATTTCTAAAGATCTACTAGAAAATCACAATAAAATGTGAAACAGATGCACAAGCTATGACAAATCCAGGTTATTTGAAACTGGGAAGTGTCTTACAGTGACATCCCAACCAGACATTGCTTATACTCGACCACCAATCACTTTCTTAACAAAGGGAGAATGAGAAGAGTGATAACTATCACTGCAGAAAGGGAGCAGTGTGTAATTAAGCCACTTAACAGCAAGCAAATGAATGTGAAAAAGGCTGAACTACAACAGTGCCACCTACAGTAAAGGACATTACCGGGAAAAAGAAATCAATCAGTGCTCAGTCACAAAAATAACAAAATCAGAACTCAATGAACAAAATCTGATTTCAGCAAACAGCTGAACTCTAATAATATCACGTACAACATGACAAGTTTTATACACTTTAACAATTAGTCCTTGCCCAAGATGAAAGCATTTTCTTAAATATGAATACATGTCCTCAGCTTTCCTATTTAAAAGCCTATACAAATTGCAAATGAAAAAGTAACGTTTCTGAAGCTCTAACTCCTCATTTACCTCTTCTCTAAAATATAAAAAAGCCAGATAAAAGGCAGATGGGCAAAGGACACTGGAGCATTACCTTGCATTCCACCACACTCTGGTCTGATTCGCAGGTGACATAGATTTCATCCACCGCCCGCCGGAGGTTGTCGAAGAGGAACGCCCAGTAGCGAGCCCGCAGATCCACCTTCCGAGGCTGCCTGGTCTTCGTGGGGCTTTTGTCAAAGTTCTTGTCTCCAGCTCCTGCTGCTGCTAATTTACAGTCCAAGGTACTGTTCTGAAAACAAGAAGGTAAAAGGGAAAGGAGAACAACAAACAGAAGTGTGGTAAGGAGTCATGTTTCTGTGCAAGACACCTTTCATCAACATATTGAAACACCTGTGAACAGGAATGTCTTCACTGAAGACAACTACATCATTGCACTCACTTGCTCACTTGAGTTTTCTAACACACACTTTCTTAAATATAGGCAGCACTTATGTTCAACTAGATTCTGTTTCTTTGACAGTTATAATATTTGCATTCCACAACAGTATGAGATACTCTGCCTCTCAGCACACTGGAAAGATACATTTTCTAATTACATATCCTGTATTACTTTTTCTGACAGATGTGTATATCCAGAGGTGAAAACAGCATTTTACTAAAAAACATACCAGCAATATTCCACCACAGGGAGATTCTATCACCAAGACATTATATATGACATGATTGTTTTTAAACTCTCATGGTCAAACGTGCTAATGCCAGTGAAATGCACCCTAAAACACAGACTTAACTGACCCAGTACTGCTTTGCTGCACAGGTGTGGGGGACAGCCAACATGTGTGGAAACCCAGGGCACTGGGAATATTTCTCTGTCTGCTCTGGGGTGTCCTGATCCCCAGGGGAGCACTGACTTTGACTCTCATTCATGGAAAAAGTTTCCTAGACTCCAAGATAGACTAGAATCCACAAAAGTGTGAAATAAAAGTGTGATTATAGAGATAGTGTAGGTGTATCACTTGGTGAGAAATTTAGGTTTTGGGATTTTTAAAATGTGAACCAGAGAGTTGTGGATGGAAGCAAGAGGGAGGGCACAGGGTGTTGTCCTGGGTTTCTGCTTCATGCCTCTTCTTCCTTCTTCTTCATGGGTTTGGGTGGCATTTTGCAATTGGGCAGAAAAGTCCCCATTGCGGGCTCTTTGGAATCAGTTATTGGGTTAAAAGGGAAAATAATCTGGGTGTCAGGTCTTAATTGGATAGTTTAGTTTTAAAAGACCTTGTAAAACTAGACTGTTGGCCATTTTGTGCCTTTTAATGAAAAGCTGCTGAACTCACAGTAGACTGTTTTACTGATAAGAAATAAGAAACACTTGAGTCTGAACACGAATTACTGTCTCAAGTGCCTTCAATCCAGACCCAGAAAAATCAACAACTGGTACCCCCACAAACATGTTAAATGGGTGTGCAGGATATTACAGAGAGTTCTGAAACACACCTATTTGGCTAAAAGTACCAAATCACCATTTGGTTCTGTGACACTGCCCTTATTAAACCTGAACTTCTCTCCCACAGAAGAAAGCAAACTGTAAAAGGCTGCTGCCACAAGCTTGTGCATTCCATAGCCAGTGGACAAGCACCCTCAGTGAACACCAAGTGACACCAACTGTGGGCTACAACATGATGGAGCTATTAGCTACCTGCTAAGGTGGTCTGGTTTGGGTGGGCTTTTTACATTCATGTATTTAATAGCACCTTTAATGTAGTTTTGATGCACTGGTGCACTGAGGCATGTATCTGCAGCACATCAATTCTTACTGGGGTACTTTTGCAGGGATTCATGCAAAGTTCCATTCTAAATGCTCCACTTTGGTGACTGAATGAGAACTGCCAAAACTGACACCACACATGACAGCACACAGCATTTATAATTGGAATATAATCACTAACTAGAAACATTGTAATTTTCAAAACAATTGGCTGGGATTCAAACCTTTTTGTCCTGTACCACACACCAAACAAATTCCCCTTTGCACTTAGGGAGGGAGACACAGCGCCATGAGAATGGTTATGTTCTCATCTGCTTTTGTGGTGAGAGGCTAATTTCTCTGTAAGTTGCAGAAGAATGGGCACCTGATTTACTACAATCACACCAACATCTCTGCTACCCTTACATATATCTCTAAGTGCTTCAGCTGTACTCCAGATGAACCCCAGTTAATGTATGCACGAGAGTCATGCTCAGAAAGATGCACGGCATAAACAACCAATGAAAAGTAATTTCAGGAAGGGTTTCATATTTTTTCTTCCATTACATAAGTCACCTTCTAACAAACTGCTGGGAGAAAAGATGCTCCTAGGCTGAGGCCTTGGGTAAAAACATTTAAAGCAAAGCTTATATTCTGGCTAATTTATAGCTCCTTGAAACTACTGTTTATAATGAAGCAAGCACAAGTACCGAATCATAAATAGCTACATTAAAATAACAGTGCTACCTATTGCTGTCTGTATTTATAAAATGTGACCTCAGGAAAGTGATCAGGTTTACCGTCATTCAGATAATACTGTTGATAAAAAGGATCAGTTGTTTTGGAATGGGAATGTGCATAATTCCCACTCTTTGAAAGATACATGTTCAAACCTATCTTTAAGAGACAATGTCACAGAATATGTCTTGATATTTAGCAATAAATGTTATCCATCTGCTGTATTTGGCATCGATTTATCTTCCCTCTTATATCTCAGCCATATTTTAATGAGAAAAACACCTTGTGTAGGCTCTATAAGCTACAGCAGTTCCATCATTATCCTGCAAGCAGACTTTCAGGGTCTCAGTAAAACCTAAGCAACATTTACTGTTACCAGTGTTCCAGGAGAACACCTTTGAAAGGATGAAACCCTCCAACCTACCTGATTTCTTGTAGACAATATCACACAAGCAGGTTAGCATTAAATTAGAAAAAGTATTTTAACTTGCAGCGACAGTTCAAACCTTCCAGTGCAGAAGGTGCAAAGCTGATGTACCTTTGAAGTTAACAGACATGGAAACACCACTTCTTACATCCCAAGTAACCCAGCATGGATGATGAAAGTGATATTAAACTGAATCTCTTGGTGTTTTTTAATCTGGGGGCTTTTTTCTCCTTATAGTTTCAGTAACTTGCTTTGGATTTGTGGAAAGTATGCAATGTATATTTATACTCTGGGGATGCCAAAATTTATTGAACATATATTTGCCAGCACCCTACTGAAAGGAAGATGAGGTTGGTAAGATCATATGAAGCAGCTCTTGTAAGTTTATTTTCTTGAGATTAGTGGCCCATTTATTTACATGTAAAGGAAAATTAAAAGTGAAAGCTCAACAAAACTAAGCCAAAAAAGCCACCAATTACAGGAGTATCCAGTGTCTGGAAAGCAGCAGAAATGAAGGTGCTGAATGCCAAATTGAGATGCCAAGATGCACAGACACTCAGCAGTGTTCAAACCTTAACTGAAGCCACCAGAAATGCACTGTGTCAGTGACAGGAGCTTCAGCACAGCAATCCCATCCTGAGTAGCAACCAAGGTTTCTCCTGAAAGCTCAGGGTTCACCTCAGCCCCAGGTGAGACAGAACCCAAAGTGCACACTGCTTTCCACCTCCCTCTTCTGAGGCACACGCTGAGAGGGAGCCCCAGGCACAGCAGTAACTCCCACCTGCCACACCAAGGGAACCAGCACACACCGTGTGTGAGCAGAGAACACAGCTGCCAAACTGAACTGGGACAGCAAAGCCTGCATTTTAAAGATGCAAATACATCTCTATGGAAGCAGAACATTTTTTCTTTTTTCAAAAAATAACATCTTCCACATGCTTGATTACCAAATTCTGACAGGCTGCCTCAAAACATTAAATGGCTAAAGCTGTACTAATGGCTAAATCCATGAACCAAAGAAAAACATTAAAGATGGTTAAAAATATTAAACATGAGGAAAGATTGAGGTATTACTTTATTAATGCAATAAAGGTTGTCATTCACAGAGAAAAAAAAACCTGAATAAAAATAGGATCAGTGTCTTCTTTACAATTCTTATTCAAACTTGCTTTCCAGTCCTAACTCTTAGAAATTTTACTCACCTGGACTCTACTCCAAATTAAGATATACTGACTTGAGCCACTAACACATGAGGTCAAGAAATTTCCTTTAACTAAAACTTGGGGAAAAAGGCAGCCCTTGTATAAGCAGCATACTTCAGCAAGACTATCCTATATCATTTTATTGAACAGCACTTTCCTTAAAATAACTTCAATGCCAATAAGTCATGTGTGCAGAGGCTGGGAAGTGCCAAAAGGAAAGGCTGAGGAAGATAACCTAAATTCTGGCAATTTTAACTTCTGAATACTTGACTTTGACACTCATATGCTTAAAAATACAATGTATGTACAGTTTAAGAAAAGTATTAATCAGCCACCATTATACCAGTGATCTCACAGAAAAACAGTGTTATGTCATCTATTTTATGTCACAATAAGAAATGGGCAGATACCTGTTTTGCAGCCTTGTGTGTTCCTTGAGTTACCCTTTTCGTTTTTCCCCCAGACTGCCATTTCGATTTTCCTGTGGGAGAAGCAACTGTTTTAATCAACAATAATGATTTTAATTAAATAGAGCACTCTAAAATGCACATATCTCATCTTGCAATGTACTGAGAGGGGCACAATTTCTGAGTTAAGAGGTTTGGCAAATTTTATATTCAAAATATATATTCCACTGGTTTAGAATGTGGATAATGCCAGAAAACACTAGAGAATGAAAAAAAATACAAGAAATGCAAGACACACAGACTTCATTAAACAAAGGTAAGCTTTGAGCTCTCAGTGCCTCTAAAAATCATATAATTACAATCTACATGTCAAACATGATACTAGTTTTCTAAATAAATTTTAAGAAGTCTGCTTTTGATTGATTGATTGCTCAATCAGCTATTACAGAATTAAAACAAGAAATATATTTGTTAGGAAAACCAAATGTAATGATTTAGTTCTTCTGGAGCTGTTCTGCCAAGAAAGATGGGAAAAAAACAGAACTAGGTCAGGATTTAGTTCATCAACATTTAGACAGCCAAAGGAAGAGAGAAAAACATTCCCAGAACACAAGTCATTCTCCTTTAGACATGAAATCCCTCTCAAACATACCTGTCTTCCTCCACTGTTTATACAAAGTGACTTTAGCAACTATGCTACCAAAATCAGTTTCAGTTCCCCAGTTAGAGGGGGTGATTCCAGGTCTCAGTGCTGCAGTGGCGGCAATTAACTGATTTAGAGTTATCTTTGCACAGAAAAATCTGTGTTAGCCTAGACCAACCTGATCTGTGTGCACTTAATCTTTGAGAGTTGCTATAGGGTAATGCAAAAAGAATTATTCCTCTAAGTATCTAAACTTGCACAGCACAAAAATCATAGGATCCAATTACCAAAAATGTAGCAAGCTAAGACAAAACAGTAACTATGGCCAGAGTTTTCTCTTGCAAAGATTACATCCAAGGAGAAGTTTCAAGATTATTTAGCTGGATGAAGCCAAGCGAAGCAATGCATTAGTTGAATACAGTCCTCCATAGACCGTGGAGATCATTCTTAAATTTCAGAATTGTCCACTTGAGTTTTTAACAGTTGAGGCCAAATTCCCAAATGCAGCCCAGCTGTTTTACATTGCTCTGGTTATGTAAAGTAGCTGCAAACCTGTCTTAATCAAGCAGTTGTACAGATGGTTTGCACAGCTGGTTTGGATCATTGGCTATTCCAGGCAACAAGGCTTTTAATTTAAAACAAATTAAAAATTATTTGCTTGATAATTCATTTTTAAAATGTTACATTAGCCAAAAAACAGGTATAAACTAATATATTGAACTCAATTTGGCAACATTCAGAGAAAAAAAAATCCTTCAGGTACTACCTGTATAAAACCTTCCTAGTCACTAAAAAGCTTGAACTGGGGAATAGTTCCATGGTAGACTTCAGAAAACAGAAGTATTTAAACCACCCAAATCTCTTCTGATGTGATTTACATTCTGCAAAGACAAGTTTTTGAAGGCAAAGGCACACAGGTCTTGCACAGTGAAAAGGTTTGCCACAAATAAGGGTTCACTAAAATTAAAAAGGGGCAGAGAACACATCAAGTTGCAGACTCTTCAGAGTCTATAAAATCCAGAATAACAATCCATCACCTAAGATCTGTGAAATGTCTGAACAAGCCCCTTCTAAAGACAAAAGCAAGTTTCTAGGCACTTCCTATATGGGGCAGACATTTAGATGCAAAATAGCAAGTTTTGCAAACTTAATATAGTGTGGGGCAAGGACTAACTTTTTCTTAAGGTGTGTAGGCCAGAAAACTTTGCATTTCAGCAGCAGCCACATTTTCAAGCTTTCTTGTTCCTTTTCTTGTTCATTATTTTACAATAATGGCTCTGGTAACGAGAAGATTA
The DNA here is from genome assembly GCF_022539315.1 of Serinus canaria. Classification (NCBI taxonomy): domain Eukaryota; kingdom Metazoa; phylum Chordata; class Aves; order Passeriformes; family Fringillidae; genus Serinus; species Serinus canaria. The sequence goes on from NC_066324.1 coordinate 19,406,475, forward strand.
TTTCTGCTTGTGTCCCTCTATACTCTCAAGCAGTGGCAGCACTGCTCAGTGGCTGTTTGTATGTTCAGGGTGACTGGTGTGTAACTGGTGTGTAGCTAAACCATGCTGGCATTGCTAGGAGATGCACAGACTTCACTGATACCTGAAGGGCACACCCCCTGCTAGCAACTGACTGAATTGTAAGGAGAGAGCAATTGTGACCCAAGAAGATCATCTCCTTTAGCTATTAGGTTGCCCATGTGAAATATATAAAATATGTAGTTTTGCAGCATTGGAGGAGCTACAGCCATATTTTACACTAGAAGACCATTTCCTCCCTGTCTGGTGTTTAAATATGAAGCACACAGGGCTTATGATTTGTGAAGTCTTCCTGTCCAAAAAGCAGAGGTGCCAATACTTGCCAAAAAGCCCCACTGATAACCTATTTTCAAAAGCTATCTTTTTTCTAACAACCTCAACAACCATCCTGCTCACCTCTGTCTTCTGGACAGTTTTACTGGTATGGGAAATGTGGGAATTGCCTTCACATATAGGAGTTAATTGCTGCCTTCGTTTCTGTCCTGGCTATGGCAGAAATCAACTGCATTTGTTGTTTCAATGTCTCTGACACTGCTCATCATCACTCCCACAGCAAAAAGGGTGATTTTCAACTGAGGAAGCACACTGAAGCTTCTAATCGTATTATGAACCACATCTTCTTACAGGTTTGTGGAGCAGCAGTAGATGCTATTTTTCTAACTGTACTATGCTGAGGAGAAATGACTGCCCTCAAGCACGGATATAACCAAAATCTCCATGTTTTCCCATCTCTAAATTGAATTACAGCAATATATTTTGCACAAAATTGATTTTATAAATTACTGTCAGGGTCTCATCCAGAATACAATGGTCCTGTATTCACCTACCTGCACTAGACTGGATTCCCATTAATTCCAGTGAAATTCAAGGTTTGAAACTGATGAGCCTTTAAGGGTCCCCTTCCCTCCACACCACATTCTGCCAGGTGCCATCAGACCCATGCTGCAAGGGCTCACCACAATGTGTGCAGTCAGGACTCCTCACATGGCCAGAGTGAGACAAATTTCATGACTTTGATCACATCTCACAAAACTTATTTTCTGCAGCAATCTCTTGCTAAAACAGTGGAATATGCTGCAAGCTCCCCAAAGTGTGCCAGGTACCTTTCAACCACTAAAATATGTTTCCTTGCCCTGAAATGCTTAATCTGCAAATGAATTCTGTATGGCAAGAGCCCAAGTGATTTTAAACAAATAGAAAGAGAACAGTCACAAATACAAGATTTTCCAATTTTTCTACACATCTCAAAGTTCCAAAGGTATCTTACCATCTATTAACATTTACACATCAAGCCTCTGCAATTTTTTAACTGTTGCTAATATCATACCTAAGATTCTGTAATAAAATTTGTGTGTAGTTGCTCATCTGCATTCAGCGCTTCAAACTTAATTCTAGGCATGTGAAATAACTACAAAGGAAAAAATTCTGAAACCCTCCATTGGAATTATCACAGCCTTCCAAGGAGGGCAAAAGCAATGTGACTGCTATTGGTGACTGATGGCTGCAGGTTTGGAATGCAAATTCCATTCTGGAGACAGAATACCAGAAAAGTGAGTTTTTCTGTTTCAAGACTCCTCCTGAGACACCAAGCTAACAACAAGGTTGATTAGTTTATCCACCAGAATCTGCTATGTACTACTGAATTCCGTGAAAAAGTACTTGAATTTCAGTGGTTGAGAAGTGTTACAGTCTCTCTCTCCCCTAGACCATCACCACCGTGCCTGGGATTTTGTCATGGCATTGATCTGTATTCATAATTAGAATTTCAGATCTGACATAACTGGGGTGCACACTGCTCCAAAACACACAACAGACCTATCACCTGCCATTCCAGAAATCTTTTTCCTTTTTAAGGAAATACTGCTTACTGGCTGGAACTATGTGTTTACAGAAGGGAATCAGAAGGTTTTGATTTCTCTTTTATCTATGTATGCTATTTAAAATACTCAAGTCTTTCAGACCAAGAGGAAAAAATGGGAAGAACACAAGCACACAATTTTTAAAAGAAATAGAAAAAGGATACAAACGGAAAAGGTGCATTCAGCATTTTAATTAATCAATCCTCTACAAAACCCTCTATAACCCTAGTAATAACAAGCATTCATACCTTCACGGTGTCTGGAAAAAAAATCTCCTTATGAATAACAGTATATAATTTAAAATGTTAAATCACACACCGGTGCTGCCAAATCAATACCTCTGAACATTACGAGCAGAAGAAGCTGCCAAAAAAAAATTCTGCTTTGTACAGGAGAGTGGCAGGACTGGCTCAGACACCCTGAAACTTTGGCCTGATTTACACAACCCCTGAACACGTTAGAACTGTCCTAATGCATAATATTGCTGTGTCATCCCTCAGGGACACAGCACACATGGAAGGATCAGTAAAAAATGAACCAAAGCTCAGTGACATTGACATAAACACCCCCCATGCCAGGGGTCAGGAGATAAAGGATCTGGCTCTGCCAGACTTCACTAACCACAAGGGAAATTTTCACAGGGAAATTTTTCATCAGGCAATAATCATCAGCTCCTTTGCATTGTGCAAAAAGGTCAGCTTATAATTTAAGACATATTAAAAAGAAAGCACTACTGACAAAGTTTAAAAACTACAATGGGGCTAATATGACCAAAAGAAGGAAATGAATACAGCTACTTGGATTTTAATTACTGTACATAACTACTATTTAATGAAAGCTAAAAATTCACTTTTACATTCATTTATCATGCTTTAGCAGAATTTGTTAGAGCAAACATTCATCTACAACTCACAGACATTTTTAAGGAAAAAGTGTTAAAGTTTCTAAAATAATATTACAAGCAAGGTAGTATTCAAAAATAACAGACTCTTTACACAGAAAGTGAATCAACCCACAAGTTGCTCAAAACTACTACTGGAAATACACTGCATGTTTCTTTACCACACACACATTCATATCACTACCTTCCCCAGAAGTGTAGTTGGGAATCTGGAAATACTTTGGGCCCCAGTTCTACTCTGCTTAAAGACAGTTTTAACTTTGCATCAGACATAGGGTGAATTATCCTGCACCTTAAGACATAACATTTGTTAGAAATATCTTTTCCACTGGCAGAATCACAGAACAGCTGAGGTTGGAAGGAACCTCTAGAGATTGTTTAACACAAACTCCAGGCTGCCCAGAGCTATGTCCAGGGGGCTTCTGAGCATCTCCAAGGAAGATGGCGCCCACAGTTTTTCAGGGCAACTGGTTCCCGTGTTCAACCATCTTCACAGCATAAAAAAAATTACTTTTAGACACTTTAAAGCTGCAGTGCCTGGACAGGGACATGCAGCTACAAAAATATTTGGGATGAAGTTCTCAAAAACAGCATTCAGACATCTGGAACAGCTTGAGATGGATAAAAATAAAATTCAATTCCTGGCTCCTTAAGTCATCATACCACAAGAGAGTATTACAACAGTAATAAAACTGTTCTGAGGACTTGCATTATGGAAAGCTGTCCCCACATATCCACTTCTTTAGAGAGTCTTCATTGGCATCTACCAAAGCTGAAGTGATCCCAAAAGAAACTTCCAAATTTCTTTGTTTTAGAACAATCTAACAAATTGCTCTCTGTGTTCTAAGTCATCCCCACAATTCTGAATTCCCCAGTTACAAGAGATCACTTTAGGACAACATCATTGTGTTACACAACTATCTTGATAATATCAGCAGAAGAATACAGTCATACATGTTACTTGCAGACAAATTAAAACAGTTTTTAATCTGCCACTGGAAGGTTTTACAAAGTGATCTGCCAACTGCAAGGCATATTTTGTAAAAAAAATTCTAAATTGCAGTATGTATGCTAAACAGAACATTTTTAAATAGAGAAATTTTATGTAAGGAAAGTATTTCCAGATGAGCAATTCCAGTTGGCAGAGGAATGGAAGTGCAAAGACGTAGAAGACTGTTAAACACGTACCATCATCTTCCTTGTTTTCCAGTGGGACACTCCAGGCAATCAGGTTCCTTGCTGTCCGTCCCTCTTCCGCCACTATTTTCCTCACTTTGTCATGGCTGTTGGAGCGTTGGAAAGAAGCCTGAAAACAAGAAATACATGGATGGGCACACAAGAAAGGGAAATCTTTGGTTTGACATGTTGATTTCATCCAGTAAGTGGTTACACCATCCAACGTGGTGCTGAATTTTCCTCAAATATCTGAAACAGGTCATGCATCCATTTTCATCACCATTCTTCTCCACAGAAACAGATTTATTCATCAGCATGTCATGGGAGTTACCACCCAGCCCTCAGGATGGGCACGTTTAGACCACATCACTTTCATTTAATTGCTTGACAATGCTGCTGGGACATCACAGCAGACTTCGCAAATATTTTAATTACCCTGTGTCAATTAGAACTAATTAAACGAGCTAAAGGCAGCACGAGACCAAAATACATGTCTTGGCTGATTGCTGAGAGCCTGGAGAAAGGCATGAGCTGTATGGGAACCATCTGAAACATGTACAAAATGCCAGTTCTCTGAGAAGACAAGAACCTAGAAAGTATTTCCTGGCAGCTGTGATGGGCTGTTACTGCAAAGCTGCAAGCACTCAAAGGCAGAATAAGAGACACTGGGCATGCACTTCATCGACCTAACAGACACAGTTCTTTCCACTTGTGAGGTGCACCATCACAAGACATTTGAAACCAAGGGCATTAAGAAGTATTTGTATCAACTGACAGACGTCAATCAGATAAAATCTTGCCTCTTCTACAGTGTAGGAAAGTTAATCCTCAGAAAATAATTTGCAACAAAGCCAAACTATATATGCTGATAATAAACTTATGTACCGTGATAGCACAAAACTGCTGACCATGTTGGCTTTAAACACTGGCCAACTTAACCATAAAGAAGTTAAACAAACCTAAGAATTATTTTAGGCACAAACAGACTGATTTTCTATAGAACTAATCAGGAGGTAGATTTTTCCTCTTTTTATTTTTACCATTATATGGCTCAAGCCTGCAACCACTTCTACATCTTTAGAAAGAAAATACAGTCAAATTACACTAAAAACAAATACAGAAGATGAGTAGCTAGAATTTTTTAAGGCAGAGGAAATATAATACAAATTAGAAACTTCTTTTATTTTAATGCTAAACTAATAGCTTTTAACTTGGGTTTCTCTCATCCAGATGTCATCAGTTGCCTTTTTGGAAGTCACAGTGTGCCATCTAGTGCTTCACAGACCCGCCCAGAGACACAACCAGGCAACACAACACAGGAAAAAATAGCACTGCTCAATCTGTGAAGTTTTGGAAAACAGAGCAAAATTACATACCTTGGCCCAAAGCAACTCAAATAAAGCAAATAAAACCCCCAGAAGCTGTACAGAACTGGTTCTAATCTATCCTGATTCTATACAACTAATTGCCTATTCTTGCTAGGAACTTTTAGTAAGAGTGACCATTTCTGCTGTAGCAAGTTTGGTTAGGGTTTTTAATCCCTTGTTGCTTAATGATGTGAGTTTAAAACTTTGCATTAGTCCACAACAAACTAACTTCCCAAATTATTTATTTTTATACAAGCCAAAATTCTCATCTCTGTAACCAAGACATCAGTCAAAAGGGAGTCCCAAGCAGGAGTCAGCAATGAGGAACTGCACAGTCAGAAGTGAGAATCATTGTGCCAAAGGCAGGAGTGGCTATGAACAGCCCTTTCATTTGACAAGGGCTCACTGCAGTCCTCTCCCTCACAGACCACGGCACTGACCCCTGGTTTTTGGCTGCTGAATCCCTGCCATTTGCTACTCAGCTATCCAAAGAAGTTTCCTTCTGCCACGTGCTCTGCACACAATCAGCCCTCAGGCCAAAGGAGGGACCAGAAGCTGCCCAGCCTTAAACAGCCAGTGTTTATAGTCTGTACTGCTTCTTGTCAGGGCTATAAATACTAAAGGACCTTTTATGAGGATTCTTTTTCAAGTGATGTTCATAGATATAAATACATTGAAGCAAACTGAGCAAAATACATAAAAACAAGCTGAGCAGAAAAGTCATTCAGCTCTAAGTTCAGCCCCTTCTAAGGACACCACAGGTGTTTGGAGTGTGACTAAACATTGAGGCCTTACACTACAGCACAGGTTGGAGGAAAGCAGCTTAAAATGGGAGTCAGCTGAAAAAGAATGAATGCAAAACCCCTCACATACTAACACAACTAGAAATTATGCAAAACAGAAGAAATGCTCAGATTTATTCTACTGTAAAATTCCTTTTGGAAGGTTCCTCTCTACAGTATTAATGAATAACATTTATTAAGCTCCTAGAATCAATACTTTGTACCTTCTACAAATGAACAGATTTTTTAATTAATCCAAACATGAAAAATTATTTTTCTTGCTGTTGAAAAATTACCACAGAGTGTAATTGCTACTGAATGTCTTACCATCATGTTATAGCCTTCCTCTGCATCAACAGGCTCACTTAGTACGTTTTTGGATGACCCCATTGAGTTTTCATACCTGTGTCAAAAAAATGCAATTAATTATTTTACCTTAAACCACTTCTAAAACTACTTTTAGCTTGCTGGCAGCATTTAGGTCATGTACATCAGATGAGGACAGTAAGGTTGTCAGAAGATAATTTTATTTGTAAAGTGCTTGCATTGCTCCTTACTAAAGACAGCCAAAAGTCCAAGAAGAAAACAAAAAGAGATTGACACTACAGAAAAGTGCAATTTTATATCTGGTTAGACAGTAAACAGTACAAAGACTACCAAAACTTTCAAACAAACCACTGCATGGACTGCTCTAGAACAGTGATGCAAGTAGAATAATCTTTCCTGTGGCAGAGAACTGGGCAAGTTGGTGATCAGTTCAGAAAGAAAAACGAATCAGAGCTGCACTAACAATCACCTCAGCTAATTAATGATGAAGTAAAATAAAACTGAAATTTCTGTTCTCACATAACTGTAAGATGTGAAGGCTCCTGTACAAGTCAGCTCTGGCAAAGTGAATACTTTATGCAGCTGTAACACAGAACCATTGCCACAAATGAAGAAGGTACACAGGGGCAAATATTTATATATTTATCAAGAATTTCCACAACAGTGTTAACAATTCTGAAATAAAGTTAAATCCTTAGTTTAAGGTTGATAAATTCTAAACAGCTGCTGATTTGAGTGCAGTCTAATCTTACTTATCTGAAGAATCAGACAGTAAATGGAAATTAAAAACACTTCTAAATTATTCAAAATCAGGTAAAAAACCAATATTAACCTTTAATCAGATCCAAAGTCAGATTTAGTTGCCCTTTACCATGAATGACACTGCTTTAAGCAGACTGTTCACCTGTTCTCACATTACATAAATAGCTGAATTTTCTATAAAGATATAGCCCAGCCTGTGCCAAGAAGCCCAGGGATCTCTGTATGCCTTAAGACAACCTGCTAAACCAATACAAACCAAAATGTACTGCAGCTGGATGAAGAGAGTTTTTGAAAACAAAGACTGTACTTCTGCATCACTTCAGAACAGACCCACCATCGAGTCTTCAAACACTGAAGCATCTTAGAAAACATCTCTTGTACACCAAGCTGACTTAATTGTAATCGAGGGATGATAAAAGCTCATTAAACTGACATATATATTTGAGGAGAGAACACGAGGATCCGCGTCCTTTCCAGTAGTGCAGTTCATTTGGAAATAATGCAGAAATAAGAATCTGTATTTAGAGAACTGCACAGAGAAGATAGACCCGAAGTACACTGCGAGACCTTCTGTGCTGTCAGACGTGATTTTGTCTCTGACAGCAAAGGAAGAGCACGGATTTACCCTAGGAACGACATTAGCAGTTTCTAAGATGCAAACAGTCATATAGCGTGTGGCATTTGACTCGGGTTCACAGTGAATTTCCTTAGCGCGGCTGCCTCTCCCCCCACACACAACTCCCACTGAGGATAGGTGGGCCTGTACAGCCTAAAAGACCGGCGGGGTCCCAAGCACCGGGACCCCCCTCAGGCTGAGTCCGAGTCTCCCCACAGGCAGTGCGGAAGAAACTGCCTCAGACGGACAGCCCGTTTCTCCCTCAAGGCACGGCCTGACCCACACCCACCGCTCCCGGTCGCCTGTAGCAACCAGGCTATCCCTGCCCCGTCTCGCCGGGCCGTGTGGCGGAGCCGCCCGCCGGAGCTGAGGGGCTGGGGGGGGGTGAGGCGGGCCCGCCGCCATCTTGCCCGCGCCTCCCGCGCGCTGCCCGCTCGCGCCGGGCCCGCGCGCCGGCCACTCACGCTCTCCGCCGCGCCGCGCCGTCCCGCCCGCGCGCGTCCCGCCGCGCTGACGTCATCGCACTCCGCCACCGCCCGCCCGCCCGCCCGCAGCCGTGCCAGCCCCGCCCGCCCGGCCTGCGCATGCGTGGCTACCGCCGGTGAGAGGGTGCCCTCACCTGGCCCCACACCTTCCACCCGCCCCGCGCCGGTGCAAGCGGTGCTCTGACCTGGCTGCACACCTGGCCCCACAACTTCCACCCGCCCCGCACGATGCGAGCGGTGCTCTCACCTTGCCCGCGCCTTGCCCACCCTAAGGGAGCCACTGAGGCGGTTCCTGCGGCCCCTCAGGCAGGGCCATGCTCGGGGCTGCCTTCAGCCCCTGAGGAAACGCTGGGATGCGGTCACAGAATCGATCCGCTTGGGAAAGGCCTCTGAGACCACTGAGTCCCGTCTATGACCAAACACCACCTTGTCACCTAGACAGTGACTCCATCACCTCCCTGGACAGCCTGTTCCAATGTCTAATCACTGTTTCTAGTAAGAAATTCCTGCAGATGCCCAACCTAAATCTCCACTGGTGCAGTTTGAGGCCATTCCCTCTCATCCTGTCACCGTTGCCTGGGAGGAGAGACCAACCCTTATCTCCTGTTGGTAAGTTGGAGAGAGCGAGAGTCCCCCCGGGCCTCCTTTCCTCCAGGCTGAGCCCCTGCAGCTCCCTTGGCTGCTTCTAGTGCTCGAGACCCTTCCCCAGCTCTGTTCCCTCCTCTGAACACACTGGAGCCCTTCCATGTCCTCCTTGTTGTGAGGGGCTCTCATGTGACCCCAGGATGTGAGGTGTGGCCTCAGCAGTACCCAGCACAGGGGGAGGTCGCTGCCCTGCTCCTGCTGCCACAGCACTGCAGACCTGGGGCCAGCAGCCTTGCTGCCCACCTGGGCTCATGTTCAGCTGCTGTCAGCCTGACGTGGCTTCCTGTGCCAGTATGATCACGGAGGTCATGGCAGTCAGCCCCTCCCCACTGCTGGGAGCGAAGAAAAAGGGAGCAGTGAACAACTGTGTGTGATACATGAGGTACAGGTATAACACAGGCACCTAATCCTGGGGTGTAACACTGAGGTGTGATTTGGGCTACTGCGTCCAGCTTGCCCACCTGGGTCGGGTGGGGCTTGTGAAGAGGCCAGCCTTCTTCATGGGGTCTGAGGCCTGGGAAATGTGATTTGTGAGGAAACACAGGACAAGTGGAACCTATTAAGACAAAAGGGGATGTGGTAGGAGTGTTCAAGCATGTAAAAGCATGACGTGAAGAGAATAATCTGTTTCCCTCAGTGTGATAGGAATAGCAAGAAGAGGCCTAAATGATAACCTGGACAGCTCAGGCTGTCATATCTAAAACATTAAAAGTCCTGCAAGGATGGCAATAGATGGCTTGGGAGATCCTACACGCTTCAGTTGGATCTGCAGCAGCAACAACACCTCTCAGAAATGATACACCACTCTCCCGGGGTTCAGAGCAGAGAGCTGAGCCATGGAGGTCCCATCCAAATCCCTCACAGGACCATCCTCTGATAAGGCACTTATTATTTATCAGCTGCCTCCTCAGTGTGGCTGAGCTGAGTGCCCTGATACTGTGTTGCATCAAATCCTGCTGTTCTGGTTTGATGCCAAATCAGATGCAGCATCAGAAGAATCTCCTCTCATAACCTATTTCCTCAGATATTAATAACTGCACTAAATGCAAAGAACTAGAAAAACAGGTCAGTAATGTCTGCAGAGTATAAAATGCTCTCTGCAAAGTCTTATGAAACAATTAGAACATTCAAGAAGTCATATATGGGTACTACCAAAGCAAATTACTGTCACTTTGAAATCCAAACACAGGGTATTTAAATGTGATGATCTTTATAAATTGCTGCTCAGTTCTTTCCCTTACTTAAACCTAAAATCAACAACTTTTATAATGGAAAAAGGAAGGATAATCTTTGCATGCAGGTCGTAGATAAACCATCTCATGTGGCTTAAAATGTTGATGTGAAAATAACAAAATATGTCAAAATGGAAGCCTATCTAAATAAAGCTACTGTCAATCAATTCTGACAGTGTATAAATGACATACATTAGAATAAAATGAATTAAGGCTTATTCAAGTCAAGCAGTGATTTATAAAACTGAAATGTAGAAATGTCAAAAACTTACAGTGAACACCAGATGGATAACTTGACTTGTTAGAAATAACTGTTCAGGAACTGGTGCTTGTGCTGCTGGACAGCTGCTCTCATGCTGACAGTCCAACAGGCCCAATTTACACTTACAGATCTCACAGAGAAGCTGTGTTGAACATGACCTTCTAACATTCTTTTTTTCTTTGTGACCAAAAGAAGGGCTCCAAATAGATTTGTGGCCACACTGCATGTGATTTGTCTTGAGGGAAAGGCAGATTTTCCAGAAAAGTCAGGAAGTTCACCACATAAAAATGTTTTTATATAGCATGATTCATATTCTGATTTAAAAATAGATTCACTGATACTCCCTTTTAACTTACAATAGTGATGCATTTGCTATGCAAGTGGTTAAAATAATGGAGGGAAGAGAAAAACCTCTCTCTTTTCCCCGCCTGCATTCATACCAGAATGGTCTTGAATTTTATTAAACTGGTTTAACTGTGTGCTGGGAAGGGCCTGTTGTATTTTGACATGGAGAAGAATATGATTTTCTCCGCTTTCCCTCTTGCTAAGATCCAGATTTTTTTCTTAACATATAGGATATAATGAATTTCATAATAATAAATGTGGTCTTCCAGGGGATGTAGGCACTGAAGTGTCAGTCTGATACACTTGTCAACCCTTGAGATACGCAGCAAAGAGGTTTTTTGTAGTGTTAGTAATGCATCAGAAAAAGAAAACAAAGCATTCTGAGTGCTATTTCAGAAACTAATCAAACCATATTTCTGACTTGATTGCTCATAGGATTTGCTTTGTCTACACATGCCACAGGTAGTAGGACTTAATACACATTTTGTAAATGTGATTTATTAAAAAATACTGATGGGAAATTTGACATTTAAACCAATAAAAGATATTAGACAACTCACTATTAGATTTTTTAATGAAAAGACATTTCTTATACAGGCAGGAAATTGCAATAACACATTCACTGATTTATTGCAATATTTTACTCTCAGATCTTCAAAATGAACTGTCGTAGCTCTTCACAGTTAATAGAATTGGGGGTGAACTGGGATCAGTCTATCACTGTCACCATGAAGGGACTGGACAGTGCAGCAATTTCCATTACCTTGGGGCTCTGTCTAAACAATGGTGTTCATGGAAACACAGGTAGGTTAATCCCACTTCTTTCTGGCTAAAGGAGGAATTTTGAAAATACTCTTGTATTGAAAGCAGAAATAACAAATCTTACAATAGTCCTACATAAATCTCAACCCAGTAGCAATGATTAATTTGACTGCAGTGGGGTCGGGATCAGAGCAATCCCAATTTCATGTGACAGCTGTTAGGAATGATATTCTTGGGGAGGCCCCTGCTCATTTACACGATGTATTTTCAGTTTGTCTGAGTGGTCAGTGAGGCTAAATTTATTTTACAGCTTTCTACTATCTGTGTTGAACAGTTATTAAAACTTGTATTGATCCAGTTACTAATAACTCTTACAAAGCCTTGCTTCCCTTTCTTTTTGCCTGAGAAGCGTTACTTGCGAGTTGCGCCCTTAAGCAAGACTAATGCTTGTTCCTTTTTGGTACAAAGCTTTTGCACGCCTTGTTTCCTGATCATCTTCCCCTTGCAGGGTTTGTTGATGCTTGCCTGAAATTCTCGTAATCACAGAATCACGGAATATGCCGAGATGGAGGGGACCCATCAGGATCATCCAGCCCAACTCTGTGTCCTGTGCAGGGCATCTCGAAGAGTCACTCCTATCATGTCCAAACGCTCCTCGACCTCAGTCAGACCGTAGTAAATCACTTCAGTCTGACGGGCCTCACTGATGTTTAACAATTGGATAATTCTCAGGATATCCTGACGGTATTTGCTACCTTTCGCTGGTAGACCAGAAAAGCCTAGGTGACAGAGGCCCGTTCCCGTTCCCGAATGGCTCGCACTTCGCGCAAGTAACACCACCGCCCGCCAGCGGCCGCGGGCCCGACCCTCCGCCGCGGGCCCGACCCTCCGCCGCGCCCCTCGCCCGCCCCCGGCCCTCTCCCCGCCCCTCGCCGCGGATCGCTCTGGGCGGGCGGCGCGATGCGGCCGGTGCTGCTGGCGCTGGGCCTGTCGCTGGCGCTGGGAGCGGCGAGTGAGCAGCACCGCGCCGAGTACGACCGGGAGGCGCTGCTTGGCGGGCAGGTGGGCCGGGGGCGGGCGGGAGCGGCCGCCGTTCCGGCGGGGCCGCGGGGCGGGCGCGCTCCCCGAGCCGGGCCGGGCCGGGCCGCTGACGGGGCGTGTTGCTGTGCCGCAGGAGGAAGCGGAGGAGTACGCGCGGCTCAGCCCGGAGGAGCAGCAGCGGCGGCTGAGGAACATCGTGAAGAAAATCGACGCGGACGCGGACGGGCTGCTCAGCGAGGGTAACGGCGGGGGCCGGGCGGGCCGGGTTGCTCCGGGAGGAGAACGCGCTCTACCCGTGACACAGCCCGTGGCTCTTGTGCTGGGCAGAATCCCTGTGGAAAACATCACGATCCCTTGCACAGTGAGTTAGAATCACTGACAGGCTCATAGAGAGGCTATCTCCGTGCCTAAGGTTTCTGTTTGACTCCAGAAGAGACCACTGAGAGGGGACCCCACTGATATATGTAAATACCTAAAGGAAGGGTGCTAAGAGGATGGAGCCAGGCTCTGCTCGGTGGTGCCAACTACTTGGACAGGAGGCAATGAACAGAAACTCATGTTCAGGAAATTCCACCACAATATAAGGAAAATCTTCATTTCTGTGCAGAGATTGTGCATTGGCACAGATTGCCCAGAGAGGTTGTGGAGTCTCCCTCACTGGAGGCACTGTAGAACATTCTGGACACAATCCTGTGCCGTGTGTGCTGGGATGACCCTGCTTCAGCCAGGAGGTTGGACCAGATGACCCACTGTGGTTGCTTCCAACCTAACCCAATCTGTGATGGAAGGAATGTGGCCAGCAAGAGTTAGTGTAGGTCAGAGCAGTATCAAGTTGAAGGTACCTCCTTTGCACTTGTACCTGCTTCTTGCATGTCTGAAGTTACTTGGAATCAGGTGGGTTTCTGTGTTTGTAATCCTATTATGTGCAAATCAGAGAGCAGGCATAAGATGGAAAGGAAGTACTGCAGCCATAATACTACATAGGTGTGCTTCAGGACCTAGTGACACCAAGTGACATTGAAGGATCATATTGCATCATAGTACAGTATCAAATGGCTCTTATGGCTCTTCCTAGACAGGCTTTTGTCAGTCAGACTTAGGACTCCATATTAAACTCAGGCCCTTTCTTTCAGTACATCATTATGATAATCTTAATTTAATTTTAAATCTCATTATGACAATTTTCTTTTGCTCTGCTGTGATTTTGACAAAAAAGTCTCTTCTGTGCTCGCACAAAGCAAGCAGAATCCTTGGTCAAATGCCAGAACATGATTTCATTAAAATGACACTAAACATGCAGGAAGCTTTCTAGGTGAGAGAACAAAATGCAGTTTTAAAGACAAGATCAACTGTCTTTTGAATCCTTTAAAATTCATGCACTGAATTTAATCAACTGCACCCTTATTTCAGTGTTCCTGCATAGACTGTGTAGAGGTGAGGTAGTCTGTAGCTTCAGTGGGATGGCTAATCCCTGTCATTCACCACAAGCAGCTCACAACATAAAGGCTTTAAGGAAAAAAGTCTATATAAAAATTCAGGAATTCCAGCCATACTCCGTCCTCATGGTGTATGTACTGCAACTGATTCTCAGTCTAATGAAAACTTGCCTTCCTTTCACTTCCCAAAGGTAAAATTCACAGTGGAATTTGTTTTTACCGTAAGAAACTTATGGTACTAAAGCTTTTTGAGCTCAGTTATTCCTCAATGTATTGCAAAACTCTTGAGAACATCTTCCTTACTAGTGCCTCCATTTGGAGGCTGACAGTGAGAGAAGATTAAATATATTAATGCTGCTTCTCTAATGTTGGAATATTAAGTATTTCTGATTCATGGCACTGGATATTACGTGGTGTGGCTGTGCCTCACACCTTAAGTGCTGGGAAATAAACCATTAATTAATGGTGCCCATCTTTAAGAAATGTTGCAATTTCTTGTAAGCCAGTGCTGGTTTGTGCACAGTCCTTGCTGGCACACACACCTCTGCATGTTCAGTTGATTCATAGAATCTGTTAGCAAGCTGGTCCCTTTGCTAATACAAATTCAGTACTCAAAATGTATTTTAAAAATCCCTTGTTGCTTTTCAAGGATATTTAAATAAACCTAATAAAGTTGTATTGATGCCTCTGCCAAGAAGGGCAGAATAAGATACTTTAGTATTTAATAAATGCTGTAAGATTTTTCTACATCAAAGTAGTGATTTCTATAGGACTCTTTTTTTAGTCATCATGACTCTTCAGAGCAGGATTTCAGTTGAGTTGATTCGGATATATAATTTTTGCAATGCAGAGGAAGATGTTTTTCCCTTCCAGGCACCTGAAAATAACTGAGAGATACTGGGAGAATATGTTCTCCTAATCTTCTCTAAATGAAGTAACTTAAATGTATTTCTGTCAGTTCATTGGTATATTAAGTTTTATTTCTTTTAGCTACATTTGTATAAAAACAAGCAGCTAAAAAAACTTTCCTGTGAGGCTTGATTTCAACCCCAAGTAAAGGGAAAGTTGCACTACAAAAGTAGTTAATATTTTATTTTGGGTAATTAAGGCAATGACACAAAATAAAGTGGTTATTATTTCAGCTTGTGGGTTTTTCAAAAGAAACCCCAGAGTGATGGGAACAATGTTTTTTTGGGATACCAAATTAGATTTAGAGTTGTCTGTCTAAACCATACTCAGCATCATTTTCATAAAGCTCTGGAGAAAAAAAATAAATGATGCTGTAGTGTTGATTTCCTTCAGATTAGAAAAGACAAGGCCACATAACCATTAACAAACCCCCTGAAGTGTGTAGCTGTGATCTATTCCCTCATTCAGTTACCTTGGAAAAAGCCACAGCATGGAGCAAACAGACTGGTTTGCTTTGAGTAACCTCTTGCCTGTATGCTTTCATCTGAATTGCAAAGTGTATTCCAGACAGAATAATCTGTGGCATCTTCACAATTTTTATGGTGCAGATGATTCCGATTCTCTTTATTTTGTTATATTGTTAATGTTTTCCACAGATGAGCTGAGCTCCTGGATACAGCAGTCTTTTAAGCATTATGTTACACAAGAAGCTAAGCAGCACTTCAGTGACTATGACAAAGATGGTGATGGATTGGTGTCCTGGAAGGAGTATAACTTGCAAATGTATGATCGTGTAATTGATTTTGATGAGAACACTGTCCTGGAGGATCAAGAAGAAGAATCATTTCGCCAGGTAAAATGTTTCAGCAGCAGCTCCTGTAAGCTGTTGGCCACAGGCAGCAATATTTGTTTACTGTGACAGAACAAGATGGGTAGAGAAAGCAGAGCAGCTGGCATATGGTTAACATGTTATGCTATCTGAGATAGGGGAGTAATTAAAGGAAAGTAGTGGAGTATTAAAGCTGCTACTGACAAAATAAAGACACAGTGAAATGGTACCTCCTGAGTGTATTTTGCTGGCTGAGTGGAGCATAAGTCTATGGACAGTCTTACAGCAGAGCATGGTCTCCAGCCACCATCTTAAACCCAGGATGCAATCCATTGGGTGAGGTCTGCAGCCTGACAGAGTCCTGCCCTCAGGAGGGCCAGCAGTACTGGGGCTGGAGCAGAAGGAAGCTCTTTAACCCCTTGGTTGCAGTGTTTCAGCCATTCTTTCAGTTACTGCTCAAGCACTCAGTGTGGGCTGTCAGTATTGCCTGCTGTAACATTGCCTGTCCATTAGAGACCCACAGAGAAAGCAACAGCAATTCAAACAGTTTTAATGCCATGAAAGTGCAACTCCCACAGCTAAAAATGGATGTTTAAACACAGAAGTTGTGTGTGAGTCACATCTATGAAAGCAGATGCTTAAGCAGGGAAAGAGGCAAGAGAGGCAGGGGGAACAGGTTCACAAGAACCACCACACAGCAAAACTTGTTTCTTTCAAGTTCCACATTTATAAGTACAGAAAGAGAATAAGTGTGCTATCAGACTGTTCTGGTCAGAGGTTTATATTTTTTTTGTGAGGATTGCTTTGTCTGCTTCTAGTAGTAGATAATATAGGATGTTAGCAGAAGTTAAATATAGTGAACAGAGGATTTTACACACTGAAGAAACAAACTGTAAAGCTTAGAATGTCACATAACTGAATAATTACATAGCTTTTAAATACCACAAGACTTTCAGAGTAACTTCCAGTCAAAATATTGGTACCATGTTTGAGACATTGCCATCACAGATACATGGGGAACTATAAATCTGTGAGCTGGGGTAGAACTGCTTGCTCATGTTATGACTTGACTGCTTGCTGCATTTTCCTGCCTGCTGACTTCTCCAACGTAGATTGTAAATGAGCAGCATTGTACAAGCATCACAGGTCAGGCACCTTCAGCGTTTTCCTTACATTTTCAAATTAGTGGTCCTGCTCTGATCAAGATGAAAGAGTAAGATAAAGTTTAGAAGTGACATCAGGTAACACAGGAGTTTACCAGAAGGTGGCGGCCTTGCTCGTCACTTCCCAAAAAACGCTGGAAAACTTTCCCTCAATGGTTCAAGCTTACATTGCAGTATAGTACTTTCTGTAATCCTTCTGGATTGCCTTCCTAGTTAAACTGCCAGCTAAGGTCAGTTTTTCTCTAAGAGGTCATCTAACTGTTTTGCAGAATAGTTAAGATTTTACACCTCATTCGTTACATGTCATGCTCTGTGTTCCTCAGCTTAGCCTGATTTTGAGGGAAGTAGGATAGGTAGGATATAAACCAAAAGTTTCAAATGGTTATTTGTAAAATGTTTATGATCTCTGATTTGCTGGCTACTCCTGTACCCAGATCACTCACACTGATAGCACACACACCTAAGGATGGGATTCCACGATTTTTATAGTTCACGTGATCTGCAGTTTGAGCAGAGATTGGTTGTAAATGACGTAGGTCTGTATTTTGTCTAAAGAGATTGTACAAAGTAAAGCAAGAAAAATTAAGAAATCTTTGCACATCTGGAAGACAGAAATAGAAAGTGCAAGACATTCAGGAGTAAGAACTTGCCTGCTTATATCAGATATTATTTCATTTTTAATGGCATGCTAATACATATACAGGTTAGAGAAGTGACTTCTGTTTAAAATGATCACATGTAATGGACAGCAGTCCTGTAGTAAAGGAATCTGGCCTTAAAATGGCTTCAGAAAAGACATTTTACGTACATGATCTTTTGAGACCTTCTCTGAACTACAGACAGCCCTTGACATAAATAAGATATAGATCTATTACAAAGTTAAGTGTCTTTAAAATGTAAATTTTGGTATTTGCAATGGCTGCCATTAATTATAATAATTGTACTCCAGTTTGTTATTTTAGAAATTGGTGACTTTTAGAAGAGGGTGCACGTATTAAAATGGGAATTCTTGGTCTTTTCATTATCTCTCTTTGGTTCGTTTTAAATGTCTCCTTAAATTGAAAAAACAGGGGGTTTTGTGATTCTTAGAATAAAACCACCTCAATTAAAAGTGTTGTTCTTATTGCTCTCAGTGAGCTGTTTTTAGTGAAAATTTAACATCAGTATAGTATGAGTAGGTAATTAATGAGTGAAACAATTAATATCCTAATGAGCCAGCTACTGTTATGTTGTTTTTCCTTTCCAGTAAGGGCTCTAACTAAATCTATTTTCTAAGCTTCATTTAAAGGAGAAAAAACGTTTTGAGAAAGCTAATAGAGATGATGTTCCTGCTCTAAATGTGGATGAATATATTGCATTCGAGCATCCTGAGGAGGTGGAGTACATGACGGTAAGGTTTAGGGGAGCACCTTTATCAGCCTGTGTCAGGGGGTCTTTTCAGTGTGTGTCCTTGGCCTCAGTGCCACAGGAGGTGAGCAGTTATAGATATGGTTTGGACAGCCCAAACTCAAATCAGGCAATGTTTTGTGGATCCAGTCAGGAGGTCAGGATCTGGAGCAGGAGTTCAGTGCTATTCTTTGAAATCTGTTTCAAGAGCTAGGATTGCACAAGTATCCCCAGCTTTGGGGACTGGACTGACTTAGCCACCTCACAGCTCTGTTTGGCTGCAAATCCATCAGTGAGATTTTAGCTTTTGGTTTTGGCTCTCTGGTGGACAAAAGACCAGCCAGTTCTCCTAACAATTCAATTAAGCTGCAAAAATGCAAATTATTGAATCCACCAGATAAGAAAAGTGAAATTGGATGATAGAGCTTTGTACATATTCATCTTTCTCAGCTGCTTTTGCAGTTTTGAATTGTGTTGAAGGATTCCAGCTCTATGGACACCTTTCAGATTTGGTTTTCATGAGATCTGACATTCTAAACTCTTAAGGACAGATCTGTTTTATATCACAGGAAGCAATTGCTGCACTAGTCTGCATAAAACGCAAAAAGATTTGAAAGGAGGGAGTCTTTCATTTAAGGAATACGTCATTGCTCTAAAATGATTCAGTGCTGTTTCTCTTGTTCATGAGTTGCTAATTTTGCTCTTTGTATGTATACAAAAGGACTTTGTCATTCAGGAGGCTTTAGAAGAACATGATAAAGATGGTGATGGATTTGTTAGCCTGGAAGAATTCCTTGGTGATTACAGAAGAGACCCAAGTAAGGAAAAACTGGAAGGGGCATGAAAGAGGGAACTAAAAAAACTTGGAATGGGGAGAATTGGATGCACCTTTATTTTCAGCTTTTCACATTAGACCTACAGATTCTGAGGAAGATTTTCTGTCTTAGAATAATTCTGTTTTCTGGAACTGGGCATAGTAGGCTCCTTATTTCAGTCTGCCCCTTGTGTATTTGGAGGTGGTTTGTGTGTAGCCCATTCCACAGTTTCCTTGCAAGTAGCTTCTTGTTTTCTGAAAGACTGAAATGAATTCCTGACCACAGAGGATGCAGCTGAAACAAGGTGCAGCCATATTTGCCAGCTGAACACATCTGCAGATCCACCTAGCAGGAATGTGAGGGTAAAGTGCCCTGGCCTTGATCAGCTGAGCAGGCAGCTGCCAGCCTTGCTTTGGGAGGACTGAGCTGAGTGTGTTGTGGGAGGGGTGGAGGGGAAGTGTGAGGAGTCACTTTGCTATCAGCTTCAGCTATCAGAAGCCTGATTGCTGCCTTCACTCTTTGTTGTTTGGATTTGGTTTTTTCCAATCTTGCCCTTCCTTAAACTCCATCTGTTCCTTCTTTAATGACACTTACCTGATGCTTATCAGTATTTCTCAATGAATATTTTACACACTGTATTTGATTTGCTAAAGGCTAGGGCAGATAATTCTTCCCATTCCAAAAAGCCCAGTAACTTCGGTTTTGTGGAAAGTCTGCTTGTCCCAAAGGAATGCTAATTCTGAATTGCATCCTAGCTGGGGAGAATTGTGTAAGTCACATGAGGATATGTGGAGAAGAACCAGGGGAATAATCTGTTTTTCTTCACTCTAATCAGCCACCTGGAATTTTACGTTTTATAACCATCTTTGTTTGTCAGAGCCAGTAAAAACAACCAATCTCTGATGCAGCTACAGTGTTCTTTATCTTTTTCCTGCTCTAACATGAAAGAAAGCTTTTCCAAGCCAGTCTATAAAAAGTTGTTGCAAAGGAGTGAAATTGTTACAGTAATAGAGAAGATAACAGCTTTGTCATTACAACTTGTTAGCAAGACTTGAGACAGCTGTGATTGTACAAACTACTTTAGCTTTTCTCTCCTGCAAACAGTGTTCATGCAGCACTCGACTAATAGGCCGCATGGGGGCTCTGATTCATAATTAGCCCATGATTTGGGGCAAGAGTGTACAATTTCCCTTTATGTCACAATTCACAATTTGGTGAATTGTGACATAAAGGGAAAATCTCCTTGCAAAACCAAATGTTAGGAATGAGAGACTTCACTTTTTCTTCTTAAATAATAGAATTGTAATTATTTGGAAACTGTTACTTGCTTGTGATACCTGCTGCTTTGGACTTTCATAAGGCTTAGAAAGCCAGTTCATGCTTATCTGCAGTGTTTCTAATTTTGATGAATTACTTCTCATTGACTTGAAGAGTTAAGGACAAGTCTAAGATTGCTGTAGGCTGCAGGATGCAATACCTGTACATCGGGTAAGTATAAAACAAGTGTGCAAACAAATACTGACAGTAAATGAAATTGCTTTCCCTACTTTCCTCTGCCCATTACGGTTTGGTTTTGTTTAGTGAGATCATTTTTAGGTAATGTTTTATGAGAATAAGTGTATTTGCTTAGGAGAAAAGATGAAAAGCTCTGCTTTAAAGCGAAGAGTAGCTTTAAACTTTACACTTGTGTCTTACTAGCTGCAAGGGAAGATCCAGAATGGATCCTGGTTGAGAAGGACCGGTTTGTGAATGACTATGACAAGGATCATGATGGAAAACTCAACCCTCAAGAGCTGCTGTCTTGGATAGTACCCAACAATCAGGGTATTGCACAAGAGGAGGTTCGTGGTTTGACTGCTGGTTGGGTTTGAATTACTGCAGGAGAATTTTGAAGAATCACAAATTTGAAATGAGAGTGAAATGAGAGAATCATTCAGATTTATTGTGTCTTAGTTATTGAAAATATATATCAGTAGATCTTTGCATATATTTTTAACTTCTTTTCACTTTGACAAGGAATGCAGGTCCTTTAACTGCAAATGTGAAGTTCCTATTAATTGTGTAAATGTTTGTAAATTAACAAAGTGCTTTTGTACATGTTTAAATAACTTATCTGCTTTGACTCAAGGGTACAGAATTTTAATAAGTCATTTTTAGTTGTTGTAGGTAAATCTAATGAGATGCACTACCTAAAGAAACGGCGTAATTTTGAAATAAGAAATTGATTGTAATTCTTCTAACTGGATAAATCATCATAATTGTAGAACTAAAAACTGGGTTTGAGTACAAGAAAATGGAAATACTCTGTGATTCAAGATGGTGTAAAGCAAACTTTGATGATGCTAATTAAAATGGTTTAATCAGGGATAGAACAGCATAATAGCTTTTAAATGGATTCTCATTTTAGCTTATTTTTTTGTGGCAGTTTCCAGTCCCTGACTGCAGTAGAGAGGATTTCTGCCTTTCTTCTAGTAACTTCTCAGCTAAATTTTCCATGTCTTTGCTTTACCCTGGAGGATTTTGGTGTTCAGGAATGCCAGGTCTTTCCATGGTCTCATATTCCTGGGGAAGAGAGGCACCTCCCTGTGTCAGTCAGACAGACAGACACACAGCCCGTGAGCTCCTCCCTGAGCTGCCAGCTGTGCCCTGCTGGGCTCTGGGGCCAGGAGCAGCCTGTGGCAGCAGCAGCAGCCCAAGGTGCTGCAGTGGGGGACCTGTGGGATGCTGAGCTGTTCTGGGAATGTTGCTGTAAATGGGGATCTGAGAGCCTTTGCATGGCCTTTTCTGGCTGTGGTCAGTTCTTAGTTCACAGAAATAGCACTGTTCTGACATGAGCTCTGTGGGCTGCTGAGGCTCTTCATACCTCTGCTAGCTTCCTTGCTTTGGGGTTTTTTTCACTCTTCTTAGCAATCTTTCAGATTTTGGCTTACAGCAAGGCCATGCTGTAGTAATAGCTCAATTTTGCAACTAATAATTTGTTTTATTTGTTTTTCTAATTTGCTAGTTTTTTCCTCTGGGTGATATAAAGGCTTAGCAAAGTCACCTGTCCTAAAGAGAAGGTAGCATTGATTTGAGTCATAAACTACTGTTTGAAGTCAGAGTATCACACTTCCATTACAGCTTTTCAAAATGACTTGAGAAACCCGGTAGTTAAATAACATAAAAATAGAAAAATTACTATCTATTCCATTTTCAGTAATTGCCATGTGTTGGCCAAGATGTTTGTCATATTAATCTTTCAGCTTTTGCCATGCAGAGTGCTTTTAAAGTCCTCTTGGCTGACGTTTGTCCCCGTTATTTTTGGCTCGGTTACATTGAGCCAAACCAATCAGGAAAAGGAGGAACAGAAGGATTCTCTAAATCACTGTATTTGTGGATGTTCAGCAAATGAAAACAAAGCCCATGTAATACCAGGACTCCTATTTCTCAGAAATAAGAGGTGCTGCACAGCCTGTTGGCTGTGAACTATGAAATAGTGGTGAATGAGCTACAATTAAAATACTCTGCATTTGATTCTTCATCTTACTGCTAAACTCCCCTCTTTTTATAATATATAAATAAGCAAAAACCAGAATTCTTTTAACTTGGTGTATGTGCTGGTCTGTTTCTTTTACAGGCTCTGCACCTCATTGAAGAGATGGATTTGAATGATGATAAAAAACTTTCTGAAGCAGAAATTCTTAAGAACCAGGATTTGTTTCTTAACAGTGAAGCAACAGATTATGGTAGGCAGCTTCATGATGAACGTTTCTACCATGAAGAACTTTAGATTATTTATTTTGTAATCTTTTTTTCTTCCCTTTTTTTCATTTGAAGCTTTTGTTAAAAGCACTCATCAGCCACATTGCAAGTTTCATGCTGTAATTACAGTACACTAATGTTTGTGTAAATAATTTGCATTCAAAACTAAATTGCCCTCCTGCAAACTTCCTGGGCCTCTTCTAGCCTTCAAAATGAATTTGAAATACTTGCTATCAAAATTCTGTAGTGTTGGGAAGTAAATTACTTCAGGGTAGTACTGTATTGTGAAGAGTTACTGTACTGTACTTGAAGAAAATGGAGAATCTAGATGGTTCTGAAAGAATGCAAAATATAGTAACTGAGACTACTATTTTTGTAATCAATTCAATTAGGGCAGAGTGTGGGGAAGGTGAGGGGATGTTTAGAGTTAGTATTAACTGTGTTTTGTTTAATACCTTTGGAGAAATACTTACATAAATGCCTCACTTGTTTAAGAGGTTTCTACTTGATTTTGAATGGTTTCTATACTGTTTTACTCTATCATAAAACTTGCTATTTTTACATCAATAGACAAGATTTATTTTTAATGTACAGTTGTAGAGCATTAGCAATGCAGTGGTATTTTACTGTGTCGAGACCTTCTTCATTTGTTGGATTAAAACTTAAAATGTTCTTTCTGTGTTTTGTGCATCTGTTCCTCACCTCGGGTCACCCATAGCAGCTCCTGGAGATGTGAGCAATGTGCATAATGTCCAGTGGCAGCATTCTTGGCTTTATTAACCAGAGATGTGTCATCTTACCTGGCAGCTAAAGAAGATTCAAAAAAAGCAAGGTGTGCATTTAGCATTTTCTGGACAAGTTTGCAAAAACAATTGTGTTTATTTTTTGGTTTGCAATATATGAAAGGCTAAAGCATCAAGGCATTACATAAATAATATTTGTAGTAATAACTTCTAAAAGTTAACCTCAGCTGAAAGCTCCGCAAGTGATTGCAGTCCCATTTTGTGATTGTTTGAAATAAGGGTTACTGAAGGGTTAATGGCACTACAGGTTCAGTGTAGGAAAGTCCAGATACTCACTTCTGTCTCCTGGAAAGAAATGAGCTGAGTATTCCAGACAAAGACAAGGCCTTACAGAACAGCTTGTGTGGAGTGTGTTAGGGTTTTTTAGTTCCTTTATAATAACTCTTGTAATGCTCTCACAGTGTTCTCCTTGACTAATGTTTTCCTTCCTCCCAGCTCTATTGAGTAAAAGCAGCTAGTTCTGCCTTGGTTTTTTCCCAGGATACCATCTCTTAATTATGCTCAGAACAAATGGAATTCCTTTTGGGGTATGTGCTGATGTGTCAGTAGAAGGTTAGAAATTTTGATTCAAAGCAAAACCACGTACACTATATTTTTAGATATTATAGTAATAGAAATTCAAAACACATTTTCAGTTTTAGTGGTTAGATTTTTTTTCTACCCATATTTTTTAATGTCACTTCCTTGGGAATATGAGTACAGCTCTTGCCATAGTGGTGGTGAGATCTGATTTTTAAAAAAATGAAGTCTAATAAATCCAGTGCCCAGGAATATTAAAACAAACAAACAAAAAATATGATGGTGATGTTTCTAAATGAGAACATATGCAGAGTATTGGCTAAAATATGCTGAAGGAAGCTAAAGTGTTGCCTCCCATGATGCTAAACAAGTCACTGCTGCTAAAGAAGGGGCATTTGGTCCAGAGGCAGACCTGCTGCAGATGAGATGTTTGGGACACAGATCCAAGGATCCTTTTGAGCCATAGAAACCTCCTCAGCAGCACCAGCATTGCCTGCTTGGCTGATGAATGTGCAGTACTTGCAAATGAGCAGTGATTTGCTTTGAATTAAGGCATGGAGAAAGCCAGTGTATTGATAAAGCATTCAAAAGGTGTCAGAGATATTAAAAACATCTTTCAGAAGTTATCTGAGTTTATAACAAGAAGAGGGGGATAAAAACCTAAATAATTTCATTTTCTCATTCACAAAGTACTTCTACTTTTCTCCCAAGAACAACACATTTCTATGATACAAACAATTTTATTATATACAAAGTATCAGAATGTTAATTCTAGAGGAAATCGATTCATCTTCTTTATGAGTATGAGGCTAATGATTTTTCTCTTGGGTAAAACAGCAGAACAGGGTCCACCTTTCAGTGATGGCCTCTATTAGAGACTGCTGTGAAATGTTAGATAAGAGGTAAGAATAGAGCCTGTGCAACCAATCTTTCTATCAGTTATGGATTTTACTGAACCAGAAGGCCAGCAGGACTGTCTTGCACTGTGAGACTGCTTCTGGAGGGCTGTTCCAGCAGTTCCCTCTAACAGGAGCAGAGGGAGTTGAGTTTAGTTAGGGCTGAGCAGAGCCTGGGGTGGGGTCTGGGCCCTGCTGGAGCCTCCAGCCGCAGCCACCCCAGAGCAGCTGGAACAAACCAAGGCAGGTGTTCAGAGGCTGCAGTTTCAGTTTCCATAGGAACACAGACTGGCTCCTCACAGAAGGCAAGGTGATTTCAACATTTTTAATGGGTGTGATTTGGGATAATTTGCAAGCCCCTGACATTGCCTCCATGGAAATTCGGAGATCCATTCGTATGGAATCAGAACAGCAAGCACAGCTCAGCACCTGAATTGTGTCTGTTTTAGCCATGGCTCTCCTCTGGCAGTGGTTTCCTGCTGCTGTGCCCAGGCTCTGGGGCTCAGATGGACACCAGGGGCTGGGCTGTTGGAGTTTGGACACGTTTGGAAGCCATATATCAGATGTACAGTTCTGGAGGCTAGGAAGGACTGCACCAGTGCCTTCCAGGCTCCAGTGGCACTTCCCAAACCACCATTCCAAGGGACCACAATACACTCGAGGACTTCTGACAATTACAACCATCTCAACACTGGGATTATCTGAGTATTCAGCATTTCTTTGTCTTCTGCCTTAATGCTTTTCATGGATTCCCTCATCCTCTTGCTATGTAGAATAAAAGGTTTACTGTCTACTTGATCAGACTCCCCAAAATCAGAAACATTTCCTCTGAAGAATGTCTTGCTTGGTGTCTTGGATGAGCACAAAAATGTTTGTAGATGCTGTTTTCATATTTTGCCTACTGTCAAATCCAAACCTGCCACCCAAATCCCTGATAAAAAGCTTTGCCTAAAGCAGTATATAGTTAAAAATTAAATGAAACTTCCATTCTCAAAAATGAGAAAATTTGAGGGCTTTTAAAACAATGTTTTTAAAGAATCAATGTTTTTATCCTCACTTTTTACTACAGAATGGATTCAAATGGTACATTCTACTGCCAAACTATTTAATTACTGGAGGAAAAAAACCCCAGGAATTGTGTTCTTGGCGCTACCAAACAGAACACCTCTGAGAGCAGGGGTGGAAGTTGATGCAGGGGCTGTCAGGGAAGAATTCCACTTCAGGCTCCTTGTTGGCACTGCTGGATTTCCTGTCAGGTCAGGCTAAGATCCCGTTAATGCTGGAGCCAGGAACATGACCCAGCTCCCCAAGGCTGGGGCGCAGCAGCCGGTCTCTAATATGGCACTGGAGGTCTGCACGCTTTATCCTGATTGGCCAGAGCCATCATCGCCGCCCGGCCGGCCAGCCAATCGCTGCTCGTTCCTCAGCGTCCTCCGGGTACGTCATTAACGTCATTAGTCACGTTTCAGTTTGTGTGAAAAACGCCAAGCACTTGTTTTTCAAATTTTAAAAGTTTCATAGTAATAAAATGGTTATAAAAATAGCAATATAATTAGAGTAATAATAATTTGGGCAATTTGCATTAGGACAATATGAGACAACAGAAACAAAGAGTTACAGATGTCCAGGTACCTTTTTCTGGGCAACAAAAGCCTGAAAAAGGACCCACATTAACAGAGGATTAACCCTTAAAAACAACAGCCTCTTGCATGTTCATACACCTCACACATGATGCATAAATTCCATTCAAACCCAGGATTCTGTCTGGGCAGTGTCAGCTTCTTCCTCTGAATCCTGACAGTGCCTTTAGGACTGAGCAAGGCAGGAAGAAGTTAGTTTCTTCTGATAATGGAGCAATAAATTCTCTTTCTGTGAAAGATTTAGGTGTCCTGTGACTGCTATCTCGCTAGGAATCCTTTCTTTAAAAATATCCTACATAGCATAGTTTCTCTTTTTAACATTATATTATAACCTAAAATTATATTTAACACACTACTTAAGAAAACTAATACAGCATCACTTTCTAACATAACACGTAGAATATTCATTTGAATATTTGCAAAAAGCCAATCATAAAGTAGACATTTTTCACATGTTATCACATTGGGATCATATAACTGCAGGCCAGCTGTTAGCCACCCCAGCCTTGATGTCCTGTTCCTGTTTAGAGCAGGGGGAATACAGAATCGTGTCCCCCTGTAAAGCCCTGCCTGGCCACCAAGCCTGGCCACCCCTGCACGGCGCAGCGCTCCATGGAGATAACCCAGCACCACCAGGGCCTGGGCCAGGGACCCAAATCAACCCAAATCTGCTTCATCACAGCCAGGGTTGGGACTCACACCAGCTGCTCTGTCAACTCATCAAAGCACCCTGCCTGGAGACCTGCTCTGGGCTGTTCTGAGGAGCTCACCCACTGTGGGATTCACAGCCTCTGAACCTGACAGAAGCAGTGAGAGAAGCAGAGAAAAGAACGATCAAAACAATTCTTATCTCATTGGCTGCGTGTGAAAAACGCCAATCACTTGTTTTTCAAATTTTAAAAGTTTCATAGTAATAAAATGGTTATAAAAATAGCAATATAATTAGAGTAATAATAATTTGGACAATTTGGATTAGGGCAATATGAGACAACAGAAACAAAGAGTTACAGACAGTCCGGGTACATTTTCTGGGCAACATAAGCCCAAAAAAGGCCCCATGTTAACAGAGGATTAACCCTTAAAAGCAACAGCCTCTTGCATATTCATACAGCTCACACATGATGCATAAATTCCATTCAAACCCAGGATTCTGTCTGGGCAGTGTCAGCTTCTTCCTCTGAATCCTGACGGTGCCTTCAGGGCCGAGCAAGGCAGGAAGAAGTTCATTTCTTCTGGTAAGAGGGCAGTAAATTCTCTTTCTGTGAAAGATTTAGGTGTCCTCTGGCTGCTATCTGGTGTGAATACCTCATTCCTTTAAAATAATATCTCACATACATGGTTTCTATTTTAACATTATGTTATAACCTAAACTACATTTAACACACTACTTAAGAAAACTAATACAGCATCACTTTCTAACATAACACACAGAATACTCCTTTGAATATTTGTGAAAAGCCCAATTTTCACACTGCTCCTGTGTTGTGCCAATATGGAGATTGTTTACCCAAAGTGATGGTGTTTTGTTTTCCATGGCCTGTCAGGGCCAAGTGTGTGTGTGTGTCAGGGCTGTCGAGTGACAGTCATGAGATTCAGTGCAGTTGAGTGCTTGGCAGATTCAGTTTAGATGTAATGTAATATAGTGCTATATAGTATAGAATAATATAGTATAATGAAGTCATTAATTAGCCTTCTGATAGGATGGATTCCTCATCATTCCTCCTGGATATCAGGAAGAAATATCAGTTATAACCCACAGCCCAGTGAGCTGCCCTTGCTGATGGCCTTGGGGAGAGAGAGCTGGGAGCTGCTGGGAGGTGACTGTGCTGCACCAGAGCTCTTGGGTGGGATGGATGCAGGCACAGCCCAGTGTGAGGTTCAGTCAAATAATTGGCTTTGTGGCTGGAGGCCAAACTAAAAATAACAGGAAAGTAGCATAACATTTTAGAGGGCTAAAACACACTCAGTTTATTTTTATGAACCCCAACAGCAGCAAAGCTAGTTTCAAAACACAGCTGTAACTTGGAAATAGTAACAGGAAACATTTGGGTTTGGAAGGACTGAGATAAAACACTCTAAAGAGATCCTTCTCTTTTTGGATACAGATCAAGTATGACTAGTGCCCATGCCCTCAAAAGACATTTTTTCAAGGAATTCTTCCTTCTGGAAGAAAGCTTCACTCTTTTTTCTCCTCAACACTGCCTGCAAGTGAATCCCCACATTTCTCCTCCCACTCTCATGCAATGATGCTTTTTTTCTGCTACACCTCTGACCCTCCAGACTCTCTTCTGCCCTCCTCTGCTTGCACTTCATTTTACCTCACAAAGTCCCTGCACATTCCCTGTCTTCTTCAGACCATCAGGAAGGAGCATTGCAAATTCTTTTAAACAGCAGCTACAGATTGCCCATGGAATGAGATGGGGTAACTGCAGCTCCCAGCTGCTGCAGAGCTCTCTCAGCAGAGCCCTGAGTGCTGCTGGAGCCCAGTGAAGTTGCAAGAGTTCCCCACTTGGAAATGATCTGCCTGGGGCTGCTGCTGGGGGCAGCAGGGAACAGCAGCACCCAGAGCAGTGTCAGGCAGTCGGTTGGAAATCGGAAATCATCATCATCCTGATGTGTTCTGGGTGACGACAGACAGCTTCCACATAGGCAACCACCACAGGACTATTTCTCCTCTCCTCTCCTCTCCTCTCCTCTCCTCTCCTCTCCTCTCCTCTCCTCTCCTCTCCTCTCTCTCCTCTCCTCTCCTCTCCTCTCCTCTCCTCTCCTCTCCTCTCCTCTCCTCTCCTCTCCTCTCCTCTCCTCGCCTCTCCTCTCCTCTCCTCTCCTCTCCTCTCCTCTCCTCTCCTCTCCTCTCCTCTCCTCTCCTCTCCCTCCCTCTCCTCTCCTCTCCTCCCTCTCCTCCTCTCCTCTCCTCTCCTCTCCTCTCCTCTCCTCTCCTCTCCTCTCCTCTCCTCTCCTCTCCTCTCCTCTCCTCTCCTCTCCTCTCCTCCTTTCTTTTCTTTTCTTTTCCAACACCCCAAAATGCGAGTGAGTGTTATCAGACCAGTATTTACAAATGCTTAAAACATCCTAGGGAGGTGAACAGAGGCAACCTCACCTGGAGGACAGGTGCTTTGGAGAGGGTTTCAGGGAAGCTTTAGAAGTGTTACTTAGCCTGTGCTCAGGTATTTGCAGCTGTGTTATAACAACTGCAGGAGCTGATTTGAGAAGCTGCCTGAAATCCCTGGTGTCAGCCGTGTGCTGAGTGTGGTCTGGGTGCTGCTCCTTCACTGGTCTGTGAGGCTTCGCTCAGATCCTGGTGCTAACAAACTCTTAGCTCTCTTCTTTTTCAAGACTTTGGATTTTACTTCTAAATTTCACATATCTTGCATATTCATATGAGCATTTGTGTGAGGGCATGCAAATCAGGAGTGTTCTCTACATCGACGTGCAGGTATAAAGGTGTGCAGAAACCTGCACACTTCTCAGGGTTCTTAATTTAACCTGAGTCCTGAAAAGCCTTTCCAGCTGCAAAATGCAGCTTTGAGCTAAGCTTCCCATGTGCAAAGGCATGGGCCTCTGCCAGCCACTCAAGGTGCTGCAAAAATGGGGCACCTATGTTTCTTTTGCTTCTTTTTCTTTGCAGACCACAGCATTAGAGAATAGCTTGTCTCTTTGTATTGTGCTGGTTTCTTTTGCACTGTAATTGTCCTCTCTCTTCCTGCAGCTGATCAAATCATATCATTGAACTTAGTGCCTTTTTTTTCCCCTCTATTTTTTTCCTGTCCGCTCACACACACCCATGGCAAGGAGCAGCCTGACACCATTTGACATCTCTTTGCTTCCTCATTTCAATATTAACTGTTTACCAGAAGAGAAACAGGTTTGGGGTGCGGGTGCTGAGCCTGTGTGTGAGCAACAGCTCTTTTGCCCTCTGTCCCTCACAGCCACAGGTCATCTCTCTGAGCTGCCTGGGACAGCCCCATGCTATTGGCACCAGCCTGACCTCAGCAGGGACAGCTCTGTGGATGTGCTGCACTCTCTGCTTGGGCTGGGGTGCAGTGACAAGGCTCAGAGCTGTGCCTGCTGCCACTCTCACAACGGACTTGCTGAAGGATTCCTACCCCTCCACAGAGCAATAATAATGACCCAGCTGCAGTTTAAAGATGCTTTTTGGGTAAGTGAGCATTTACTATGTGTTTCCTATATTCAATGTATCTGTATTTTAACTTTTTAAAATATACAGCTTGGTTCTATATATAGTTTAAAACTAATTTAATGCTGTTCTGTGTTCTCAATTTAGTTTAGTAAAAATCCAAATTTGTTTCCAAGCAAAAACATAGTGTTTAGTAGTGTGTTTGATCCTGGGCAGAAGGGTGCAGTGTGAAGAATATATGCAGTGCCCATAGAACCACTGACATTCCCAGTTCCTGTGCTAGGGCCAGAAGCCCCTTTTGAAAGGGACATGGCTTTGTCTGTGTCACAGTGCTAAGAACCTGCTTGCAGTGAGTGTCCTCAGCTCTACAAGTGGCTCCCAGGTGAGCTGTTGCTAATTATAGGCTGAATTCCCTCCTGTTTGGTGAAGAGTAGAGCCAGCAGCTGTGAGCAAAATGCTCCTGCTCAGCTCCCTCCAGGCTCCCACCCTGCTGCCAGGAGCATTCCCAGGCATGCAGAGCCCAGGAGCTGTGAGGCAGCGCAGGTCAGAAAGGACCAGCAGTGACACTCCACAGCTAAGCCCAAACACTCACAGCTGACCTAAAACTACCAAATACTGGAACAAGGAGATCTTCTCCATACCTGTTATTTTACTTTTGTTTGAAAATCCTTTTAGTCTCCTGTTTTCAAGCTCTTTTCCTGCAGTTACAAGGTAAAAGGACCTTAGTAATTCCTCTGTGATAATCTGAGTTTCTCTTGCAATTGGAGAATTAAAGTTCAAAATCAAAATTCTATCATTGCAAAGTTGAGTAAACAGGATGTTATGTGGTTGCCTCTTTTCTGGGCAGTCATTTATCCAGCATCAAGGACTGACTTAAAGAAAGACATGAAGCTATATGAACTCTTTCTGCCTTTGCCTGGCTGCTCTTTCTGCTTGGGCTCTCTTTCCCTCCACCCACGCTTCAGGGTAAACTCTCTCTTGGTAGAAACCAGAAGGGCAGAGGCAAAAACACATTTCAGTGAACCACCATCCTCCTGGCACTTCCAGGAAGCCCTCCCCACCCCCACTGCAGGACTAGATTTGAACAGTTAAAAAGAATAAAAATACAATGAGGAAATACGAAAGTCGCTGTTGATGCTGGGACTAGCTGTGCATGACCACACCTATGTGAGATTCTCCTCCTTTCTGCACCCACTGACTACACAGAGCAGTGCACAGGGTGGGACAGAGCTGCCCTGGGACCTCAGCCCCTGCATTGCTGAGCTGCCTTGGAAAACAAGCCACCTACTTTAGAGCTGGTGCATTTGGTATAGTTACTTTGCAATGCCTTGGTCTTCAGGGAGAATCAATCAAGCCATGGGAGCAGTGTGAGGGTGATTAATGGCAGCTGACAATCTGGCCAGGCTGGTTCTTCATGGCTCTTCTTCCCTAAACTTCTCCCCTGTGCTTAGTCACATTACCATGACTCAAATCCTTGCTTGGCTTTGAAGCTAACACCTTATTAAAGGAAAGCATCTTTGGATTTCATGTTTTTTGGCTGGAAATGTATTGCCCAGATTGATTAAGAGAGCAAGAATGTATCTGGTTGCAGGATAGAAGCTTTAGCTATCCAGTAAGTCTTTAAAAGTGAAAACTCACAGGATATTGCACAACACAGCACAAGCGTGCAGCATGCCCCCCAGATCACAAGATCAGCAAATATTTTTGCATTCATAAGGTTCTGTAGTGAGAGGAAAATGTATTCATGTGGTTTGCTTCAGCAAGCAATCATCTCCTGTATTTGGTCTGTACACTGAAGAGAAACTTTCTGATGGACACCCAAGAGGTGTTTGCTCCATGGTGGGTGCCTCAGCACAGAGCCCTGACCTCTGATTGCTGCACCCCCTCCCTGTGCCTCACCCTGCCAAGGTGTCCCTGAACAACTGCTACCTGCTCCACCATCAGGAAACTTTTGGATAAGCAGGGGTTTCCTCATGTAAAATATGTAAAGAAACCCTAAAAACAGGAGATCTCCCCAGCTAACAGAGAAAGAGCACCGTTCATCCCTCCCCAAAGTTCTCCCTGTTCATAGAACAGGGTGTGCTGCCTTCCAGGAAAATGCAACTTGTTCCTCATAACAGGTTTAAATTTTATCCTCTCTTTTCCAAATAAATGTAGCAGTGATGGTGTACTGTACTAAAACTTCCACACTTAGTTCATTTTTACTTTCTTTGTAGCACGGCCTGAGCTACAAAAACCTGTGTATTTTTAAATTACAATTTAATTACAATTTTTATTTCTATATGCTCCACACTCTCTGTAATGGTTTAAGGGACAGTTGCTCAAAGTCTGCACTAAAATGTGCTTCCTAGCAGAAGTTTTCTATCCTCTGATAACATTTTTTGGAAAATGTTAGTGAGATGGAAATTCACATGGGGTGTGATAGCCAGTGCAGGGCAGTTGCTGATGGATTAATATTCTGCTGGGCTGCTGTACAAGCCTAACAGATGTTACCTGTCTTCTCTAGCATCACTTGAGACAGGTAGGGGAATTCTCATGTTAAAGGGGAGTGCGTGTGTGGCACCAGCATGTTCCATGGTAATGGGGTTATGTTAACAGGCAGAGCAACAGTAATTTTGTTTGTTACAAAAACCACTATCCAAGAAAATCTTTTCCCCTCAGCCACGGAGTGTCTTTCTAATCTCATTCTCTGTTCTTGCACTCATTATTGCTTTTCCTTTGCAATTTCTGTCATTGCCTTTTCCTTCTATTTAATCTCCCTCCAACCTGCTGCTCAAAACTGCAGTTGCACCCCTGAAATGCAGCTATTTCTGGCCAAGGGATAGGAAGGTAGTGGCACCACTTCCTGCTTTGCCTTGCCCACCTGGGAACAGGGAATGAGGAAAACTTCCAGAGGAGCTGGTTGGTTTTGGGGCAGGCTCCAAAGTGCCCAGAGTTGAGTGGGAGCAAATCTGTTCCCTGGTACAGCTTTGAATCAAACTCAAGCAGCCAAGTCAGTTCTGAAAATGTGTCATGAGCTCCTATGGTACTTAGGATTTAAAAATAAGTGCTTGAAGTGTGAAATGCTTGCTTCTTCTCGGCTGTGGGATGAGCTTGGGGCTTGTGAATTCTCACAGCTAGCATATAAAAGTGTGGGGGAGATGCAGGCTGGCAAATATGAAGCAGGCCTTGAACATGGGCTGGCAGGATTTGCTCCCCTGCCCTGCTGTGGGCTGGTCCTTTCACATCCCTGCCTGTGGAGCTGTGGTTGTGGTCAGACACTGCAGCAGTGGGAGCTGGGGGAGTGCTCCAGGAGCAGGGACTGTTACAAAGATGATAATGTCACTTGCTTTGACTTCAGGCTATGCTCAGCCTCAGGTTCAGTGTGAAGTTGACTTTGTAGATGAGCCTCTCAACTCCTACTGCAGCTTTTTCACACAATGGTCTGTTATACACGCCAAAAAAAAGATGTAATTAGCTTCACAAATAATTTAGCTTCTGATGAGACTCTTAACTGTGGAACAAGAGCTCCATGGTGATAAAAGTCACAGTAAAACTATTTCCTAAGCTTATTGGGCAACGTGCTGAAGAAATACAGCATCAATTGTTTTACTCAATATAGAAAGTTTTTTTATAGCAGGAGCTACCCTGCTTTCCTGTAGAGGCTGAGCTTTGCAGGGCCCGCTGTTTAGCAGCAGGTATGTGAGGAGGAAGTGATACTGGGCAGGTTTGTTGGGAGGAACTGGAGCTGGGGGGGCTCCAGCCAGCCCAACACCCCGAGGCTGAGCTCAGGCAGGCAGGGATGAGGCTGGCAAACCTTCCAGCCTGGCATCCCAGCTTTGCAAGAGGGAGTTTGCGCCAAGTTTGATTTGAATGGCATGGCACCAGCTGCATCTGACCCTACAGACACAAGGCAGGTTGAGATAAATCATCTCCCTGCACAACAGCACACAGGTGGGATCTGCTGTCAGCACCTCCTGCACTCCCTGAGTCCAGAGGTGTGGCCATGGTCCTGCTGCCCTCCCTGAGTTCCAGAGGTGTGGCTATGGTCCTGCTGCAAGCCCTGAGCTCCAGAGGTGTGGCCATGGTCCTGAGCTCCCTGAGCTCCAGAGGTGTGGCCATGGTCCTGCTCTCCCTGAGCTCCAGAGGTGTGGCCATGGTCCTGCTGCAAGCCCTGAGCTCCAGAGGTGTGGCCATGGTCCTGAGCTCCCTGAGCTCCAGAGGTGTGGCCATGGTCCTGAGCTCCCTGAGCTCCAGAGGTGTGGCTATGGTCCTGCTGCAAGCCCTGAGCTCCAGAGGTGTGGCCATGGTCATGCTCTCCCTGAGCTCCAGAGGTGTGGCCATGGTCCTGCTCTCCCTGAGCTCCAGAGGTGTGGCCATGGTCCTGCACTCCCTGAGCTCCAGAGGTGTGGCCATGGTCCTGCTCTCCCTGAGCTCCAGAGGTGTGGCCATGGTCCTGAGCTCCCTGAGCTCCAGAGGTGTGGCCATGGTCCTGCACTCCCTGAGCTCCAGAGGTGTGGCCATGGTCCTGAGCTCCCTGAGCTCCAGAGGTGTGGCCATGGTCCTGAGCTCCCTGAGCTCCAGAGGTGTGGCCATGGTCCTGCTCTCCCTGAGCTCCAGAGGTGTGGCCATGGTCCTGAGCTCCCTGAGCTCCAGAGGTGTGGCCATGGTCCTGAGCTCCCTGAGCTCCAGAGGTGTGGCCATGGTCATGCTCTCCCTGAGCTCCAGAGGTGTGGCCATGGTCCTGAGCTCCCTGAGCTCCAGAGGTGTGGCCATGGTCATGCTCTCCCTGAGCTCCAGAGGTGTGGCCATGGTTATAGTGCTGGTCACATCCAGGCCAAGTCATTGCTGCAGGACATGTGGAAATGGGGAATAAAGGGGGAACCTGCTTGGAAAAGTTGGACTGGTTGCCCAGCTGATGTCTGTGTTTGTTGTGAGGTCGACTTCATCTCCACAGAAGAGGCTGCTCTACTCTCTTTTTGCATGCAATTTCTTCCTCCATTTCCCCAGCTGCTCAGGGACATTGGCTCCCTGAGGCAATGAGAAGAACCCGTGGAGGGTGCAGGGGGAGCAATCACAACAGTCATTGAAACCAGAGGAAATTACAAGCAGAAAACCCGAGCAGTCATTGTGGCTATGGAAACACTTCACTTGTTTCACAAGTCAGTTTTGAGCAGAGCACAACAGCTAAAATGAAGCTCAAATGAGCTAACACTAGATGAATGGATTAAGAGAGTTCAGTTTGGGTCAGTGACTGAAATAATTAGACAGTTAAATATACTTTATTATAATTTTCTGATGACCATGTTGCAGCTGAGAGGTTTGAATATTAAAATTGATCAATTAATTAAGTCACTGTGACAACTTTGTTAATATTTTTACACAGCTGTATCTGGTTTGTTTTGATCCATCCTGCTCTGCAAAAGTTGGTTGGTTTACTTGGGCTCATAGAAGGGGAGGATTCTTATTTCTGCCAATTTTAAGTGTGCCATGAGTCTGTATTTTAAATATGGAATGGGTGAGTCATGGACTCTGCCCACATGTACACAGCTCCATCTACCCAACACCACTTAAAGAGTGTTTGTCACAGCCAGCTGGAAATGGAGCCTCTCTCAGAGATCAGGGGGTGTCCTCTGACTTGTCAGAGCAGCCCACTGAGGTGCATTTTCTGAGGCAGTCCCAGAATGGCCGAGGCTGAAAGAGGCCTCTGAACATCTCCAGCCTCACCTCGCCCAGCACAGGGCCAGTCACAGCAGAGCTCAGAGCATCTCCACATCCTCTCTGGTACTGTGTCTCACCACCTCTCAGCAAAAACCTTTCTGTGCCTAAACAGGACTTCTTGAATTTCCACAGGTGCTCGCTGCCTCTTGCCCTGTCCCTGGGTGCCCCTGCAAAGCCCTGGCTCCATCTTCCCTGCTCCCTCCCACAGGAATTTAAACACACTGAGCTCCTTTCTGCAGGCTGAGCAGTGCCAGCCCTCAGCCTCTCCTCCCACCAGAGCTTCTCCAGGGTGAATCTCAGAGTGTCCCTAGGAATCTCATTTCAACAGATTTTTCCTGGCAGGACTGGGTGGTTCACAGCCTGTCCCTTTCCTCCCTCCAGGCTGACACTCCTGACACTCCTGCAGAGTGCTCTCTTTCTTCAGTCACTGGCTGCAGACTCTGAGCTTGGGCTGCTTCCTAGGCACAGGGGAACACTTGGAATTTCAATCCAGTAACATTCATTGCATGCTTGTATGGAAGGCAAGTTAGGCTGCTTGGTTATATTTCAGCTCCTTTATCTCAAGAAGACCTTTTTCTGATTTCATTTTCCTGCCTTGCCACAGCAAGGTAGATTCCAGCTGGCATTTGGCACAGAAAACACCAGTTTCATCTCCAGTTTAATGTAGGTTTTGTAATAAAACTTTCCTCAGCAGTCATAGTTCAATAATGTACAAAACTTGCAGTGCTGTTCAGTAAGAGTTTGGGGATTTGAGGCTGAGATGAGGTGAGCGCTGGGGGAGCAGCTCTGCATGGAGATCACTCAGCCTTGCTCGGGGTGTCAAGGTGAAGAAAAAAGCCCACATTGAGAACATGCATCTGGATCCCAATAGCTTTTCACTTCCCCAGAGAATTATTCCCTTACTGTACATAGAGTTTAGTACTTCTTTAAAGTGGTGGGAAAATGTCACTGAACAAGACTGAGGAATTGAAAAGTTCCATAGCTCCTCATGCAACTTTATCTTTGCTTGAAATGAAAGGCAACAGTCTTGGGAATTGAGTGAAAATGTACCAGCTCAGGCTAGCTTAGAGATACTAACTCCTGTGGTCCCATTCAGAGCAAATGAATAAATAAACACAAGATTTTTTCCTTCAATATAAGAGCTTTTCAAATCCCGAGGCTATTTTGTGCTGCTCTCAATTTGTCCAGGCCTAATGTATTCCTAATATGAAAGAAAAAAAAAAATAAAGGGTGGGGGCAAAGACAAAAAGGAAAATAGGTGGTCAGCAGCTCTGAGGTCTGAGTCTCATCACCTGATGCTCCGTGCAGTAGGTGCTGTCATTACTGAAGGGTTATTAACAAGTCAGGACTGACAAACAGCCCTGGGGCTGCTGCTCAGTGGGATGGAAATTCCCAGGAGCACCAGGAGCAGGAAAGGAGGGCCCTGCTATTGAAAGAGCCTGGATGGACATTTGATCAGGACATGGGTTTCTGACAGAATCCTTTTTTTGTGGGAAAACACGGTTTTACTGGGGTAGGAGTGCTGTTTTGGAAGATGAAGCTGGGCTTTGATGACAAAGTTTACACCTGGTAAAGGCTCTCCCTGGAGATGGAGAATGAAGGTGCATTTGCTAAGCAGAGAGGAGGAGGAGGAGGAGAAGGAGGAGAAGGAAGGAGAAGAAAGGAGGAGAAGGAAGGAGGAGGAGGAGAAGGAAGGAGGAGAAGGAAGGGGGAGAAGGAGGAGAAGGAAGGAGAAGGAAGGAGGAGGAGGAGAAGGAAGGAGGAGAAGGAAGAAGGAGAAGAAAGGAGGAGAAGGAGGAGAAGGAAGGAGGAGGAGGAGAAGGAAGGAGGAGGAGGAGAAGGAAGGAGGAGAAGTAGTAGAAGGAAGGAGGAGAAGGAGGAGAAGGAAGGAGGAGAAGGAGGAGAAGGAAGGAGGAGAAGGAGGAGAAGGAAGGAGGAGAAGGAGAAGGAAGGAAGAGAAGGAACAGCCCTCTGTGGTTCTGGGAGCTCTGCAGGGGAAGGCACACTCTGCAACAGGAACTGGAGCTTTCCTTGCCCACAGCCACTGCCTGCAGCCCGGAGTCCTCGTGCCACGAGGTTCACCCCCACATGGAACAGCTGGAGAAGGAGGTTCAGATGCAATTCCCCTTCCCTGGACAAGCAGCACATGGGGGTGGTGTGGCAGCTGTGGCAGGGGGTGACACAATCAGACTCTAATGGAGTGTAATAATGTTGCATCATGTTGAGTAATCGGATATGTTGAAAATTACCATTTAGGTGGCAAAGATCTCTTGTGAAATGGAATTGGTACCATGTAGATATTGAAAT
Source organism: Serinus canaria (assembly GCF_022539315.1). Classification (NCBI taxonomy): domain Eukaryota; kingdom Metazoa; phylum Chordata; class Aves; order Passeriformes; family Fringillidae; genus Serinus; species Serinus canaria. Next base: position 19,445,397 of record NC_066324.1, read on the forward strand.
AATCTTTACTAAGAAGTGAAGTAAATCTTTAATTCATTCCCCTTCTACAGCAAGACTCTGGGAATATTTCCTGAAGTTTTACCCTCCCCCATGTGCCAGGGGACACCAGTAACAAAGGGAGCATAGGTTCAGCAGTGACTTTTATGAAGTGCCTTTTTCAGAACTGACAGGAAACAATTCTAAGCATTTTAAGACAAGGAGGAGAAAGACACATCATTTTTAAAATAAATTAATGTACTAACTAAGCAGGTCTGGTTCCAGTGGCTCTGTAAGACCTGTGGACAGTTATCTCTGTGCTTGAGCAGGTCAGGGCTGTTTCAGTTTCACTCACCAAGGTCTGGGACTGAGCTCACAGTGCTTGTAGAAGGACAGGGGCCCTCCTATAACAGAGAAGAAACTGGAAGCGGATGAACCAAAGAGGAATAGAAACAAAAGTAATCTCTGATCATTATTTTGTGTAAAACAGAAGTACCCTCTACTTGTAAGATTCTATTTCTCCTCGTTTTTCTTCCAGTTTCTCTTGTGTAGCTAATGAACATCTGATCTCACCACTGACACATTTATCTGTCATGCTTCAGAAGGACCATGGTGACAGTGCTGTGCCTTCTGAAAGATAGGTGCAAATCCTCACTTCTGGCCTCTCTGTTGGCTCCCAAGGAAAAGCCACTTTAGTTTGTGGATTTAGCTGTTGTCTGAAGTCATGTGGAGAAAATACAAAGGGGTGCTGCCACCTCAAAACTGTGTCATGTAGCCACATCAAGCTCCCATTAAAACTGGTGAGGGATTCTGCTGCCTCCTGTCCCATTTCGTATTAACCCCATCACAGAGGTGTTCCAGAAGTTTGTTCTGTATGGATTTCCTGAATGGATTTCTAGTTTCATCATGGTTTTTCTTGTGATGCATATCTGCCTGCTGGCTCCTTTCTCCTTCCGCTGGCACAGGAGAACTGGGGCTCTGAACTGCACTCAGAACAATGTTTAATCAAGTTATTAAGAAGGCAACCTAAAACAGAGATAATAAGCACAAGCAGAGTCCTTTTAGTAGACTGGAATGGATACTTTCCAAGGCTGTTCCCTGTGTGCCATGAGCCTGCCAGCCAGCAAAGCACCTGCAAAAGTGAGACAGCCTTTGTGCAGCCATCCCTTTGGATCCGTGCAAATCAGGGAGGGGTTAAAACATGAAGAGAGCCAAACAACATGCTGTGACTGTAAGAATGCCTAATACAGAGCACATGAGCAGTCCAGGATGCCGGGGGGAGGGCAAGTATTTGCAGGGCAGCCCCAAGGAAGGAGGGAATGATGAGGAGGACTCCATTGATGACAGAAGGTTAATTAATGACTTTATTATACTGTATTATTCTATATTATATTACACTATGTTACATTACACCTAAACTGAATCTGCCAAGCACTCAACCCTGCACACACTGCACAGAACCTCATGACTGTCACCCAACAGTCCTGACACATATACACACACACACCTGGCCCTGGTAGGCCAAGGAAACAAAACACCATCACTGTGGGTAAATAACCTCTATATTGCATTCTACTTTTGCACAAACACAGGCACAGCAAATGATGAGAATTTTTTTCCTTTTTCTGAGGTTCAGAGAATGTGAAACCCAGAAATATTCTTGGGAAGAATTGTGCCTTGCTTTTCCCTGTGAAGAGAAATGTGGCTACAGGCGAGGGCTCAGGAAGCTGAGGAGCAAATTCCTCTGTCAGCAGAACTCTAAATCAACCATTTCTTTCTCAGAGAAAACCCACAGGGTCAAGAGCAAAAGACCACTGGGGAGTTACTGTTCTGCTCAGTGTCATTTGCATTGCTACTGTATAGTTTGTGGATCTCAAATTCAGTTTTACCTCTGCCTATCCTGGCTGCTGCAGGGTTGAAGTCTGGTGGGAATCTCACTACAGGGACAGTGGAAGAGGCAGACCAGCAGCCCAGCAACTGGAATGCTGCAGAGGCAGTGGGTTTTCCCTTCTGAATTTTGAAGGTCCCATTCAAGGTTATTTTCTGACAATAAATACCATTTGCTGCCCATGAAAGGTGCTGCATGTCAGATTTAGGTAACAGACTGCATCAAACCTGCAAAGTAAGCCCCTGTGGAAAATGCCCAAGTTGACTTGTGGAATTATCACCCAAATGTCCCTACCTACATCCTGAGCAAACATTTATGTTTCTGACACACAAAGAGTGAATTTACAAGAAGTGACAGAAATCTTGTACAGCCAGCTTCAACCCACCTACTCTTCCTTGCTTTTTCTGCTTATCTGGGGGAAAAAAAAATCAATACTTAAAAAAAAATAGATTTTTAAGCTCGTATAAATTCTGCAGTCAGTCTTGGAAAGCACAAGCACCCATCACATTCCCATCCATTCCAACTGATTTCAGCCAGTAGGAAAAAGGAACTTTTTACACAGTACAGCATGAGCAAATGCTTTTAAACCCACTAAGCAGTTGATGATGACATGAATGTGTGTGGAAAAGGTTTGATATTGCACCCAGCACGGTCAGGGGAGAAGGTTTTGGTCAGAGGTTTCTGATGTGACACCGCTCTGTCCTGGGCATGGTGACCTTCCCCCACGTGTGTGCTCAGCTCAGAACGGGGATGCTGAGCTGCCTTTTCAGCTGCTGGCACATTCCCAGGGCCAGGCAGAAAAGCTGGGGTTGGTTTTGAAAAGGGGTCTTTGATGTGCCCCTGCGGTGGAGCAGAGCTGGGAGGCAGCCCTGGAACAGGAACAGGAAGCTGCAGCAGAGCAGCTCTTATCACAGCAGGGCACCCCAAGATAAGAGCTGCACAGGGGATTGCAGCACACACACTGCAGCCTGCTCACTGCTGTCCTGCTCATTCCAGGAGATCATCTGCAGAAAGGCAGCAGCAAACTTCCCAAAACACTTTGTATCAGGAGTACACTTCTAGAAACACTAGGAAATTTTAAAGTGTACAAGGGGAAAAGCCACCAAACATAAACCAAGTGATTGAATTACAGGGAAAGGCCATGCCATGACAGGCAATAACCAGCCCAAGGTACTTGGAGATTCCCAGTCATGTTTAGGTCTGTTTGCTGCTCCTCTGCACGTACAAAGCCCTTGGCAGAGCACTTGACAAGGAGACTGGCAGATCAAGGGAACAAGATTTGAAACACTCAGGGCCAGTACCCAGTGGTATGATGCAAGAATACAATTAATTGATTTAACTCAGTCAGAACAACTTACTTTCAGTCCAGACTGAGATATCGTGTGATACCACTGTGGATAGAAAGGATTTCTTTCTGACAGTTGAAAAAGATATTGTCAAAATGATGCTGGTTCAAAACTTCACTGTGCCCTGTTCTCTCTAAACTTCCTCCTCTCACCAGTAGTTATTTCCTTTTTAACTCTGGAAAAGTGGATCTTAAGTTTTTGTTTTCTAGAACTGTTACAAGTTTACCTAAACTAAACAAGATATGAATGCAAAACCGGTTTGATTTAGAGAAAAATTCCAAAGATACCCATAATAGATTCAGTGTCAATTATTTTCCTCTTTGAAAATCTGTATTAATAGTTTATTTGTATCGGGTAGCAGCATTTAGCATTTTCAGTCCACAGCCATGTGAGAACACTTCTGATACAAGCTTTGGAAAAATATCATTAGGAACCAAGATGAGGAATGAACTTTGATAATGAAATACTTCCAAACTTAAGAGAAAGTGAGGAGGTGGGGGGGTTAAAAGATTGTTTGAAATATTAGCAGATAATACATTTCAAATAATTCTTAAATAGGGCAGATTAGGCTGAAGGAAGCCCTGAGAGCTCTGCTGTGGCTGTCATTGCTCGTGCCAGCCTCCCTGAGAGGCAGAGCAGGCACTGGGGGTGGATTCTGCTCTCTTTAGCACCACAACAGCTCAGCACCATCCTGCTGGGTACTGAGCAATGCACCCAGTGTCTGCTGTGGAGATTTTCCTTTTCCAGCCCTTCCTGCCCATCAGGGTGGTGCCACTGCCCAGCAGTTCCCTGGGGTTACTGTCCCTCATCTCCTGGACATGGTACCCTGCAGAAAGCAGCTGAGCAGGTGCTGCAGCTGGAGATGCTGGGGTGAGCCCTTTCCTGCTGAGAGGCAGAGCTCCCAGAGCCCTGCAGCTCCCAGAGCCCTGCAGCAAGCCCAGGTGGAGCTCTGGCACTCCCCAAACAGGACACACAGCCTCAGCAGCAGAGGCTGCCCTGGGGGGGATGCTGAGGTGCTGCCAAGCTGGCTCATCCTGCAGGAGCAGGGAGAGCTCTGAGCTGGGCTGTGTAAAGTGCCTCTAAACAAAGCCCTGGGTGGGCAAGCCAGGTGCCGGCATGACTAGAAATGCTCCAGGGAGAGCAGCCACAGCAGAAAAGCCCAGAGTTGCCTCACCACAGCCACAATGGCCTGATGAGCTCATGTCACTGTGATCATCACCAGCTAGACATGCAGAGTGTGCCATGAGTGCTTTGTGCATGGGTTTGGATCATTTTGCTTCAGTTCAGTCCACTGGAAAAGCTATTTACTGAGAGCTGCTTCAGTAATGAACACAGCATTTTAGTCCTTCCTCCTTGATATTATTACATTAGGAGCCTTTTCACTTCAAAATGTAAACTCTTGTACTTCAAAAAGCCTTGCAGTTCCCTCTGAGCACCCAGCAGCACGAGGCTCAGAGGAATATTCTGGAATAAGGCTGATCCTTAGGGAGCTAAAGACACAAGGTCATTCAGCTTGGTGCCACCAGAAGGTAAGAAGAAATTGTGTCACCCCCCAGCAATCCTGGTACCTCCTACCCTCTGGGCAGGGAACTGACACTGCCAGTCTTCCCTTGCAGCCTTCATTTCCGAAGCAAAATCCTCAGAGCCTCTCCCTGATGGCTGCAGGGACCAGCTCAGAGCCAGCCCTGAATAATCTCTGCCCCAGTGAACTCCCACCATTTGCCTGGGTGGTTCCCCATGGAGAAACCTGCACCACGAGGGACAGGGCACAGTCCCAAGGCTCACATCTCCCAGGAAAATGCTGATGGGAGGGAGCAGCAGGGCTAATCCTCAGAGGGAAAAGAAGAGGAAGGAAGGATGGGTATCCCAGAGTGCTCACTGTCATCATCTCTGCTTGCAGGCTTCCATGCCTCCTTTTAGGTGTTCTAGGAAAAGCTGTTCTGTTTAAACACAGCACAGGAGTTGTAGTTCATAGGGGTTCAGTCCTATAATCCCCTCCACATTTATTTTGTCTCTGAAGGAACAGTGCTGCTCATTGCATTGGAGGGAAGCAACTTTTGTCGCTGGGCAGAGGGGAGGAAAGGCTGCCCCTCCTTTACTGGGGGTTTTCAGGAAGAAAACAAGAAGAAAATCCCCAGGCAGAGAGCAGAGCACACGTACAGAGTTAGGGGGTGAATTTCAGGACAACATAGCTCTGCTCACAACACTGCAATCCCTGTCAAGCACTTTCTTGGTGGTAATTATAGGCCTGTTGGCCAACAAGGAATAAGGAATCTTTTATAGCAACAAGGATTAAATCCTCTTTCACAGCCACACACGCTTTGACTGAGCAGAATCCCTTTATTGGCAATGAGAGAAATTACTGGTGGTGAGTCAAATCACCCTCTTCCAAGCAACTAGATTTGAGTGTAAGCCAATGATGTTTTACACATTTAATGCCTATATTTATTATCTAATTAAAGCGTTTTTTTAATTTCTAAAAAAATATAAAATAGTACTTTGACTATTCATTACTTCTTAGAATCAGAACAAAATCCTTTCTGAGAAGCACCAAGCACTGTCTGAGCAGTGCAGATTAACAGCTTTTGCAAAACCACTCAGTGAGGGTGCTAATTATAACAGAAAATGGTAAATGGAAAATGGAATAGAGGCAAGACAGCTTAGCAAGGCTAGACAGTTGTTTAATGAGATCCAATCTTGCTGTCTGATTGTCTTGACAAAGAAAATGTGGGGTCAGTTATGGTGCTGCACAGGAAATCCTTAAGATACTAGATAAAAACAAAACGGGGCTGAACAGACAAAGCAGGGAAAGAACTCTGAAATGGGCAAAGACACTGCTCTGGGGGAGATGCTGGATCCTGCCATAAGACCCTTAGAATGGGCTGGAAATAACTGTGCTTGAAACAAAGAGGTAAAATGAAATATTGGGCAGGAGGCATCTGATAACCTTCAAGCGTGGCGTAACAGAAAAGAGATAAAAATCAAAGTTTCAAAGTACAAAATGGGAGTAAGAGATCAGTAGTGAAAAAATCCAATATACTCTAAGACCTTGTTGAATAAAATAGCAGGAGAGGAGAGAACTGCAGGTATATCTGTAGATCATAGCTCATTTAAGTGCCACTGCTATGATTTGATAGTGAAGGAAGGCAAACACAATCCTCTGATGGACCAAAAGTGTTTCTTTGAGAGCTGACATTAATGCCATGGTACAAAGCAGCACTTGGTCTTTACTGGAGTGGTAAAGCATCACCCTTGTCCAACAGGGATTTATTCAGCCTTGAACAGGTGCTGTAACAACACGTGGGAATCAATGGGGTGACAAAGCAGAATGTCAGGAAAGGGCAGAGGAGGTTTGTTTGGATGCAAGGAGGGGTTGAGAGAGGATGCAGTTGTACAACATGTGAAAAAAGAAACAGAGGTGTTGAAATGAAAGGGAAACATTTGTGCAAGTAAGCTGAGGCCTGAGTGATTCATGGCTCCCTTGTGGTTGGAAATTCAGAAGCAGTGCTACAGGATGAGTGACCAGAGCAGCTCCCACTTGTCTCACCCTGGCTGTGGTGTTTCCTCTCCCTCTGCAGCCCGGGCAGGTGGAACAAGCTGCTCAGGGCACAGCCAGAGCTGCTGCCTGCGAGCCCTGCTTTGCATTTCTCACCCTGCTGTTTCTGAAACAGGGCCTCCACATTCTTTGGGAACACAGAGGAGGACAAGAAAGCAAATTTTGAGATGAATGCCCCCCAAAATGAAGATAGATTAAATAAGTGTCTGTAGTAGGAGCCCTCCTTAGGAGCCAAACCTCTCTACCAGAGAGAGGTAGAGCTGGTTGCTGCCAGCCAGGGGAACAACCCCCAGAGGAACCTGGCAGGCAGCAGTGCTTCCAGGGGCCTGGGGAAATTCCCAGTGGACTCAGCCCATCAGGCTGCCCCCAGCACACTGCTGGGCTTGTGTGCATGTTTTTGGGCTGATAACAAGTTAGGGTTGCATTCTCTGTTTAAGGAATTCAATAAGCCTTCTCTCAGACATAAAGAATTTGTCATCCTTTCAGTGTAACAACTGTACCATTTAAAAGAGGTGGGGAGAGGCACCAGTTGAGTTTTAGCATTTACTGAACAAAGAGAGGTATTGAACAGAGGGGCAGACTAACTTCCCAGTGAGCTTGTCACTGCCCTTGCTGCCTGTGGCAGGGGCTGACTGCTGTGGTGATGCCAGCCCACGGGATATTTTCACTTACCTCATGGGCAGCATTTCTGGGACAAGAAAGCTCTGTGCACAGCTATGGGATATAGCTGATTGCATCTGAAAATGTTCAGTTAAAATGCTGGGGGTGCGAGCTGGTTGTGGGGCATCTGACCAGAGTTTCTGCCAGGCAGAGGGAGCCATTTATGGTAATTTTTTTACAGCAGTGATGCCTTCTGCCATTGGAATGTCCTCACAAAAAAGAGGGGAGGGAAATGCTAAGTCCATTGCCAGGGTATTATCAAGAACCTTTCCTACTTTTCCTTCTGAATGGCAAAACTTGCTGCTTCTCATTTATTTCACAGCAGGATCCCTTCTGTGATATGTGTGTAAATTGCCCTTGGAAACAATAGGAAAACTAATGTTTTGGGCTGGAGATCCTGTTTCTTCAGGGGTGATGGCTTTAACAATGGACTGTAGCACTGGGAATGTTACTACAGCCTGTAGGTTTACAGGGATTGTCTGCAGGAATTTATCCTAGCTCTTGAAGAAGCAAAAAAAAAATTGTTCCTAGATTTGCAAATCTCCCTGGAAGCCCCAAGGCCTGTGTGAGCAGCACCTCAGCTGGGGGAGGCTGCCATCAACCAGCACCACTCATCCCCAGAGCTCCCCTGCTCCTCTCCAGTCCCAGCAACAAGGAAGCAAAGGCACAAGCTCAGGTGCCCAGCAGTTGCTTGCCAGAGGATCTTTTCCAAGTACCAAAACTTAAACAGCTGTCTTCTTCACAGTGGTGGTGGAAAGCAATAAAGTAACCCATTTATTAAATGGTAACTGCTTAGGGGACAGTGGATGGATGCATAAACTGCACTCAGTTCATATGTAAGGGCTTGTATTGTGGATAAACTGCTTGAGGGAAGGAACACACTCATTCTCTTTATGCTTTCACAGCCTGTGATTTTACCCTAATGCTGCAACATAAAGCTCAGAAAACATTCACCACTACATTTTCAATAGCATTATCACTGTGGACTGGTTAACTCAGGCTCCCTGTGGAAAAATAGCCTGTCCTGATCCTGTTGTGAGGCAGTGGGAGGAGCAGGAGTAGAACACAGAAATCCTGTCTGCCTGTGCTAGGAGCCCTCCCATGAAAACACCGCTGACCAGGTGGCACAGTCACTGCCCCACAGGCTGATATTTGTGTGAGCTGACTCTGACCTTTCTTTCTAGAAACATGGTAAGAGGAATTAAGAAATAAGAATTAGAATTAAGGTAAGAGGAACTGATGTGCTTAACAGCTATTACTTTTTCTTTCTGTCTTCAGTGCAAGGAGTTCACCTTCCACACTGGCTACGAGGTGCTCGTACAGCGGCTGCTGGAGGGGAAGAAGATGTGCAAAGATGTGGAGGATTTGCTCAAGCAGAGGTATGAAAATCAGAGTGAAAAAAAGGTGAACAACCTCCTTTTTTGTCTCATTTGGCATCTGGAAGGGAATAGCAGGCTGTTTCTCAGTTTGGTATTGTTATGAGCTTGCATAGAAAAGCCTGAGTAATTGGAATCCCAGCCTTGTGATGTGAAGTTGGATAAATAGAAATCTCCTGAGAAGGGAAGAGAAGGTTGAGAGTCAGAAACCCAGAGCTCCACTAAGACCCCTCATTATGGGTCTAAAAGTACACTGTAGCACCCACATCCACAAGTAACATTTTTAAGTTTCCCCTTTTGCAGGGCAAAAATGACTTGCACATTTTTGTTTCTCTTTGAACATGCTGTTGCCACAGGCACTGTTTCAGTTTCCTGCCAAAAATGAGACTTTTCTCAAATACAAAGCTACATAAAATGCTACCTAAGGCCTTACCCAGACACCCAAACCAGCCCCTGTTGTTCACCAACCTTAGCAGGCTTTGAGTAACAATGTTGTAGTTTATGCTTCTGATTATGTGCTTCTTGGTGCTTCTCAACAGCAACTAAGGACAGCTGACAATTTTATGGGTGAGAAAATGTGGATCACACTGCTGCTCTGCCTCCTTTGCCATTCATTTTTGTAGTTGTGACTTGGAAAAACAGCTCTGAAATTTGGTTCTGTTTTTAGGTGCATTCAGCAGTGTCAGCATGTAGCATGGAGCACACACTCACTCAGGTGGGACACGTAGGAAAGACCACACAAATATGGATTATATATCCAGCAGGCAATCTCAGAGCAGCTCATCTCAGTACTGTCACCTTAAGAATATTGCTCTACCTTCCTGCTTTTTCTTCCCATGCTGTTCCCATCTAGTTTTTTGGGTTTAGGGTGGCTTTCTGAAGGTTGATTTTAAAGCCCTGGGACTTTCAAGGGTGTGTGAGTTGTCAGAACCAAAGGTGGCTGTTTCACCACCTGTGAAGCATCCCATCAAAACCTGAAGCTTTTTAAGTTGCTTTTCTCAACCACCAGTGGAAGACTGTGATATTGGCACACATCACACAGTCCTGAAGTCACATCTGCCTGATGGCAGCTTAGCTGCAAGTGTTTGAAACAGCTCCTTTGGGCCTCATACTGTGGCATTCACATTCTCTGAAAAATCCCTTTGCCCAGGATTTTTCTCCTGGGAAGCTGAGAAGCCTCAGAGAAAAAGGGGAACAATAATTATCTCATTTGCTTCTCCTGTGTTGTGCTCATGTGGAATGTGTTTGGAGATTGTTCACCCACAGGTGATTGTTCCATTGCATTCTGCTGGGAGTTGTTTTCACTCTTTGGCCAATCAGGGCCAGGCTGCATCAGGACTCTGGAGAGAGTCATGAGTTTTCATTATTATCTTTTTAGCATTCTGTCAGTATCCTTTCTGTATTCTTTAGTATAGTTTAGTTTAGTATTCTTTAATATACTATAGTATATTAAAGAATAATAAATTAAACTATACTAAAGAATACAGAATAAATAATAAAATAATAAAATAATAAAAATAATAAAAATAATCAATAATTAAATTAGCCTTCTGAGAGCATAATAAAATAATAAATTAGCCTTCTGAGAGCATGGAGTCAGATTCATCATTCCTCCCTGCAAATACAACACCATACCTTACAGAGCTCAGAACTGCACTGCAGCCTTTGGGCAGTGCAATTCTGCATCGGGTGCTGCACACGCCTCTGCTCCTGCCAAAACATTGCAGAGGCTTCTGAAAGTTGCAGGATGAGGTTTTTCCTGGTTTTTGGTGGAGGCACAAAGTTCTTTCTGTAAAGAAGAAAAAATACACATACAGTCATTTTGCAAATATTTCCATGAGGTTTTTCCCACCCCCAGGACATTGCAGAGATCGTGTGCACCTGTGTGGGTACGTGCCTGCTGGGGGGAGCAAAAGGAGATGAGAGATGGGCACTGAGTCAAAGATGTGATTTCCTGTTTATTGCTGGCAGATGTTTGTTTCAGCTCGGCCTCACGTCACTCACAGGAATGACCCAGCAGAAGATCAAAGGATGGGATGAATCTCTTTCTAGAGGCTGCCCATGCCATGTGGTTCACCTTGGAATTTCAACAAGGACTCCTGCAGTCCTCAAACCAGCTGCCCTGGCCCTGGCCACACTAACACTCCATCAGTGTTCCAATCACAACTCCCCTAACTGGCCCAGAGAAGGGCCTAAGAGGTTTGGGAGTGAGAAAGCAATTGTATTCCAGAACAAAGCCCAGGGTTAAACCACAAAGCATGTTCTATCTCTGAATGGCTGCAGGGACACCTAGAAGCTGTGTGCAGGAGTGCTGTAAAGTGGGAAAAGCAGCACACAGATGTGAAGAGATGGTGTCAGCCTCCTGTGAAATTCCTCTGACCCTGGGCTAGTCCAGTCCCATCCATGCTGAGGTTTCAGGAGCTGGGACTGGCCATGCTTTTTTCCCATGACATACTTGTGTACTGAGCAAGCAAAGTGGGAGTAATTACTGGAGTAATTCTCATTGCTGCACAGGCACTGGCACTAAGCAAAGCCTCTGACTCAGAAGTGTTTCTTGATACTGAAATCAGAAGAAAATTAATCTATTCTTCATCTGCACATTATGCGTATTTCCATTTTGATGAAATTTCATTCATCTAAAATGAAAAGGAAGTGGTGCCTCTGCATGGCCTGTCACCATGTTTTGCACCCTGTTCCTCAGTCAGGAGTGCCAAGCAGTGATGTAGGAACACCCCCCTGGAACTCAGCAGTTCTGAGTGCAGGAGGGCAGCACATGCAGTGCTCCACCCATGGGAGCCATGGACAGAGGCCAGGAGCTCTCTGCTCCTGCTGCAGGGCCAGCACTGCTGCTCCAGGGCCTGACTGATCTCCTTGGGCTGGGGAGAGTCCCAGGATGAGCCTGCCTGAGCTCCCAGGAGATGTGGATTTGCACCCCGAGCCCAGGGCCAGCAGGAGGGGCCGTGGGACCCTCTCAGGGACCCACCCCAGCAGCTGCTCTGGGGCAAAACTGCAAGAGCAGCTTCAAACTGCTGGAACTCAGCAAAGGCATACCAAGCACCCCCTGGCCAAGTGGGAGGACTGATGGGACTAAAACCCTGCAGGGTTGTAAGGCCTTGCACCCATGTCAGATTTGTGCTTTGAACAAAGAGTTCTCCTCTCCAAAGTGCCAAGTTTCAGGCCAAAACAGTTTGAAATGCTTTGAAACTGCTTCTGAGAACTGAACCCTAACCAAAATCATCCCTCCCCCAGGTGCTAGCACCAGGCTATCTGTTCATCATTTATTATTGACCCTTCCATAATTTTTAGCAGCAAAGACTGACAACTTGTTCCACCCTGGTCTGCACCCAGGAGAAGGGAAGTAACACATTTAGTACAAATACTTTTTTTAAAGAGAATAGAAGTTTCCTCCAGTGCTGGGGGAAGGGAAAGCAAAGGAAATATTTGTATTTCTTTATTAACCATAGAAACAGAGCCACTGTCCTGAGTCACCAGTTACAGTTCCCCATTGGGTGAGATTGTGCCTTCCACAAAGCTGCCCCAGCCTCACCACACAACCACCAGGGCTCATTTGCCCTCGGCCTCAATGGCAGCTCTTCCAGCAGGGCCTCAACTTCCTAATGGATGGAGATACTCCTGCTACCCCTGGCTCCCATTTATTCTCAACCCCTGGCTCTTATTTATTCCCATTTCTTGAATGGATCCTTTGGAACCTGTTCTTCACTGCCCTCACAGCTGGTGTTTTCATGGCTTGAGTCAGCCATCAGTTTTAGGTTCCTTTTGCTCTGTTCTGAACACCTTCATCTCATCTCTGTTCACCTCCTTCTTCCCAGGAGCCCATGTTCTGGGGGCAGAGCTGAACATGGCATTCCACAGGAATCAAAGCCATGGATGGGCTTCATTTTTATCTCATTTCTTCCAGAAATAACTTAGCCAAAGTATTTCAGAGGTTAACTAGGATTGAGGAGATAGAGAAATCAAATAAGTTGCTTTTCTTCTGTTTTGTACTTCAGATACAATTACAGGATTTGTGTAAGTGTGATCCTGGCACCACTAAGAGAAATTGAGTGAGTTTTTCTTTTAACAGAGCACAAGCAGAAGAGAGATATGGGAAAGAGCTGGTTCAGATCGCCCGAAAAGCAGGAGGACAAACAGAAATCAAGTAAGGAATTCTTTTATTATTACTGCAAACAAAATGATCTTGGAAGAAATAGCAGACTCCTGTGTTTTGCCTGTGGATGAGGTCACAACCACTCATTGCAGTGCATTACACAGCTCTTCACAATGTACAGGGAAGTGGGGAAACACCACAGTCCTTCACAGTGGGATTCACTGTTTGTGAATAGTCTCTAGTTAGAAACTGCCAGTAGGTCCTTTGCTGAGTTTTTGTGTTTTTTTAATTTTATGATTCTTAATGTTTAATATTTGCTTCCAAAAGCAGACCAGGTGATGGGGAAAAAAGAGAATGGAAAAGGTTCTCGTGAAATGTTTAGGATGGTGGCTTGACAATTCTGGAAAGCTGGTGAACACTGAGAGACTGGGACAGAACAAAGACCCCAAAAATCAGCTTCTGCAGCAGGAAGAAAGGCTTAGCTTAGGAATACAAAATGTAAATCTCTTTGAAGGGACCTAATTTGTAATAATTCCATGGAACCACTGAAATACACTAAGGTGACATATATTTTTCTCAGTCTCCTCCATTACTATCTTAAATTATGTATAAATTGTGTTGGGAGGGAAGATAGATATTGGTATGGAATTTAACTTAATAAACACTGCTGATAAACTGCTGCTGTTATTGATGGCAGCAGCAGTAATGAGACGTTTTGTCATTATTGTAACAAGCAATAATACAGTAATAAGGTGGCAGAGGGTGGAGATGTGGGGTCACAGAAGACAATCCTGAAAGAGAAGACCTCAATCTAAACACAAACCAGCTCTATTGATCCCTGGGGCCTGCTCCCCTCCTCCATCCCATAGCTCATTTCTTACTGGCAGTCTCTTTTTCACCTCCATTTATCACTCCCAGTGCAAGTGGTTTCCTGTCCATGTTTCATGGGAGAGCTTGTCCCCATGGCAGGTGCCACAGCAAGGCTGGCACAGACGCTGCTGGGCCTCCCCAGGTGCTGGGGAATGCCAGGGCAATGTGCAAGGCTTGCCCTGCCAGTGTTCCAGCTGTGCCTGGCCCCTGAGCAGTGCCCAGGGATGCCCCAGTCCCAGGAGTTGGCTTCTGCCTTCCTGGTACCTCACTTCACCAACCTCATGGGTGAAAAGGAAGGAAAAGAAAAAATGTTCTGAACTGAAAACGTCAGGTTGAGGATGGATGGGTTTTTCTCAACCCAAAGGCTAAAATCAGCATTCCAGGCTCTAAGAAAGGCTTCACCTCAACTCCTCTGCTGGCAGCACAGGGCAGGCAGAGCAAATGTGGGCTGCAACAAGCAGCTTTGGCTGCCCTTCAGTAACTCAGTGGGCAATTCATGGGTCTGCCTTCTCTCAAGAGATTATGAGAGCTTGATTTAGAAGCAAAGCCAAGTCCCAGTGCTGGGATATGGATCCAAGCTCCCCTCAAGTTGGGGGAAGTTTGGGCTTGGGCCCAGCACCACTCTGATCCAGCAATTGTATAGCTTGGCATGGAGGGGAGGCTGAATACACAAACAAAGCTGTGCTGTGGAGCAGATTCACTGTTTCCATAACCCACAGCTGGCCAGGGAGAGACCAGCTCTGCACTGATGCTTTTGTCAGAGCAAGTGTCTCACTGTGCCTGGTCTGAAGCAGAGGGGACACTTCTCTCTCTCATCCAGAATCCTCTGATTGTTTAAGGAATTACACAGAGGGTGAAGGGCATTTGCCCAGGGCAAACAAAGAGTCAGGGAAAACTAGTCTGTCCAGGGCTGGAACAACACAAGAAAATGCAGAGTTTGGTTTTGATACCTTAAAATTGTTGAATTTTCTGTGTCTGTGTGTTCTCCTGAGTGTGAAGTTTCTGTTTGTTTATGTGACATTGATTGCTGGCAGCAGTTGTGCCCTCAAGGTCAGTCCTTCAGGGAGACTTGAGGGAGGGAATCTGTGTACTCCCTGGAATAAGAAAAGCCTGAAAGGACCATGCTGCAACTGTGCCAGTGCATTTTTTCCAAGTGTTTCCTCTTTATAAGACTCCCTATTTTCATCTAGCATACCAAGTCCTAATAGAACTACAAGTAGTTGATAGGCTGAGCAGGGCTGTTCACATCTTCAAATGCAGCTTTGGCTAGCAGTACTTCTTAAATTCTGATGTATTTGTACCTAAAACTTCCATCTGACAGTCACCAGGAAAAAGGTAGCTTCCAGGGGTTTTTAGCAGACCTTCTTGTGCCATGCTATGTATGGAAGAGGAGCAGGAATTACTAATTTTAAATCACTCAGTCATTTTCTTGCCAATGCAAAATTATTATCCTCTAGTCTTAAATTTAGCCACCTTTTTAAGTATCTCAGGTACTGAGGCTTTCTGTCACTTCTCCTGGGAAATTCACATCACAGTAGTTCCTAACATCAGGAGGGTACCTGATACCCTTTCAAAAAATCTATAAAAGGAACATAAAAATTGCATCCACAACAAACACCCAAAACCTTCCTGTATGAGAAAATTCCCAGAAGACCTTAAGAGAAACAACTGCAGGGCTGAGGTTGATATTTCAGCACAGCCAGGATAGCACAAAACAAGGTGCAGGGAATAAGCAAATGAGTAAATGCCAAGCAGCAGAGCAGCCTGGAGAAGGTGATGGCACACTGCACCAGGGAGTGGCCATTGCTGCAGAAAACACTTCTCTCCCAAGCCTCCCCTATATTTTAGAAGCTTTTATTTTTGAATCAAAGAAAAGAACAATTTCAACATTTTTTCAGGCTTGCTCCTTCTCCCTCCAAATTCTGCTTCAGCTGGAGCACTTGCTGAGCTCAGCTGAATGTATAAATATATAAATGTATAAATAGATTCTACTGCCCTTTTTTGTTCACCAGAGACACAGATGCAGGAATATGCTACCGACTCAAAAGATTGTAGGGAAGGCTCACTGGAATGGAACAGCAACTCTGGGACCACTCTCTCTTGGCTGGAGGAGACTCCAGGTGACAGCAGCCATGAGGATGCCATCCTGTGTCCCTGGGTGTTCCCACGGCTCCAGCCCCTCTGGTGGAGAGCTCTGTGCAGGGACAGCCCCAGGGAGGCACACAGGGCCCTTCAGAGCCAGCACCAGCGGTGACAGCTGTGAGCTGGGCAAAGAGAGGGGCTGTGTCCTGTGAGGAGCCCCAGGGCAGGGGTGTGAGGAGCACTCTGAGCTCAGGGCTGGCAGGGACAGGGGCTGCTGCTGAGTGCCAGCAGGAGTGACTGAGCCAGGAGTGACTGAGCCAGGAGTGACTGGGCCAGGGCCTCCCTGCTCCTGGGCACAGCAGGGTCAGGGCTGGCCCTGGGAGCCCCCAGGCCAGAATGTGCCTGACAGCACCAAAACCAGCAGGACAGACACAGTGCAGCTCTCCTCTTTTTAGAAACAGCCAGGATGGGGTTTCTAGAAGCAGCTGGTGCTGGATACCACTGACAGAGCAAACAAACATGCAAACATTCCAGCTCAGGAAGTAAAAGTTCCCTCCAAGTGCTAACAACCAAAGGGCACCACCACTCCACAGGCTGCTGGTCCTTCCCAAAGCCCTGCAGCTGGCACAAACTCCCTCCCTCTTCCCAAGCCACAGCACAGCTCTCACTCAGCCCTTACCACAGGCCTTGGCAAGCCCATTCCAGGGCACACAGGGATGCACACACTCCAAGCTAAGGCTGCAAGAAGGATCACACAAGCTCAGACCAACCCCTTCAGTTAATATTCTGTCCCCAACCCTGGATCCCAAGGGAAGGGCACAACAACAGAGCAAGCTTATAAAGATATTTCTTCTAAATAATCTTCTAGCCATAGCAATCAGTAAGTCCACAGGATGCCACACCAGTAGCAGCTTTCTATGGAATAGCCTCCACTGTTTTCTTGTTTTCCTTATTGGAAGCCCTGAAATATTTTAGTATGCACTGAGTCAATAGGTAAAGCAATGTATGCCTGTTATCCCACTTTTTAAACTAAAAAAATTAAATCTGCATCACCATTTCCTAGTCTCTACCCATAAAAGAAATTATAAAAAGCTGATGACAAACCTCCAGCCATGTTTTCTTGGCAAAGGACACTTATACCCACATCCAGCAGGGGAGAGAGAGCGACAGGTTCTGAAGTTTAAAGTGCAGTATTTGCACTCTCAGTGGTGCACACATGGGAGGGGATGTACAGAAAGTGGGATTTTCAGCCAAATTACAGACTGAGATCACAGCTGCAGTGTTTGCTGGGGGTGTGCACAGCAGTGATGCCTCTCACACTGAGATGATTTTCAGCAGAGCCTGTGCCTTTAAGAGGAATCACCCTTGTGGCTGCAGGGTGCCTGGGAATTTCCATGCAGTGCCTTTGGGCAGCTCCTCAGCACAGCAACATGAAAGCAGAAAATGCTCCAGAGCCCAGTTCTGAGCTGCTCAGCTTCAGCCAAACCAGGGCCTCTGGGAACTCTGCTCTTCTGTAAAATAACTGATGCAAACTCACACTAGCTGGTTAAACTCTGCCTAGGCTGACAACAGCTATTTTTGTCATTTGCTCTGCTTGTCTCTTCTCATGGATATGATTTCCTACATTTTTCATCCCTTTTTTCCACTACCACCTCCCTGGGACCTCGGGAAGGGGTAGTTCCTTCAAGCCCATGTGTGCTCTGCTCTTCTCTGTGGTGCCTGAAATAGAAAATTTCACTGAGTGTGAGGTGAGGGCGTCTGTAATGAAATGCTAATTGCTGTTTCCTGTGGATAAAAATAGTGCATCTGTCACTTAATATACAAAATCCTCTGTGTTACTCCACACAAAGCAGGAATTTTTGAACTGAAGCTAAAAGTCAGGGTGGAAGGTCACATCCTTCCATGGTTGCTTATTCTCCATCCAAATGTTCTGAACCCACACAGAATTTATACACTAGCACTATGAACTTTCAGGACTCTGAAAATGGACCTAAACTTCTGCTTAGCCCCTGTTCAATTTGATCTAGGCAGGCTCTCTGGTGATGAAAACAGGCATTTTTGAGCAGTGCTGCTCTCTTTCTGAGAGATGTGAGGAAATTTAGTCCTATGTTAAAAGTACAGAATTTGTTTTGACTGTTTTAACCTTTGATTTGGATGGCACAGCTCATTCTGGAGCCACAAGGGGTCTAATTTGATGTCAGGTTTACAGGGAGGAGGAGGAACATGGAGATGTCTTCCTGTTGCTCCCCTGCCCCAGAAGAGTCTGGGGGGATGTGTGTGCTCCCAGTGCCCAGCCCTGCAGTGAGGACACAGCCCCCTTCCCCTGAGCTCAGGGCTGCTGCCACTCCTGACACACACCTGGACATGTCCAAGCAGCAGAAGGTGGAGGTGAACCCACCAGAGCACAACAGCAGCCCTGCACAGAGGCTGCTGCTGCCATGAAAGCCACAAAATCCCAGAGCTGTCCCTGAGCCCAGCCTGGTGCTCAGTGCAGCCTCTGAGCAGCTGACAGAACAACTCCTGAGGCTGCACATCACAGCCCAGCTGGGAGCTGGACACAAATCCTCCCAGCTGCACTCAGGGCTGCTGCCTTTCTGTTTATAGCTCCTCTGAGAACAAGAAAACATCCTGGCAAAATTCATTCTTCAGTGGTTTTGCCACCTGCCCACTAAAGAAGGTCAGACAGTCCTGTGTGCCTGGCCTGGGACTGGGCTGTGCCTCAGGGACCTCCCTGCTAAGAGAGCTCAACTCCACCCCTCCATTTCTGCTCTGCAGGGCAGCCCCAGCCCCAGCTGGGAATCCTTTGAGAGCAGATGATTTCAGATACATCTCCCACACTTTGCAACCCCCACTGGGCTTCACAGAAGGAATTGTTGGTAAAACCACTCTGGGTGTTCCCTGGGTGCCAGGAGGAAAGGCAGATGAGGAGGGTGGCCCCAGAGGGGACTGTCACTGCTGGGTCTCACAGCTCTGCTCTTGGCCCCCACTGCTGGGAGCTCCCTGTGGGGCTCATCTGGCCCAGACTCCTCTCAGTTTCAGAAAAGGTATTTTTGAAAATTGCAAGAACAACTGAACACTGTAGGTAGTACCAGTGTCAAAATAGAAACCTACCAGAAAGGAAGGTGGGGTTATTTCACACTGCTATTCACCAAGCAAAGGTAGCAAAGAAATAAAATGAAAAACCATCTGTGGTTTTCCTGTTAGAAGAACCTGGCTTACCTTCCTGTGTGCAAGATAGAAAGGGACTCTCTAAATGACTCAGTTCACCCAGTGTCTAAAGGCAAAGCACTGGGCAAAAAATGCCCAAACTATCAAACTTAAGGTTGAAAAACTTGAAACAAATAGTGTGTGCAAGAGTGCACTTGGTGAGAACTGCCAGTCACAGGGCTCTGGTGGTACACTCAGGTGAGACACAATTCTGCTTTTGGTGGCTGTGAAGCAGGTGAGAGTAATTCCTGATGGTCCCCGTGGCACAGAGGACTGCCCAGCCCGGCTCAGCGTTTCAGCCCAAACAAGGTCCACAAACAGAGAGGGAAAGCGTAAAAGCACAAAAAGCCAAAGCAAGAGCCTTGGAAGAGCCCTGCAGCCACTAGATGGCAAACCCCTCCCCGAGGCTGCTGCGCGGGCTCTGCCCCTGCCTCCTCCTCCTGTCCGGCACTCCTGCTTCCTCCTGAATTAATTTTGACAAATCCAATCTTTAAATGTACAACAGGGGGTCGTTTAACAAACACACAGAGTGAATTTGTGTGCAGCCTTGTGAGGGTGCCCAAAGGGAAGGCTGGAGCTCTGTCTTTAGCCAGAGTGGTTTAACAGTCTTCCAGAATGCATGGGAAAACCTCAGAAGTGAATAACTTAAAAAAAAAAAAAAAATCAGATTTTCAGTGGTGCTTGAATTTTTTTCAACTCTAGGATTTCTAATTTAGCCACAGGACAAACCCCCAAAAAATCAATTACCACCAGAATACTGAGCAGCAGCATCTACTGAGGGTGAAACACTTTCAGTGTCCAGGAGAGTAAGATGTCCTCACATCCACACCAGCACAGACAGAATTTAAACTCATTCATATATCAGCTGCAGGAGTCACTTCCTTTAGACCCTGTGAGCCACTGAAATATTTCACTGATATAATCAGAACATCCAGGAGCAAATCTATAGCACTGCTGCTGCAGCCCAGCAGTCATAAAGGGAGTCCTGATGGACCCACAGGTCAAACTTTGATTGATTTCTTCTCTCCCAAGTGTATCATTTGGCATGATGACATATTTGCTGGCCCTTTAAGCCCTGCAAGGATGTAATGATCCAATTAACTGATTTGAGAAAATTATTATAAAAATAAGGAAGGAAATGGCTTAAGTCTATTTCAACCTACTTGCACCAGTCAGCAGCCATGGAATTGGCTGGGCAAATCCTTCATACAAGAAGAAAAGGCCAGAGATTTCTGGAAAGGCCATTAAGGACCATGCAGAGGAGAAATGGATCCCTCTCTGGGTCACAGCCAGGTGCATTATTACAGCAGAGCCCACCTGGCCTTACAGAGAGCCAGCAGAAGGAGAACAGCTCCAGGGGTGCCTTGTGGCCATGAACTCTGGGAGCTCAGGGGCCTGGAAACCAAAAAAGCAGCAAATTGCTTTTGTCCTTGGGATAAACTGAGAAAGTGCTGTTTTTCATTATCCACTACAGCAATTTTGTAAGTTTTTGCATAACTTGGATCACCAACAACAGGGGGAAGAAAAAATCTCTGAGAAAGAGAAATCAACATAGAATGCAAACAGTATGTCCAGTTTGCAACTGCCCTCTGTATTTTTTAATTCCAGTATTGAACTGTTTCAGGCATGAAGTTGTTAGTACATTCCCCACCTCCTATTGGAAATTACTGACTGGAAGAGAAAATTTTATTCCTTGTATATATTTATTTTTTCAAAATAATCCATGAGAAAATAATCCATTAGTTATCTCTGCTGCTGATATTCAGCTTGTCTTTTAATGTCAAGCTTTTAATTAGCTGTAACTAATTCTGCTTGTTTCCTTTGTGGCGTGAAAATTTAGTTCCCATCAAAATTTCACACCAGACTAACTTTTTACACAACAAACTTCAAATGTATAAGCATTGTTAGGAAACCATTTAAAAATACTCTATCTAGAATGTTCTTCCTGGCTTATCTCAGGGGATTCACCACAATCTAATTGAAAGGTGATAAGAAATCGAGCAGCTCTTTTCTGTCTGAAACTCTTCCTTATATTTCTACAAACTGATTTGTAGAATCTACAAATCTATGGGTTTCCAGGCAGTTTTTGCTGAGGATGGGCCCAAACTTTCCCCTCATTTGTGCATTTTTCTTATGCCTGGCAAGGCAACCTCCCTGCTGGGAGAATGTCTGATCAGCAAACAGATGTCCAGGCACAATTAACACAGGGCAATTAGGATCCTTCCTTGCCTCCTGGGGCTCCCAGAACGGCCCAGCAGATGCAGATTTCCCTGCCCAGCTGTGGGTGCACGGGGCTGGGAGGTGAGAGCAGCCTTTCCTGGGCTCTCCAGGTACAGAGATTTGGGAGATTTGGGGCTCTTCATTCACCAGCTCTTCCCTGGGCTCTGCCTGGGGCACAGCAGGGCTCCGTGGAGAGCCCAGCACTGATTCCTTCCAGGAACGACTCACTCTGGGCCTTGAAGAGATTATTTCCAGATCTGAAAAGCTTCCAGGTCACACCCCAGCCTGGCTGCTGTGTATGCAAGGGCCCTGCCAGCCTGCACATTCAGAGCTGGAGGAATCTATCAAGTGGGAAATGCCTTTCACACGCCCCGTGTCCTCTCATCACATCTCTGCCGGTATCTCCGGTGCCTACTAGCGCTGGATCTGCCCTGGCCACATGCAGGACATCCGAGTGTGGCTGCCCCTCGTGTCCCTGTCCCGGAGCCGTGTGGCTGCGTCCCGCAGCTCCGCGCTGAGAGGGCCCGGCACTGGCGGCCTGGTGCGCTGCTCGCACCGAGATGGGGATGCGGCAGGAACGGGGCAAGAACGGGGCAGGAGCGGGGCAGGAACGGGGCTGTGTGCGGGGCAAGAACGGGGCAGGAGCGGAGCAGGAACGGGGCTGTGTGCGGGGCAGGAACGGGGCTGAGTGCGGGGCAGGAACGGGGCAGGAGCGGGGCAGGAACGGAGCAGGAACGGGGCTGTGTGCGGGACAGGAACGGGGCTGTGTGCTGGGCAGGAACGGAGCAAGAACGGGGCAGGAACGGGGCTGTGTGCGGGACAGGAACGGGGCAGGAACGGAGCAGGAACGGGGCTGTGTGCGGGGCAGGAACGGAGCAGAAACGGGGCAGGAACGGGGCTGTGTGCGGGGCAGGAACGGGGCTGTGTGCGGGGCAGGAACGGAGCAGAAACGGAGCAGGAACGGGGCTGTGTGCGGGACAGGAACGGGGCAGGAGCGGGGCTGTGTGCGGGACAGGAACGGGGCTGTGTGCGGGGCAGGAGCGGGGCAGGAACGGAGCAGGAGCGGGGCAGGAACGGGGCAGGAGCGGGGCAGGAACGGGGCAGGAGCGGGGCTGTGTGCGGGGCAGGAGCGGGGCTGTGTGCGGGACAGGAGCGGGGCAGGAACGGAGCAGGAACGGGGCAGGAGCGGGGCAGGAACGGGGCTGTGTGCGGGGCTGTGTGCGGGGCAGGAGCGGCGCCCCACGGGGATGGATGGGAAGCCGGAGCGGGGCACAGGGGATGGATGGGAAGCAGGAGCGGGACACGGGGCATGGATGGGAAGCAGGAGCGGGACACGGGGCATGGATGGGAAGCAGGAGCGGGGCACAGGGGATGGATGGGAAGCAGGAGCGGGGCCGCACGGGGGTGCTCGGCAGACGCGGTGCGGGCGCTGCTGCGGCGCAGGACCAGGCACGGAGGACGGGAATGGGGCCGCACGCAGCGCTCCACCCTTCAGGTTACTTCACCCTTCAGGTTTCGCTCCACCCTTCAGGCTACTGCTCCAAAAACCCCCATCACCCCCGGCCGCCGGCGCTTCATTCGTATTCGCAGGTACTGCGAGGAGCAAAGAGAGGCAGGGCTGTAACCATCCACGGCCACAAACAGAGTGAGCCAGAAACGGGGTGCACAGAAGGAGTGCTGCAATTCCCTGCTTCGTGGAGCATTTTACTGCGTTTCCTGATGGTCGCAGATCGATGCTATTGTGCTTGTTAGCATGGTCAGCTTTTATTATGAGGCCGTTAAGGGTTTTATCTCTATGTGGATCTTTGAGGTTCTGAGGGGAAGTTTTTTCCCTGGATTCCCAACCCACCCTTAGAAGCCAATACTAATAAAGTGTCTTGTTTCTGCCCCACAGTACACTGAAGGAAGCGTTTGAGATGCTCAAGCAACGTAAGTGTGTCCCTGTTCCCTTCTGACCTGGGAGACACAGGCACCCAATGTGTCCATCCTGTTCCCCACACCATTCCCAGCTTTTCTTTCACAGCCTGTGGTGCAAAGAGAGGAGAAAAAGGGTGCCTACTCAGTCTGGTGGCAAAGAAAATGGCTTGTTCTTCAAGTACATTTTATCTGGATCAAATCACAAGTTATGAACTCTGTCCCCTCTTCTGCAAACCACTGACACCAAACCAGCTTCCTAAATGTGCCCAAGCTCAATGAAACCCTTTCACACACACAAAATGCAGCACCAGGAGAGCCAATAGGACACTGTACCTGGTCACTGGCACCTGCTGTTTACACCAAAACTCCCTTGTGAAAAGCAGCTGCTGGACTGAGATATTTTTAGGGCCTGGGTGGGGGAGTTCAGCAATCCTGGAAAATGCAGGGATCCATTTCAGAGGCTGACAAGTGCAGAGCAGTGCCCAGCCATTTCAAACAGCACCAGCCAGGTGCTCTGAAATTCAATCCATCTTGGCTGATCCTTGGAAATTCTCAGCATGCAGCCTCACCTAATGACTGGCACTGCTGGCAGCAGCTCCCAAGAGCAGGGACAGCCCAGCAGCACAGCCAGGGCAAAGCACACCCAGGGATGATGGAGGCCAGAGCTCCTTCCCTCCCTCTGCACAACTCCTGGCCCTCAGTCCCAAAGAAGGGGGGTGTGGGGTAAATGGGGCCATGAGGACACACACTCACTCTGTTCTTGAGCCCTCAGCAATGTCAGGATGTGCAGAAACACAAAAACCTTTTTTGAGGCTGCCCTGCTTGTGACAACTCCTAAGGCAGTCACATCACAGAAACATCTCCTAAAAAAATGTGACTTTACCTTTAAAGACCTTCCCACTGACTGAATATGAATTCTGATTTGCTTTAGAAATTGAAAGTGTTGGAAACTCTCATATCCAGCTGGCAGTAATGCTGAAGGAAGAGCTGAAAGGAATAGAGGAGTTCCGAGAAAGGCAGAAGGAGCAAAGAAAAAAGGTGAGAAACTGGAGAAATGTTGAAAGAGATGGGGTCAGTGGGCTGTGCTGATGACCTGTCTCCAGCCACAGGCTGGGAGTTGTGCAAAAGATATAAAACATTACCAGCATGGCCTGCTCCCTCTATAGACAACTGTGGAACAAAAATCTCTTTCTGATCCCAGCTGGAAATAAAGGAGTGCTCTGAACTCAGGAGCCAGAGGCTTTAGCCCCTTTTACTCTCTCTGGTGTAACTACAGGTGCTGTTGTTATTATTGCTGTAAGAACTTTATCCTTCCTTTTCTCTTTTTTGTACCCTTGCTAATGTTTTTCTTTGATATGACCCTGCACAACCTCCAACACTAAATAAAGGGCTATCACAAACATTTAAAACATGAAAGCAAATTAATGTCATGCTGGATGCAACAGCAATATTTGCTGGATGCAACAGCAAATACATGGAATAAGTAGTATCTAGTTGGTGTTGTATAATAAAAAAATTAAGTATATTTAAGGCCATTTCATCCCCTTTGACCTCATCAAGCCCTGAGTCTATTGAAAATTAGCTCTCAATAGAGAGAGCAGTGACAACTCTCACACCTTCTCTGGGTCTGTGGGGCTGAAGACAGAGACAGGACCATCCCTTCACTCTGACAGCATTGACTGATGGAGGAGTAAAATAAATAATCCTTTCTTTGCTAATTTTAAAGAGGTGAAAATGCATAAAACCAGTACCCAGTGCCACAAAAATCGTGTGTCTACAAGCCCCTGACACACAGGAACCTGGAATAGCAAAGAATTCTGAATTATGAAAGTGGGCAAAACCAGGGCTGCCACTGAGATTTGAGGTTGGCAGTGATCTGATGAAGCAAGTGAGGCATTAAAAGGCAGACAGTGGGCACCAGATCCATCAGTGTTTGTCCCCCATTCCCTTTGCCCCTGGGATGTGCACAGAGGCTCCCTCCTGCTGGGAACTGTTAGCCTGTAAGTCAACTGGGAACTGTTAGAGGGGCCTGGGGAAAAAAAAAAAAAAGGAAAAAACTGCTTTGGAGTCGTGGACCAGCTTTTTTCTCTGTCCAGCATGTGAGGAAGCCAGCATTAGACATGCTGGGTGGTGTCAGCAGTTCTGGTAACCTCCCAAAACGCTGTGATTTGTGCTGTACTGTCTCAGAACTGTGCCCAGGGTGAAACAAGCATCTGGGTAGCCCTGGAGAGAGTTTTGCCTGAGCAGAGTGTAAAGATTAAAGGACCAAAAGTCCCCCTGAAGAAAGGCATCCCCTGCCAGTAGGAGCAGATCTCATTGTCACATAGAGCTGGGCATCTCCCAGCTCAAACCATGGAAGAGAACCCAGCTCTGTCCTTCCAACACTGCCCAGATGGCTCCAGCATGGACATCAAATCCCACTGAGCATAAAGGTGCCAGGGGCAGTGGAATGTACAAGAGACAGGAATGGTTTGGCTCTAAAATGGACAACTACCTGTGCTCCTGTGGGTGAGACAGTGGCTTGGGCTGCAGAGGTGTGGATCAAGCTCTGGCAGCAGCAAAGGAGCCCTGCTGGCAGAGCCCCCTGTGACTGGCTGCTGCAGCATTTCATCTCCTCAAGGAAACAAAGAAAAAGCAAGGAAGAAAACTAAGAGCTACATCCTCTCTGCTATTAATGGAAACACTGAGGCAGAATTATCTGGGATTATTTTTTTTTACCTGGAACTTTGATGCTCTGTTTCACTTAGAAACCTGTCATTTATAAAAGCAGAGTGAAGTAATTTTGCCCACAGAGAGGTAGCTTAGAGAGAGGCCCTGACTATGGTTGTCCTAATCCTGCTGCTGGAAAGGGGAGGAAAAGTCCAAAGCAAGAAATGCTGACCTGTGTGTGTTTCTTACAGTACGAGTCTGCAATGGAGAGGGTGCAGAAGAGCAAACTGTCCCACTATAAGAAAACCATGGAGGTAAGCAGGGAGGGCTTGGGCAGCTTTCCAGTAAAATCTGGATCACATGTACCTCCATCTAAAGAAAGGTCAAAGCTGTGTGAGTGTGCAAGAGTGTGTGAGGGAGGGAAGATGTCATTCCTGCCGTGGGAGGAAGCTGATCTGCCCTGCTGCACCCACTGAAAAGTCTCCAGAAGGTTAATGCAGGATGAATGGTGCCCCAGGTCAAACAGGATTTCATTCTCCCTAGGCAAGGGTGCTTAGAGGAGTGAATGTAATTTTCCAGTGTGTGTAAGTACAGTTTTAAGAACATTGAGGGAATCTTGTAGGCAGGAGGAATCTTCTCCATCTGGAAAGCTTGCAGGTACAGAAACTACAGGCAGCTGGGTTTGGTTTCCATTGGGCAACTGCCTCTAAAGGAAAGTAGCTGCAGACCTGTCAGTGCTGCAGCTGGAAGTGTACTAATGACTTTGTTTTGAAAAGTGGTGGTTCTAAGGGCATCTCTAAGATACAGAGATGTTTTTGTGCAAATAAAGATTTCTCCTGCTTCTGAGAACTACCCCAAGACTGTTGCCTATGGGGTGCTGGCTGTGCCTCACAGCTTGGAGCAATGGCCAAGGCAACACCTGACAACCCAGCCCAGGGCCACCCTGGGAACGTGGGCTCCCAAATTCTCCCCTCCTTGGCTCCTGGGCAGGTGCCTGGTGCACCAGTGGTGGTAGAGCAGCCTGTGCATCCCTGACCCCTGCAGGGAGTTGCAGTTGTACAAAGCAAACAATTTCAGGGCTGCAGGCAAAGGATTCAGTTTGTGCTGTCAGCCCCTGTGCCAATGTCTCAGTTCTGTTTTCCTGCCTCCTCACGGTGCCATTGGGATTGTTTTCCATTGCCCACCCTGGGCACCGATTTGCTGCCCCAGACTGCAGAGGAGGAAGTGGCAGGAACACCTCTGGGGGAATCCAGGCCTGCTGCCCCAGGCAGACCCTGATGTCTGATCTCTTTGGCCCAGTCCAAGAGGAGCTACGAGCAGAAGTGCCGGGAGGCGGACGAGGCCGAGCAGTCCTTGGAACGCACCAGCGCTGCGGGCAACCCCAGGCAAACAGAGAAGGTACCTGACAGGACACAGCTTCCAGGGGAAATGGGGGTTTACCCTCTCAGCTGCAAGAGAATACAACTAATCCATTCTACAGGATGCCAGGGGCTTTGTTTTGAAATTAACCCCAAAGAATCCTCTGGGAAGGGACTAAGTTATCTAATTAATTTATGCCAGGCTGTGATCCAATTGCTCTGTGAATCCTGAAAGGAAACTGAATGGGATTTTGCTCTGAAATTACTCATTACAAAAAAGAAACAAGTCAAAAATATGTCATGCAGTTAGTTTTGCCTTTTGGTCTCTTACACTTAGTAGGCGTAGCACCTTACATTAAAATGCATCTTTTCCCTCAACATTTTCCTCCTCATGGTGAGTTTAATTTCAACTAAATTTACAGACTCAAAAATAAATCGTTGGAAATTAAGGCACTGCAGTCCTTCATTGCATCGTCTTGATACTTGCAGCTGACAATTCACTAACTTTTAATGGGAACATTTTACAGCGAAACAGATGGAGAAAACAAAATAAATGAACTCCCTTTGGCTCGATAAAAATCAGTGCAGTGTAAGCAAAAAGGATCAAAAATCATCTCAGGGAGGGGGGGGTGGTGGTGTGGAGACTCTAAAAACAGCACCAGAACTTTACATTTGATTTCCAGCATTCCCTAATCTTTGCTAAGCAAACCCCTGCAGCTTAGCTGCAAAGAGGGGATGGAATCCTGGCCCTTCCAAAACAACACCAAACATTTCACAGCTCCAATGGCAGCTAAACCTGACCCAGCTCCTTCCATGCAGAAGGATCCCAGGGTGCTCCCTGAACGTGCCAGCACGTTGGGAATGCACAGAGGCAGCTCAAGCTGTTTCATTCTGCTCAGCATTTGCAAAGGGTTTGGGCCAGGAAGCAAATAAGAATGAAACTTCTACTCCCAGCTCACTCCACATTTCCCAGCCAGCTGTGATGAGGAATATGATCACAAGAGCCCCCACCTGAGCCTTGTCTTCAAGGGCAGGGGGAAGAGGGCATGACACTGATGTCTAGAGCAGGGCATGACTGTGCTGTCACCCCATCTGTGCAGAAGGACCTGAGAGTACAGACCTGCCACTGATGGCTGTTTTCTCATTTGCTAAAAGCTGCAGGTTTTTAAAACAGAGAGCTTCTGCTTAAAGTGAATTTCGCTTTGAGGCTTCTGAGTTGTTATGGGAAATAACCTGGCATTTGCAAAGTATTTTAAAAGCTGTGTGCTTTTCATCTGAGTATTACATGAGGAGCTTAAAAGATGAAGAATTTTAACTGCCATTTATTTCTGCTTATAAATATCTATTAGAGAAGCACATCAAACAATTAGGAAAAAAACAGCTCAGCCAGCAGGCACAGCTTCAGGCTGGATCACACTGGCTCTGAGCTCCTCTGGCAGGGATGTCTGAATGGAAAGCTTTCCCTTGAAGTCATTGCACCTGTGGCTGCACCTGGGAAATTCTGGTCCCTCCTCCATTCAGCAGAACTGTGCATGAAGGGGGGACAGCCAGGAAGTTCTTGTAAGTTAGAGCCTTTCCCCTGGAGGGGAAAAGAGAGCAGGCAGCACAAAAAACTGGGGCAGAAGCAAAAATAAGTCAAAGTTAATTTGGGGTGTTTCTTTTCCTGTTTCAGAGCCAGAACAAAGCCAAGCAATGCAGAGATGCAGCAAATGAAGCAGGTGATGCTGTTTGCAGCTGAACTATGAGTCTTCTCAGCAAGGATCTACCAGCACAGGATTTTGATAGAACACATCCAAATCACCCAGGCTGTCAGGGCTCCCAGAGTCACCTACCCAAATATTAATGAAGAAGCCTCTAAAGAGCAGCAACCTGACAGTCACTGGCATTCTCTCCCAGTGTCCTGCCAGTGTCCTGCTTGCATTAAAGAATTTACAGAAATCTTCCTTTAGGGACGTCACGCAGGGAAGAAAAGCTCTCCTTGAAGCAAGTTTGAAGGCACAGTAGAGCTCAAGTTGCCCTGAGACAGCCCAAATCCCATCCCCCATCCCCATGGGCAGGAGCACAGGAGTGATCTCCAGCCACAAACATGTGCATGCCCAGCAGGACAGGCCAGCACACCTGGGCTGGCTCAGGAGCTCAGGCCTGTGCCTCCCTCCCCATGGAACAGCTTCCACCACATCACATGGCTCAGCTGGCTGCCTTGGAATGGAGAGAGCCTGAGGATGCTAGGTGCCCAAGCATGATCCAGGCTCTTCAGCTCTGAATTGTGTTATCCCTACCATAAAGTTATGACTGAGCTCCAAACCACACAGAGAGAGCCCTTACTCTAGTACATAGCTACAAAGAAAAACCCAATAATTATTGTGCCCCACCAGTGCCAAGCTCACATTTCTTGTGATACTCAAGCAAACCACAGGCCTGAAGTATTGGAAACCACAGGAGAGGCCCAATAGGAGGAAGGAGAGAAAGGCTGTAGCACCTTTCCCCTGACTGCTGGCTTTGTGTTCTGTGTCTGTGCTTACAGAGAACCTTTACAAGCAGAACATCGAGCAGCTGGATAAGGTCAGGACAGAGTGGGAGCAGGAACATATCAAAACCTGTGAGGTAAACATTGACTTCTGCAGAGATGTTTGCACACTCTTTCTTTATCCCACTGGAAGATTTCAGTCCAAGGCCTGAAATGCCATCCCAAGGGTTTTGCTGTTTGCTTTGTGTGGAGTCTCAACAGATGTCTTTGCCAAATTACTGCAAAAACTAGAGCTTATTTAGACATAGCTGCTCCTGTAGCCCTGACATTCTCCTTGCTTGGCCAGCACAGCTATGTAAAAATAAAGGAGGGGAATAAGTGCAAAGGTGGGAGAGGGGGAGCAATATGAACTGGTACATGCCCCAGTCACTCTCTAGGTTTCATAGCACTTTAAATTCACCTGCAAGAACATTTGTCCTCTAAAATGAAATAATCTTTCAGTTGAAAGGCAGTGGTAGAGAAGTCTCTGTCTCCATTTTACTGAGGATGAACAAGGAGATTTGCACTTGGCTATTGAGTTTTGCACAATTTACAGGAACTTGTTGGCATCCAAATCAGCCACTCATTTGATCACAGTATCCTTCAAGTACATTGGCCCATCTGCTGAAGTCTGATTTTGCTATATTTACTTGTTGCAGGCTTTATTTCCACATAACATAAAATGCCAGGAGGATACATTTCCAGCTCTCTGCTTCCTCCTAAATATTCCCTGAGAGGACTGAAAAGCCCCACAACTGGCACAGACAGTTCCACAGATATTATGCCAAGCCTTAGTCTTCCAAAGATGCATATTTTCTCTCTTCTTGAAAAGCCAACAAACCAGTGAAGCATTCCACAGCCTCACACTCTTTTTTGTCCCATATAACTAAATCCTGGCCAGCCCACAGAGCTTGTGACCTGTCCACTGCTTAATCCAAACAGCCATTCAAAGAGCAAGGGCATCTTTAGTGCCTTCTTTTAAAAGTGCTTGGAGAGAGAAGAACTGATACTCTTTGGGGTTTTATTTTAACTAGCAATTAGTGCAAAAAGCAGCTTAAAATCCTACACTTGTGGCTGCATGGGGGGAATCTGGAAGTGCTGGGGTTGCTTGGGTCTGTAACTGAGTGCTGGACAACCACAACCTGAAAATGCTGGCTGGCAAGTGGCAGCTCTGGGGTGGCCTTTGTCACAGGGGCTGTGCCACGTTGTCCTGGACCACCCTGGTTCTCCAGCAGCACCAGGGAAGTGTCAAACACAGCACCCAGCTGTGCTTTTCTGGGGGCTGACAAGGGCTTGAAAGGCCAGAGTCACCACACTTCCCCCTTGGATTAACTGCATTTCCTGACAGGACACCAAAAATTTACCTGGGAAATTCCTGGCTCTGGTGCTCTTTCAGCAGCTCGAGGGTCACAGGTTTTCCCTTCAGAACAAGCATCCAAATACTCATTCTCCACCTTGCAGGGTCTCTTTAAAAGCTTTACTCTCAGAAACCAGTCCCCACAGCAGCTTAGTCCCTTGGCAGGTTCCTTTTCCTGGGTTTCTTTAGTTGGTAAGCCATTAGATGGCAGGAAGCATACCCAGCTGAGTGTTCTGCTGAATGCTGTATACATTTGTGGGGTTCTGGACATAATTACTAGCAAACAGAGATGGAGACAGATGGCTGGAAGCATCTGAGATTTTCACACCTCATAGAAAACCAAAACTTTGTTCTACTTTTAACAGTGCAACGTAGAGATCAGGGTGATTTGGTTTTTTTCAAGTTTTAAAGAAAGAGCTTATCTGCCTCTTCCCCAGCTTGGTTCACACTTCTCTCTCTGCCCCCTTCCTTCTTCCTTAGCAGTGCAGCAGCATGAGGAAGGCAGACAGATGAAGGAAGGGAATAACTCTGAAGACAGAAGAATGCCTTCTCTTTACCACAAAAGTGACCTTTAAAATGCAGAGTCGACTCCAGAGAGCCTCAAGGACTTTCAAAAGAGGAAAGTTTACAGAGACATTTTGGATGGCAGAGGTGGATAGTTTTGCCTCTCCCTCTAACATAAATACAACCCTTTCATGCCAGTACTCTACTGATCTGGTAAACATCCAGATTTCAGTGTGATGGGCAGACAGGACCCTGACTCTGAAATCCTCAACAGCAGAGGTAGCAGTCAAGTCCAGTTCTCAGTTCCTCTCCCCTGCTTTATTTTTGTCTCTAAAGTATAACTTTAATTTGGTGCAACCAATTAGAACACATTTTTGAGCACAAACAGCAGATGTAGTTTGTCCACCAACTGAAACATGGTGTCCTCAGCACAGGTTTGCCTCCCCAGCCCTGTCCCAGCCTGAACCCAATGCCACAAGGCTCCATCACGTTTCCTGTTTGCTTTTAGGTCTTCCAGCTGCAGGAGTGCGACCGCATCACGATCCTGCGCAACTCGCTGTGGGTGCACTGCAACCAGCTGTCCCTGCAGTGTGTGAAGGATGATGAGGTACAGCCTTCCCTTCCCTTCCCTTCCCTTCCCTTCCCTTCCCTTCCCTTCCCTTCCCTTCCCTTCCCTTCCCTTCCCTTCCCTTCCGTCCCTTCCCTTCCCTCCCTTCCCTTCCCTTCCCTTCCCTTCCCTTCCCTTCCCTTCCCTTCCCTTCCCTTCCCTTCCCTTCCCTTCCCTTCCCTTCCCTTCCCTTCCCTTCCCTTCCCTTCCCTTCCCTTCCCTGCCCTGCCCTGCCCTGCCCTGCCCTGCCCTGCCCTGCCCTGCCCTGCCCTGCCCTGCCCTGCCCTGCCCTGCCCCGCCGGCTCCAGGGCAGTGTCCCACTCCTGCTCTCCCAGATGCCATGCAGATGCACGCCTGCATGCAGGCAGGCTGTGTCACTTGGTGGCACTGGTGTGCCCTCTTTGGTGCGCTGGGAATGCTCCCTGCTCCCAAAACACTGCTGGCTGTGCTTGGGCTCGGACTCCATTTTAAAAAAGGCACCCAGTCACGGCCTCAAAAGTGGAAGATGTAAAGAATACACCAGATTTGACTTTGAACGGCTGTTTCCTGCTATTAACTTCTTTATTGAAAAGTTCTGGACTGCCTTTGTCCTGCTCTCTTTAAAGACTATCCAGAGCACAAACAGGTGTGTTTGCAAGAACATAGGTACAGGGGGCAGGCTGAAGAGCAGCCAGGTCAGACATGTACCATGCATAAAGTTTCTTAAGGGGACAATTACCTCAAGAGCATTGTTTGTGAATTCAGTGTGAAATGTTAAAAGTGAAATTCAACTCTTGCCTTCTGTTTTGCAGATGTATGAAGAGGTTCGGGTCAGCTTGGAGAACTGTGTTGTAGAGTCAGACATAGACTACTTCATTAAGACAAAAATGACAGGAACACAACCTCCAGGTAATTATTCCCACTGATCCTGTCAGATGGCTTGTGCAGTGCACGTCATTTGGAGGTGCAACCAGCTGGAGGAATTCCTGCTCCAGCTTTTCATTCCCACCTGCCATGGCTCACTTCCCCCACACTGTGCTGCCATAGCTGCCTGAGTGATGCTCTAAGTGGGATAGCAGAATGATCCAGCTTAAAAATAACCCTCCAAGGAAGAAAAAACTCCTTTTGGCTTTGCAGCCAGGCTCCTTTCACAGTACAGCTGAATTGACACCACTAAGGAGGTGGCAAATTGCCTTGCAGAAATGGCAACTTCAGCTTCCTGCAGTGTGACAAGACAGAGCCACCTCACGACAGACCTGCACCCCACGTCCCCTTGGCAGAGGTGCTGCCTCCTCATCTGCAGCACAGAGAAGTTTTCTATTCTGTTCCCCATGCCCAGTGGGGAACAACAGGTCTGCTCTCAGGGACTTTGCATAAGCCAAGACTTTGGGAGAAATTCTGAATGGAATTGGCTCTGTCCCAGCACACAGAGCTGCTGTCAGGTTCACAGGCTCTGTCCTTTCAAGGCAAAGCTGCCTTCTCCTTCAGGGCTCAAAACCTCTGGTCTGAAATGGAGATCGACCCAGCATGGGCCAAGAGCAGGTGGGAAATGAAAACCTGCTGCTCCAGGGTAGGAGTTCTCCAAACAGCCTGCAGGAAAGGAGCTGTCTCATGTGCCACATGGCCAGACACAAACCACACCTTACTTCAACAGGCAACACAAGAGAGTTACATAAAATCCTTCCATGCTAGGAGCTGTACAGGTACAAAATCAGGGCCTGATCCCTGGGGATAATTATCTCCTACAAGAACAAGTTCCACCCCTTTGATTTCACTGCAGAGCTCAAAGCTGGCAGGGATTGCACCCCAGGCCCTTCTGCAGCAGAGCTGGGTGCTGCCACTAACTCAGCACTGAGCTATCTGAGGCCTGCTTTCCACTCAGCCTTTTTGCCATAACTCTTACAGTGCCTAAAAATTGGGATTTTGGGAATTTTTTCAAACTAGTATATTGCTGCTGGTGCACTGGATGCCATTTTGCTGCTGTAGTTTGTTCTTCTTCACATAGAGGATTTAAATTCACTGATAAGGAGAATTTACCCAGGAAAAATTACATTTTTAGTGGCAGAAAGGAGAATTGTGCCTTGCAACAGTGTGAAACAACTTCTGTATACTAAGAAATGTGTAATTCTCAGCTGGTGTTTTTTTGGTTTAGGTTTTTGGGGGTTTTTTTCCTATTTGAGATTTGTCATTCTCCAGTCACCCAGGAAATTTCTACAAAAAGCTCGTGGCCATGTCAGAGTCATTTCTAATAAGAACTAGGTGGAAAAACCCCTTGAGAGCTTCATGAAAGGCAAAGAAAAGCCTGACTTGTTTTTTTGTTGTTTATTTTTGTCACCTTCTAGAAAGTGACAGAAAATGTTCTGGAAGCAATATCCTAATTTCTCCAGAGCTCTGGCTAAAGAGGTTGCACTGTGGCACGTGGTGAGCTGTTGGTCTGTGCTGTTATTTGCAGAAGGCAGGAGGAAGCCCAGGTGTCATTTGGCATTGTGTGGCAGAAGACCTGTGACCAAACCTTCCTGATGCTCTTGCTCACTTCCTTTTCTACCCAGTCTTACAATGCCCTGGAAACTGCACCAAGGTGACAGTGCAGAAGGGAACAGGAGACCCCTAAACTGGTCAGAAAACTCCCTAATTACTGTGAGGCTTATTTGCAGGGATTCTTCACTCTCTCTAGTCTGCTCTGCTCAGTATCTTGGCTGATGCAGTGTGAGAATGTCAACACAACCTTTAGCCCCAGTCTCATGTCTTTCTTACCGTGCTGCTATCAGGGCTGAGATAAAACACTATCACAGGCTTCACTCGTGTTTGCCTGGCTCTCACTGGAGCAGGCAGAAAGGCTGTGTGGCCACCAGCTGTAAGAACTGCACTGGGAACTCTGAGCTGACAAATAAATCCATCTGTAACCATTTCATCTGTAAAGCTACATTTGGAAATGGTCTGAATTTCACCCTTAACGACACCATGGGGGACAGCGAAGGAACTGCAACCTAAACGTGTTTGAGAGAACAAAACCCAAATATCTCTGGGTAAACAGCAAATAAGCTCTCAGGAGGCAGATGGGGGAGGTAGGAAAGGTGAGGAAACACAAGCAAACACCAGGAAATTGCTCGTTACTGCTGCAGGCAATAACACTCAGAAATCTCCCCAGCTCTGACAAAAATTCCTGACTGGATACACTGAGGAAAGAAGAAACAAAATGTGTGCAGCAAATTCTGTCATGAACACGGTTTAGGGCACTCAGTGGCCATACTCTGCCCCCTTAAATCCTGAGCTTTGAGGCCATAGAAGGAGCAGCCATGGAGGAAACTGCCTTCCTCTTTAGGGCAGTCACAGCTCCTGGGATGGGCCTCAGGCTGAGGGTGCCCTGCACCAGGGCCATGGCTTTCACAGCCACTGGAATGGCTTCTGTCCAGCTCCCAGGCTCTCCTGAGCTGCTCCAGCCTCATTCCAGGTGTGAGAGACAACTGCTCACTTTGCAAATTTAAAGAGGTTTATTAACCCTTAATAAAAATACAGCAAAGGACTCCACAAGGAAAAAGCTGCAGTGCTGGGAACTGCCCCCCGTGGATACCACAAGGCCAGTTCATCTTCAAGGTGGATGCTCAGGCTTTTGTACCCCTGGGGGTGGCATCAGCCAGCCTGGCCCCTCCCAGAGGCTGTCAGGCAGTTCTTCTTTGCCATTTACCCGTGCAGACTGCTCTGTAACTGGATTGGAGGTCAGGTGTTGCCATGCTCACCCCCTGAGCACCCCCAAGCTTTTCCATGCCCACCTGCCCCAGGTAAGGGACACCTGTGCAGCTTCTTGTACCTGTCCTAGACAGCCCAGGCTGTCTGATGGCAACAGTACAGGGGGGAAAGGGAACTGTGGGGAGAACAGAGGACATCCAAACTACAATAACATAACTGTACATCACTAAAGCTTCTCTTAATATTCACACAATAGTTATTCCTTAATTGCGAGAGCCAATCATCCTGTGATCCATCTCTAACACAGGTGAGCGCAGCCAGGTGCTGCCCTGAGCTTGCTCCAGCAGCCCCAGGGCACATGGTGGCAGGGAGCAGAGTTGTCTCAGTGGTTCTTGTTTGAACACCTGGTTTTCCTTGCCCTGTGCAGATGCCATAGGCTACGAGAGATACTCCGGCAGGGAGCCCGGCCGGCGCAGCCCCAGCCAGTCCTGCGGCATGATCAAGAGGTGAGGCCAGAGCTCCCTGCCCACAGCAGCAGCCATGCCAGGCACAAAACACCTCTGGGGAGCCACTGCTTCCTCCAGTGTAGCAGGAGGCAGCAGGTAGCAGTGAGTGTGACTTGACAGAAGAAGTGAAGGCATTGAAATGCAGTGAGAGTGGTTTTGGGGTGCCCCGGTGGGAAGAGGATGGGGATGAGTCCATCACACAATTCCTGGGCCAGCAGGGGGAGGGAGCAGCCAGAGCTTCCTCTTTGCTACTGAGTCAGGGCACGGAGCAACACAACCAGTTTGTTCCAGGGAGGGGGAGGTGAATGTGGCTGGGAGCAGAGGCTGGAAGAGCCTTCCTGTGGGACCGTTCCTGCATGCTTACAGCAGCACTCAGCTGAGCAGAACAAAGAGCTGCTCTCTCTGTCTGCAACCAAGGGGGAAAACACAGGGTGGAAAAACTGGGAGGAAATTTCCCTCATTCTGATCCATTTCTGCTGGTAAATGTTAGATCATGGATGCAGTTATAACAGCAGAAGAGCGTGGTGCCTCTATTGGTATAAATATTTTATACTAAAATGGCAAATTCACAGTGGGGAGGGCATCACAGTTAAAGCAGAAGAGATTTAAAGTTTAACAAGCCCTATGACATGGCAAGGACAGGAAGCAGGCAGTGATCTCCCATTTGGAATGTGGTCCAGGCTTGCCAGGGAGCTGCTCAGGGTTGTACACAAGGCTTTGTTTTCCAGTTGGAAACTGGATCTTCTCTCATAATGAATTCACTGCTGCATCCTGTGCAGTTACATAAGACAATTGTCCTGCCATTCAGAGCACAACTGTGAGCAGCATGGGCAAGGAGCCTGGAGAGACTCAGCCTGAGTCTTTCAGGAACTCTTGAGGGAGGATATCCATTTTCCAGAAAAACTGAATGTTCACTAGCTGAAAAATCAGACCCTTTAAATATGCCTTAAGCATGCAATGCTATTTCTATCTCTGCTTGAGAATCCTAACCCATTTTCTCACTTTACTTAGTCTTCAGTACCCAGCTGTGATATAGGAAATAACTAGGGATAGATTAAAATAAAAATTCACTTAAACTCACAGATTTTAGAAAGACTTGTTACACAGGCTCTGTATTTGAAATTGTATCAGGGTTTTCCTTAAACACAAAGAGATGTTAATCTCTTATAAGCAACTGACAATTTTCATCATTTTAACCTTGTGGAATAATTGGAGTTTCACACCCTGAGCCTTTGGCTCTACAAAAAAATATTATCTGCTGCATTTCATGCACAATTTAGTGAAGGCTGATAGTGGATAGTCTGCTGCAGTTTTAAAAACATTTTTAAAGGAAGATAAATATATCTATAGCATAAAAGAAAATAGAAGGCCATGGGAAGAGATGACATCTACTCTGTGAAGCAGATGGAGGGAAGGCTGAGTCAGAGCTGAGATGAAGGAATGCTCATACCCAGGCCTGTTCACTCATTTTGGTTTTGGCTTCTCTTGGTTCTGCAGATTCTCTGGACTACTGCATGGGAGCAGTAAAAACAACACAGAAACTGCCACTCCTTCAGCCCCTCCTCTGGGTATGCTCTGCAGGAAATCAGTTTACCAGATGTGTTTGTTTTAGATTGTGTTGCTAAACCAGGCTTTGACACGGAGCAGAAGTGTACAGCAGATATTCACATGTTAGCAGGCAAAAGTAGTCTGGAAATTATTTTTGCTCGTATGTGTATTAACAAATTTCCCAATTTAAAGTGCCAAATAATCCACAGCGTCTTCAAAACCTCCATCTAGGCAGGGGGGGCCTGTACATTCAGAGCAGCAGTCTGACACAGTTACTAGGTTTTCTCCTTGTGTAGCATAACTACTACTAAAAAAACCCACATGCAGTTTTTAACACAGCAGGCATGTGGCTTAGGAATACAAATATCCATCTCAGCTCACAGTTACACTGTTGTCGTGTAATCCTTATAACTAGGAATTTATCAGATGATATTTAAAACCCAGTATTTTGACTGTGTAAAAGGTAACAGTTTATGACATTATTATTGATTTGATAGTAAACAAAAGCATTTTAACTGTAGCTCTTACCAAATGAGAAGTTGCTTTCAAACAGCTTTAAAATCAACTGCCCCTGTCAGCCCTGCCTGCTTGGGCACCCACAAACACAGCCCAGACTCTTGCTGCACTTGGTGCTCTGCAGGGAAAGCCCCAGACAGATGCTGGGAAGAAATGAGAAGTTTCCCTAATTACAACAAGCTGTATTAAAACAAAACCTCTGCAAAAAAAGTGATGTCCATGACAAATAGCCACTTGAGAGCTGTATAAACCACTGGAAAATGTCTGGTGGCCCATTGGCACACTATTTTCCATTTTTTTTCAAGGGGAAAAGGAAAGTCCTGTGTGAGCCAGGGAGCTGCTAGAATTTTATAGCCCCAGCAGCAACTTCTTAAACCATTTCAAGCAGTGTTTCCCTCCTTGGATTGTGCTTTACCAGGGGGAACCCTTTTCCAACCTGAGGCTGATGCTAGTTTCTGACCTCCCACAAAGTTCAGTGGGTGCATTGTCAGCCCATCAATGGGGGACAGCTTTTGTGCAAGATTTACCTACAGCTCACAGCAGCTTTTCTATGTGTGTGCATCTCCAGGCAGAGAGAGAACAGAAAGCCTTGTGTTTGTGAACTCTTGCATATGATCCCATGCTTCTATAAGCAACTGAACTCTTTGTTTCTGTGCTGGGTATTTCTTCCTTATTTCCCCCCCTTGCAGAGAGAACAGAAGGAGTCTATGCATCCATTTTTGTAAATGAGAAAGCTGAGATCACGTCATCACAGGACTACAGAGTACTCTATGACTACACAGCCCAGGTAAAAAAGGCTTCCAAATAAACACTTCAGAGAATCACATTTCAAATCAGTGATGCTGATTGAAACATCCTGGAAGGGTAAATTCTGTGAAGGAGATGTTACTGTCATCTTACAGCCAGAGACATGATCTGTCCTGCTCCAGTTTAGCACACTGGTTCTCCATGCTGGAGAGGGCAGAATCCCATGAAGGACATTCCTTCCCTGTACTTCCATGTAGCAAGCTGCAGAATCACAGTGGATGTGGTTCATCTGCCAACAAAAGACTGTTAAAGAGAACAACCTAGATCCTGAACTGGGATATTGAACTCTCCCTGACTCCAGTCCTAACCAGGCAGAATACCTTCAGTAAAAGGTTGGGAATGGACTGGCTATAAATATTTGCTATAAATATTAGCTAATATTAGCTAATATTTGCTAATTGGACTCCAGAACCTGGACTCCAACCCCACCTGCTTTACATGTCAGCTTAAAGGTGCCTTTTATTACCTTTAGATCAGCAGAAGAAACAGCATCCAGGATGTTTTATGTCTCAGTGCAGAGAGAGCCTCTCACCAAGGGACCTGCCACCAACAGCCAACCTAATAAATGTGACAGTGACAAAATAGATAAATGCCAGATAAATTATGAAAGCATAGAAAAAGCTCAAAGGGAGCACTTTCCCTTAGGTACAGCAGTATTCCAACACCTTTCATTCAATGTTGTTTTTTTTTTTTTCTTAATTTTAAACTTTCTTTTATTATTTACATGAAATTTCATGCAAGCACAGTTGAAAGCACCTCACTGTTAATGGCAGTTCCCCTAAGGAGACTACTGGATCACCTCATTTCTCCAGGAGTCCCTTAAAACTGTGCCACACAGGGATATTCCCTGCTGAGAAAAGAGCCTGTTACTGCCTTTAGTATATTGTACATTGAGGCCTCTCATTTTTTGAGTCCATTCTTACCTACTCAGGTGCATTAAATTCAGTTTTAGCTGACACCTCAAACGTCCCTGGAAGCCTCCCTAATGCTGTTTTCTATTTACTACACTGTGGGCAGCAAAGTGGTTTCCTATGGAAAATAGGACAGCACCACTGAGCACTGATGGCTGCCTGGGAGCTCAGGGAGAGCTTATTTGCAACTACTGCAGTTGTCTGGGGATGAAAGTCACCGCTGTCCAAGAGTCCCTGTCCCCCACTGGTCACTGCTGTCCCCTGCTAAAAGAAGTGAGAGATCTATTTCAGGCATGGATTAGCAGAGACACTGTTATCCCCCTTAGGAATTAAGCTGTGCTCCATTTAGCAACACCTGCAGACTATGCAGGTCATAGTGAGCTGCTTTAGGAGAGTGGTGTTTAACCCCTTCCAGACTTCCCCAGTGATAAAACCACCAGGTTGCGCAGGAGGAGGCACCCTGGAGGCTGGGGAAATCTGAGCATCTTACAGAAATAACCAAAATGTTTAATGTTGATGAAGAGCAGGATTTAAAAACCCCACCAGATAGTTCTTGGGAGCCCCTGTGCTGTCAGGCTGTCCCCATTTCTCCCCCTGTCTCCTTTCAGAACGTGGATGAGCTGGACATCAGTGAGGGGGACACCGTGGTTGTCATTGCGGAGAACGAGGACGGCTGGTGGACAGTAGAGAGGAACGGCCAGAGGGGCTTCGTGCCAGGCTCTTACCTGGAAAAGCTCTGATGGAAAGGAGCCCCACTCCTCAGACTTTACAAACATTCTATTACTGAAAACAATCAGCACACAAGGTCTGCTTCAGCTGACCAAGAACATCCCAATAAGAATGTTTTCTACAACCACCAGTCAGGAAATAACCAACTGACCATGCTTTTCTCTCCCTTGCTCCTGCTTCATCCCACTGTTCTCCTGGCCTACACTGTCTGAAAAAACCATCTTTACTCCTGAGAGATTAGGACCTGCACGTTTTGGCACAGTCACACCCTCAGCACACTGTTCTGCCAGCAGTGTTTCTGAGCTTGCTGATCCTGGGAGGAAAATCCCACCCAGATCTCAGCTGTGCAAAGGGAAAGCTCACAGAAGCAAGTGCAGTTTCTGCAGGCTGGAGGACTGTCCCCAGCCAGCCTGGGAGCCACCCTTATGGTCATGACACATTCTCTGCCATGGATCCCTTTCTCCCCATGCACAGGCCATGCTGGCATTTTTGACAGAGGAAGGTTTATCAGTCAAGATGAAAATACAAAAAACAGTGAATGCATCCAGAGAGGAGCACCTGAAGGACCAGGACACGTCCTCTCACATCACAACCATCTCCTAACACAATGGAATCCATGCTAGCCACGGGCTCTGCTTTGCTCTGGATTCTGGGACAGATGATGGGCCCAAGGCTTTCTTTTGCTTTGGCTGGAAGGTTTCCCTAGCACCTCTCTGGGATGATGAAGTTTAAAAATCCAACAAGACAAACAGCAGCTAAGCCAAGCCCTCCAGCAGTGCTGCCCTGCCCTGATTCCTCTCCTGTGAGCCCCAGAGAATTGCCAATTACCTCACCCTGCAATGGCAGCAGGGCAGCCTCCCTTCCCGTGCTCAGCCTCTCCTGCCCAGGCTGCTCTGGCTCCCTGTGCTGCCTGCAGCCTCTGCACCTCTGTGATTGCTGCCACAGGGACACCCTGGGCTCCTTCCAGCCATCTCTAATGTGCTCATTCTGCAACAAAACCTCTTCACAGGTGCTGCACTGGGCAGGTTCACT
Source organism: Serinus canaria (assembly GCF_022539315.1). NCBI lineage: Eukaryota > Metazoa > Chordata > Aves > Passeriformes > Fringillidae > Serinus > Serinus canaria. The sequence goes on from NC_066324.1 coordinate 19,487,299, forward strand.
GTATGTCACAGATTTCAGCTCTATCAGTCTTTCCAGTTTAATATTTAAGAATGTTTTCAGCTGTTACTGTACTGTACAAGGGATTGATGGATAGTTTCTGCCATTCTTCCCTTTTCAGTATTCCAAGATTAAAAACTTTTAAACCTGGTGATTTAATTTGAATCAGAGCAAATTATTTCTGGGGGCAGAATGACCATTTGCCAAGATTTCAGGCCTTAAAACTGAATGAATCAAGACACTGAAAATTAATCTTATTGCTACCTGAAAGGCATGGAGGAGAGAGGGCCTGTTAGCTCAGACACACAAAAAAACACAAAAGAAAAAGGTGTAATGGTCAATGCAATCTTTTCTTAAATGAAACACAGTGAAGGTCCAAGGCACTTGCAGCATCTTATTTGAACTTCTGTTCCAGGCCCTTTCCCTTTGGCTGCCTGCAGTCCTTCCCACACTCCCCAGTTCCCCCCAGCACATCCACAGCAGCCCCTGGCACCAGCCCAGGCTCAGGGGCTGGGATGGCACTGAAAGCAGCAGAGTAAGAGCAGCACTGCCCAGGCTGGAAGGGAAGGGGAGACCTCTGTGACACCTCAGGTGACACAAAGGACAGCACGAGTGGAGCAACAAGCACAGCATCCCTTCTCAGCCACAGCAGGAGAGGAAACCAAAAGCACAAGAGATTTAATGTATTCACTTCTTGAACACTCAATCTTCCACAAAGAAGACTGTAATGAACCAATAAATAAATAAATAGATATAGATGAATATTTTGCAGATTATCTTAATTGAACAGAAAAAAAACCCCAAAACCACTGAGATGCACCTTCTCTACTGATGTGGGACACAGATTTTGCAGGACTCCTCATTTCCCTGGGGGCCCAACTTCACCCAAGGCACTGCAGGGCCTAGTCCTGATTGCCCTGGACCCAGCTGCAGATCATCTTTGCTTCCATGGACCACGTGGTCTACATCACCAACAGACAGCTGGTGGAATTGTGGCTGCTCTTTCTCTCCCACCAAATCATTCCATATTTTTGCTGTTAATTTCCTTTCTACCAACCTCTTCTTCTGTCAAGTAAGCACTGTTGAGTGGCAAGAGGCTATAGATATTTCAAAATCTCCCCAGTGTCACAGCATTTGAGTTCCACATGCTAACTCCAGACTGTTCAGGAAATGAAAAAGCAGCAGCAGTGTTTTCTCATGAATCCTCTGCTTCACATTGTCTAGATATGGCTTGGAAGTACTTATCAGCCAAATGCTTCAGTTTGCCCTATCTGCATGGCAGCACTTGTCACAAATAGAACAGAGATATCAAGGAATACCCACACCCTCTGAGAACGGCCACATTTTAGGCATCATCCATCTACCCACCCCCATCAGCAGGAAAAGCAGGAAGGTCAGTTGTAGGTTGCTGCCTTAGTAACATTGCCCTTATTAACCTTTCCTCTCCAGTTTGGTAACATTTGGGCAATAAAAGTGACACAATCAAGTTATTTTTCAATTTTCAGCTAAGGTGAGAAGCTGAAATGGGCCCTTTCCAGTGGCATTCTTTTACTAAAGTCAAAATGTGTATTGTTTTCTTTTACCATTTGCTACCAGTTAAGGAGAAGAACAGGAAAACCTGTATGAAATAACATTTAACCAATGACAACCACACGTAATTAGGAAATGTCTGCAAGTGCAGGGTGAGGTCCATCTCTGCACAGAACAGATTTCTGCATAGTAAAAGCCCACAAGCCAGTAGTCACAACAAAGTAGTATCAGACTAGAAACAGAGATCCAACAGACCCAGCTCTTGGACAACCAGCACAGCCAGGCCTCCTGCCAGGCTCAGTGATCATAGAGCCAACCAGCTTCCAGCATTTCCAACAACCAGGCAGCTAAGAGGAAGAAATCTACCTCTTCCCAGCTGGGCATGTAGCAACAGCAGGAGCACAGTGACTGATCAAGGTCTGAGGTGTTTGCCACCTCCCCCAGGACCCCTGGACTGAGCTCTGTAGTGGGAACGAGCCCAGCACACATCAGCCAGAGAGGTAACAGATCACAGGCAAAAACAGTAGCAACTCTGACCTTGGCTTCCTTCTTGTCTCAGAGATGAACTCGTGGTCCGACTCTCCTCTCCAGAGGTGATTTTCTCCCAGCTGCAGCTCATCCCTCACTGATTACTGAATGCAGCTGAAGTGGAAGCCCATGGATCCAAGAGGAGATCATTTCAGCCAGGCACCAGGTGGGGGTCTGACAGGAGCCTGGGTGGGCATTGAGGAACACCCAGCTCAGCACTGGTGGGTAAATCACACACTGGGGTACCACAGAAGCTCCCTCCTGGCAGTACCACTGTGCTGTGACTCAGCTGTGCAGCACAGGGGACTCTACACCAGTGCTATCCAAACATGCTATGGAAGGTCACACTCCAGTGTGGAGTGGCAATGACTCTGCATGGGACAGGACACACTGTAGAGGCCTGAACAGCAGCCTAGACTGCTCAGCACCATCTCCTTCCCCTGGCTTCCTTGTTCTCCAGCTTGCAGGGCTGGGGCACTGGACACAAGAGCAGTCAGCAGCCACACAAATAGCAGTACTTCCCATGGCCTTACACAGGAGCTATACTCTGAGCTAGTGAGCAAGACAGTTGTGATGCTGAGTCTTATCTGCCTTCTGGAAAATAAATGGCTGCTAAGGGACTGCAAGGGCTGATGGGCTGGGTTTTGTAGGGGAAGAATGCTTGTGTGGAGAATGAGATTCTGCAAGAGGAATTAGTGTCCTGCCTGTGATTATGTTATTAACAAAATGCCAATGCTGCATTCACTTGAGAGGGCAAAGAACTACTCAAACTGTTAGCCATCATCTATTCTTTGTTAGCAATTACCTAAATTCAGCAGCCAGCTCACATTTTGCTCAGAGCCACAGCTATCTCCAGATTTGTGCACTCCTGGATCCTGCACAGTGCAAATCTGATCTGTTTCTAGAATAGCTGGATAATTATATTTCCATCAAATTAGCCAGTTCCACGTGTACAGGGCTCAACTTGTCATTTAGCAGCTGACACCTGATCTGGGGCAAAGCTGCAGGAACACCATCAAGAGCACATTTGCAGCCCATCACTGCTGGGTGACATGTGGCTGCAGCCATTCTGTCCCACACACTGGCCCAAAAGGCAGATTTACTGAGTTGTTCTATTCTGACTGAACGCACAGACTAAGTTTCGCTTTTAGATAGAAAACTCTAACAGAAACCACCGTGTACTTCCAGCAAAATCGGCAGAAATCAGAGTTTACATCTGAAATTTCTAATGAGACAGTATCATCCAAAACCACCAGGCAAACAGAACTCAACTTAGAGCAGAGCTTCGAGTTAATAACCAGGGATTCCACATATCATCCTGAGGGTACAAAACCAGCTGGGGGCAGAGGTGAACTAGGAACAGATACCTTAAGAGGATGTTTGAAAGCAGGGGGAATTTTACTTACCAGATCGAAAAGAGCCATTGTTAACCAGATTTGGAAGCTTAAAGCAGCACACTATCCCAGCTTTGCTGCCCTTACCCCTAATCAAGGCAGACAGAGAGAGAAGTAACCAGTGTGTTAATGGGTGCAATGCTGAATGAGCTACAGCTGCAGAAGTGGTGCTTTGAAATTCTCTGACTGAAATGCAGGCATTTGCCTCTGCCTCAGGGTAAATGGATACAACAGTACAGCCCAAGACATTCCAGCCTGAACTCGAATGAAATTTCCTGCGTGTCAAATTACACACTTGGATTGTTCAAGCAGCCCAGGCTAAACCTTTGAATAAATCAATGGCTTCAAGAAGCAAAGGTGTGACTCTGGAGAAGTCGCACCTCACCCCTCAACTTCCCCACTCATCGTGGGGAGCTGTAATTCACTCTGACACCGAGCTGAAAATCCTCCTGGCACACTCAGCATTTTGGTGATTGCTCAATCTCAGACCCAGCCTAAACAAAGGAGCATTGGGTGGTGGTCGGATCAATATTTGCAATGGAAAATCTCGTACAAAAGGACAAATTTTGTTGTGTACACATGGCTCGTTTTGTAACAGGGCCGGCTGGCTCTGAGGAAGGGCTGCAGACATGAGAGAACATCTCACACTCAGTGCAGGGAGCCTGTGGGGGAGTTCAGCGCATTCCCTTCCACCCTGCAAGGACACAAATGCTCAACAGCTGCATCCAAAGAAGGATTGTTCTGAATTTTTAAGCCGACAACAGTCCATGGAGGAACTTCTTGGGAAAGTGATGAACTTTAACCTTGCCAGGATAAGAATGCTAACGTAAGCGTGAAGGGGAAAGCTTTCAATACACTGATAGACGTGAGAAATGTTTTGTCTTTAGAGAAAGGCTGCACAGCCCTTCTTGTGTCTGAGCCCGGGCTGAGGAAGGGAAACTTAAGCGACAGTGACTTTGTTCCACTAAGTGGCAGCTAAAGGTTTCACTAGGTCACTGCTCAATTCAGCAGCCCCGGGAGGATGCAAAACCAAAGAGGGACAGAAGGCATCTGGGGAAATGCATCGTCCCTGCTCTGCAGGGTCCTGTGCCAGCTTTTATAACCACAGCACTTATCAGCACAAGTTCTAAATTTAACTTATGTTTCCTCAGTGTCTGTAATGTATCCTCAGTGCACCACTTCTCAATGCTGAAGGTGTTACTGTACAGGGGAAACAAAGCTATCAGGATAAATGCTGGATTTAAGCTTTCAAAATGGACATTGCACTCAAAGGGCAAAACCAGTTTACAGAGTGCAAGGCTACTGCACCAAGCACGCTTCCCAACGTTGGGGCATTCTCTGAGGCCTGGAAGTCCAAGGAGTGCTCAGTTCTGCAGTGTGTACTGGGAATTGAGTGCTGACTGTTGCCTGTGAGGTGCTTGGTAAGGGCTGGCACAGGACTCAATGCCACCTTTGCCACAGGGGCTTCATTCCTCTCCTCCTTTCAGCTGAGAATGTATGAACACTACCCCTGCACACACTCATGGGCTGGCACACTCGTTCAATGCAATTCAATGGCAGACTCATTCAGGCCTGCTGCTTCCCTTGTCCAGCTGAGAAAAAAACTTCAGGACTCCATTTCAGAAGTGGTTTTCTGGAGCAGACTGCTTTTGCATGCAAGGCATCCTAGATACTGTCAGACCCCACAACTGCCAGTGGTTTGCTTAAGTGTTTTATTTGCATGAGGGAAGTGCTTTCCAGTTCTTCAGTCACAGCCTGACCTAGCAAAGGTTGGACAGGACAGCCATCCTGGAAAATGCCTAAATTATTCTCTGAAATGGGGAGGGAGCCCACTTGGTGAAGAGAGCTGGTAGCTGAAGCACCACACATCCAAATACAGGCAAAGCTGTCTATTTTCTGGAGTGCCAACAGGAACAACTCCATGGTCCTATGCTGCTGTGGCTCATGTTTCCCCAGGCAACCCAGCTTGCAGGCTTCCCTCTGGCAAAGAAAGAAGTTTCAACTCTAGAGCTCTGACACAGCTTTAGCATTCAGGGTCAAGAGAAGCAGGTGAGAGAAGATATGTGGTCCAGTGCATACCACCAGAAAGAAGTGCTTCTTTGCTTGCTCCAGAAGGATCACCAAGTCTCAGGTCCCCAGACAGGAGCTCTGATAATCTCTCACTTGTGCAGGTTTAAGTTCACATCCACACTTAGTCTACAAACTCTGCCCTGCTTTTAAAAGTTGAATAAACTTTGTTTATCTACAATGTAAATACCCCACACAGAACAACTGAACTCCCGTCCTGGAGTCCAGACACTGAAAGAAGCAACACCTGTTGCCAGGCACAGATCCAGCAGGGATTACTGCAGCCACAGCAAGGACTGAATCAAAGGCATATGCCTGGACTAAATACATATTGTGAGCACAAAACCTGCGTTGTGAAGGCAATTGCCAGACTGAAGGAATAAAGGAGTGAGTGAACAAATCTAATACTTACCTCTGCCACCCTGGGCAGCTGCTAGGACATTAAACATGTCCAGGGGCAGCAGAGGGCCATGGAGCAGCTGTGCTTCCCCAGCACCTCCTCCTCCACCTAGGAACAAATGTCCTGCAGTTTAGCATTATTTAAACACCAAACCTTGTGTTAAGGCATACAGAAGGAAACACAACTTGCCACAGGACTACCTCAGGACTATCTTGTAGGTTTTTTGCAGATAATCCTTTCATGGGGTGGTAGAAGGGCAAGGTTTACACCTCCTACTGTGTAGGGCACAGGCAAACTATGACTGCCCCATCAAAATCACATCATACCCAGACTTTCAACAGATCAGGAGCAACATAATTCTGCTACTTGCCAATGAGTTTGCTCTCTCCTGATCAGTCCCAAAACTGTTGACAAACAGCAAACCCAGTTATCACAACAGACATGAGAGATCTGTGCTGAAGCAGTCTAGGAATAGGAGACTGATCTGCAGGACAGTGGGAATCAGGCCAAGACTGCCAGCACCTTACCCTCCCACAGCCAGGCACAGCTTACAGCAACCAGTTATGCTGCCACTTTATGGGGCACTGCATCACATCAACAGCTTGGCAGAGGAAGCTTTGTGCTCACATCAGTTCAGATGTGGCACAGATGGAAGTCTGCTCTGTGCCTTTTAGCAACAGCCCAAGTTTACATCATGGATTAAAAGAGGCTGGCCCCAGGAGAGCTTTCCAACTGCTCAATGCAGCTCCAGGGGAACAGATCAGCTATGAGAGGCCCAAAGAAGTAAAACTAAGCTTATTATGTGTGGCAAGGACAGCTGCCCCAGTCACTAGGGGTGGCACCCAAGAGCAAAGACTGCAAGGGGTGGGGTAGAGGCTGAGGTGGCATTCTCCAGGCACTGCAGTCACCCCAGAGCGTGCTGCTGCTGCAGGACACAGCACACAGAACACCAAAGAGCCACTGCACTTGCAGACTTGTCGTGTATTCCAGAGGGATTTGTCTTAGGCCCAAGATTAAGCCAGTTACACGATACACTAACTGTCCTCTGGACGCTATCAGTGATACTATTATCACAAGTACTTACCTCAAATCTCATCTGAAACTGTAGCACTGAAGAATCTCATGAGCTGTCCTCCTCTGGCTATCAAGGCAAAACTTCTTTTTTCACTAACTCTGTCCAACTGATCTTGTTAGATCACTTATCCTCTGTTTACTAAGGCAAATAGAGATGATCATGCCTGACTAGACCACAATCTGAATGAGATCTTCCAGTTCTCATGAGCCTCCTATTAGGGTGCTGAAAGGCAGTAAAGCACAGAACTTGCACTGCAACGTACTTAAGTCACTTTAACAGCAATGAGAACAACAAAACCCAATTAAAAACACCCCTGTAGGCACTTCTAATTTCCTGTGTTAAACCCCACTGGATCAGGCTGCAGGAGAGCTCCATGCCTGTGTGCTCCATGCAGCACACACAGATTCACTCAGTCTGAATAATTTCCTGTGCAGTCTGCACTGAGCCCTCTCAGACTTAGCTACAAGATAGCCAAGAAGAAATTCAGACAGGAACTTAAAAGACCAGACAGAGGAATCAAGGGAAAATGGAGCTCTAATGAAATTAAAAATTGTCCCTTAAAAAGCACTGTCAGATAGGAATGTATTAATTAGGAAAGCCAAACTACAACCACACCAACACTCCTGCCTAATGCAAGCCAAAGTTTATACATTCTGTTCAGTAAGGGAAGGCACAGAGCTACACCACTTGTTCAGTGAACCACACAAAATGTGGTGTATTAGACCCTTGCAAGTCTGTGTTCGGTTGGCTTTTTAGAGGGGGGTGTGGGGATGTGTGAAGTTGGATTTTGTATTTTAGAAAACCCAAACACCACCGAAACTTCATTCACACATCCAAGACCTACTACAAACTGTGCAATTCAAAAAGGTCACTTGAATTGAAGGTTCCTAGAAAAAAACTAATTCACAGCAGTTAAAAGTTCAGTTGGGATTTGTTTAGACTATAAAAAAGTTGTAAAATATTGAGCAGTTTCCACATTCCAGACAAATATTCTGCTTTTTAAAGAGGAAAAATACTTCCTTCATTTACACACAAGTACTGTCAAGCCATCTGTACTTAAATCAAGAAGTACAACAAGATTAACAAGCCCTGTTATCTCCCCCAAGCTATCCTCATTTCAAAGGGGCATATGCAGGCTGTGCCTGTGGAGTTTCTTTCTGCCTTGCAGCTGGCTAAGAGCAAACCACCTTTTTAAGCATCCTTAGCCTCAACACAGGTCTGTCATACCACCTCTTCCCACTGATTTTTACAAGCCAGGGTCATCTCAATCTTATTAGTTCCATATTTACAATCTGCAATACAATATGAAGACAATCAAATGCAGGGGGCAGGCTTGCTGCCACATCTGGGAAACGTGATGCCACGGTCTGGAGGTCTCTGGGTCGAGCCACATGCTGTACTAAGAATGAAAATCCAAGTCCCAAGGGAGTATAATTTGAAACCCACCTTTAGAAGTTAACAGAATTCCACAGCTACACTTCTACAGCAGTGTAACAGCACTGAGAAAAATCCCCCAATAAACCACACTGGCCTCAACAGTGTGTACACATTAGAATTTTCTTTTTCTGAGTGATGTTTCTTTAGTTACTTGAGAATTATCTTGAAGTCAGTTTAGCTGAGCATTTCTGCTTTGTACATAAGCAACTGGTAAAAATTCTGAGCATTCCTGGCTTCTGCAAAGGAGGAAGAATCTGAAGACACTGAAAGTAGGGCAGTGACTAAGTATTTGAATAATGCAAGACATACTAAAACATAATTAACATACAGCAGTTACAGTAAAGCTATTCATTGCCCACTGTTTGGAGGCAACAAATTCTTCCTTAATTGTGTGCACAAGATGTTAACTTTCATCAAGTTCGGCCAAGTTTGTTGTTCTGTTTCACTGCTATTGTTTCAAATAAAAACAACAAACACAATACAATCAGGTTCCCAGCAAACCATAAATACAGATCTATTGAATAAAGCCACCCAAAACTGTTGTTTTCACACAGTTTGTGTATCCAGCACACCAAGACTCCATTGGACCAAACACGCTGGAATCTTAAACAGAAAACAAGACATGTTTATAGGGAGGATATACAGAGATTTATTTAATCAGGTTTATTATTTACAGTTGAGATCACTTTCACATACTACTTTGCTACTCTACATGGCTACATTGTTTCCAAACCAACTGAAGGTCTATAGTCTAACAATTCACTCAACACATAAAACGCTCTTCATAGAAAAATGAAATATTTCATTATAGAACAGTAGTGCATACATTATACTCCTGAAAAGCCAGCTTGTATTTTAAACCACTAATGTTTGAAAGACTGGATCTCTGAAGGTCAAAACTGCAGTCACATAATCCTAAAATCGGTTAGTTTTTTTTCCCCTACAATTTCTTTATATATAAAGTGTACTGGACTTAAGAGTTTTTTTCTTTTTTAAAAGTGACACTGGTGAAGGGCAAGATTAAAACATTTTTTTTCTTCTCAAATTAAATACAGCTGGCTTCCTTTGTACAACTTTGGCCAGAAAAGTTCCATGTAGTGAAGGTTTAAGACTTCCTCTCTCTATATATGCAAGAATCAGCCAGTTAATGCTTAGAGGTAATCTACCAAAGTAGGCACACATCCTTTGACTTTCATATCAACCAAATTATACTTAACTTGCAAATGGTTCTGAAATTAGAAAGTTTACTAGCAGACTAAAACATTTAGATACATGAATAGCTGGCTAAAACAGTGAAAGTCACAGGTAATTCTATGGGTTGTGTAAAGCTGTTGTTGCCCGTCACCAGTGCACAGTGCGGCTGCCCTCGGCTCTGAAAGGTGTGCTTGGGCTAAGCTGGGGGCAAGGAAGCTATGGAAGTAAACCTGGCCCGTTCACCTTCCAGGGAAGTGGGGGAAGATTGAACTGCACGTTGGAATTCTCTTCTAGGCATAGGTTCCACCAGCAATGAGCAGCTCGTAGGCAGGATCCCGACTCCTCCTACATAGAACTATACAGGCACACAACATGCCCAGAAGCTGGGGAGAAAAAACAGAACAAGCTTGAGAACAAGGGAGATGCTTCCAGAGACAGCCTCAGCACAGACTGCCAGCATGCTTCAAGACTGGAACCAATCAATGGCAACAAACCACCCTCCTGAAAGAGCCTCGGCTTCTGCAGCGAGCTCCCAGGGCCACAAACTTCAGCCTCATTTTCTTACAAGATTACCCTTGACATCTAAAACGACTTTTTTTTGGTCAGCCACTTGTATTCTGCCTCAGGAATTCAGATTCAGATGGAATAAACTCCTAATGCTTTTTAAGGAAAGGTACAGATATTTCCTAGAACTAGCTCTCTGTGAACATGTCATATTACAAAGCTTGAATCTAAGGCAAATAATTCAGTTCTAGGCATGTTAAAATTCACAGTACAACTGCGCTGGCATGCCTACCGTGATTTAGGGTATGATCACCCTGTGTCCACTTACAAGACCTAAACCATGTGAATAATCAGGGATACAGAGCATGGTATTTTAAAGAAGCTGCATGTTTACTGAAGGTAGAACAAGACTGTACCAACTAAAAAATAGCAGGTATAGTGCTGGTGGTTTACAATAGTGTTGGTAGTGTTCTGTGGTTTACAAAAACTGGCAATAGCTTCTAGTAAAGTGTGAGATTTTATTGACTGGGTTATGTGCATGGAAGTTTATTCACAGATGCAAATACTTCAGGAGGCTCCTGTCCTATCTCTGGATTATAAAGCACCACTGAAAGCAACATGATTTCTTAAAAAAGAACAAACTCCAAAAATACACCCCAAAAAAATCCCTTGGACAGAAAGCAAGCTAGAATGAAATGGGTGAGCAGACAAGTGTAGATTTTCCTCTCTGATAAAGCAGAAGCCCAGTGAAAGTAGTACTGGGACAAAAGGAGAGTTACTGACTTTTTAAAAAAACAGGCCAATGCAAACATCAGATGTGTAACATGTTTTATAACTAAATGATGGTACACACAATATAGTGTGGTAGATGGCACACACAATATAGCAGACACACTCCAGTCTGCTGAAAGACTGAAAACAATGCTTAAAAATCCTAAATCTAAATATGCAGTGGTTAGGAAGAGGCATGATGAAATTCTAGTAGGGGCTTTTAATTTCCTGGAAAGGAACAAGCTGTAGAGATCAATACTTTGCTCTGTCTGCAGTGCATTATCTGCTTTGGATCTATAGCAGAAACCAGCTCAGGTTTAAAAAGCATATGGAGAGTAACACAGTATGGTGCTTCAGCTGTTGTTATAAACAGCACCTTTCTTCACTCAGGTGGTTCCAGCTCACAGAGTGACTCCTAAATATATATCATAGAATCATGAAATGGTTTGGGCTGGGACAGACCTTTAAGGGCCATCCAGTCAAGCCCTCCTGCAACAAGCAGGGACATCGTCAGGGTGCTTAGATTCATAGACTTGTGTCAGAGCAAGAGGAAACAAGTCACATGGGAGAATGACTGGTCATGGACACAGCCTGTCTCAATGAGGAGGGAATATCTACAATTAAAACCCACTTCAGTTACACTGGTAAAATGGAGAGTTTATGGGAGCTGCCAGTGGCTACAGAACTCTCAAGAGAGCTCACAGCCTGCAAGTAGAAAAACTTCTCTGCTGTTCAAAGCCAGAATAAAATGAGACATGTGATGCAGAGCAACACCTCCTTCAGCCCTTTCCTAAAATTTATTCTAGCCACGTACATCAAATGAATAAAAGTAGATCCAGCACATTTACAGCTATTTGCACAAAGACAACCCTGCTCAATGACTCCCTTGAGATATTTAATTTATACAGTTGTGTGAAATCTCAAACATTCAGGTACTACAGTAAAATCCCATGCAATTAACTTCTGAGTTACTATTTAAACCATTTATATCCTTTAGGTCTCTGAGCATATCCCTAGAATTCACTATAAACAAAGAAGTGACTCACATACCTCAGTGCTCTCTAGAGACATTATTTATTATGTCATTTAAAAAATGCTAGCACCTCTAAACATTTCAAGGCATCTGAGTCTGTTTCGTTGGTTGCTATTTAATATTGTGAACTGCTCTTTTAGACATCTGTGTTGAGGAAGGATCCATGCATCCATCCTCCTCTTCAACAGCATTTAGGGAAGTTTAGACACCTCCTGCATTCAGGAGGTTTGTTTAGTTTTTTATTAATTTTGGTTTTAATTTGCCTGCTATCAATAACTACACTCAATCTTTCCCCAAATCAATTTTGTACGAAAACTCACTGGCTATGTATAGAGGTGCCCTTTGTAAATGACCACCAGCCACAAAAGCTGTGTCTCTGCTCCCTTCAGTTTGCCTCCTATCTATTAATAGTTCTGTGCTGTCACTGTGGCTGGGACCAGGGAGTTACTGCACACTGGAAGATCCCCATGGTAACTGAAACATGAACATACCAAAAATTGCTTCTATGCAGAAAAGACTAAGTTGTTAATAAATTTCAAGCCTTGCAAAAATACTCTTGCCAGTCTTTTAATTTTAAAGCAATTACTGAAGGTTAAATTTGTCGACTCTAGGCTATCAGAGGTAATGAACTTTGAACAGCCTTATTGCATAACAAAATAATCTGCTCAGAGGGGACTGTGCAGCCAGCATAGGGAAGATAGCAAAAGTCACAAATGGTAAGAAAAGCATTATCATTCCTTTAAGTTTACAGGGTATGACCCAAGTTGGAGCCATGTACTGAAGTTTACGTTCTATCTCCCTTTCACTTAGCCCACAGACCATTTAGCTGAGAACTGAGCCAAATACATACTTGAATTCTGTATGGCAAAGACAAAGATGTCAGAACTTCTGTCTCAAATTTCAGGAGATAAATAATACAACATTTTCAACAGAAGGGTGCAAGCAGCCACACTGCCATTGCAAGCCTGTGTCAAACTCTGGGCCAGGGCCAGAAAGGACTAAAACTGTGCTGCTTTTTGGGGCAGGCCTGTTCATCCACCTGCAAAATCCAGAACTAAGAATAATGCCTCCTATTGGGATTCTTCTCAGCCAGTTTCATCTGATACACTTTTTTCCTGACATAAAATTTTGTGAGAGTAACTATGGTTGTGGTAATTAATTAATTTTCAGTACACAAATACATGTCATTGTCAAAGCAGACCAAGTATTGCTTCAACAACTAAAGTTTTAAGGAAGACAATTGAAACTATACCTTCCCTTCAGGAGACTGAGCACAGATCTCACCAAATCTGAAATTCCACAGCTGAAGTAGTCTGGGTCTGAACAGTTCAACAAGACTGTACACAGCACTATGAGTACATCCTTGTAACACTGAAGCACAGAGGGAGCCCTCTTTTCACAAGACTGTTTGCAAAAGATTATTTACCTTTAAACTTACAATCCAGCTCAAAAGCTGCTTTTGAAAACAGAAGTGCTTACATTGTCAGACTTGACAGGTATGTTTTCTGAATTTAAATGCTATTATAAGAGCATTAAAATAACTTTGAAATTAGTTTTTAAGTCTCCTGGGATCCAGCATTTGTACTACATTGCTCAGAGACCATAACATAGGCACAGTCTGAAAATAATGTTATTAGTGTGCTAAGTGTGCCAGTTGATGAGCATTCAAAATTTCAATTTTACAAATATGTTTGTGAGACAGTTCTAGTCTTTTTTTTCTTCCTCAAAATTTAATAAACACTAATATATACATTAGTTTATTTCCTCAGTTACCTTTTTTTATGAGCAGGGTAATTGTAACAAGGCTCATGGAAGAGTCTGCAGTTTAGAGCCTCTGTTCAAGTCCAAAACCCAAGAAATCTTCAAGACACACAGCAAAGCTCAGTTGCACATGAGCAGAGCCCACTATCAAAAACCTTGGCGTATCTCCTAGGTGGTCCTGACATTATTTATACACCATTAACCATAGTTAAGATAATAAACACTAAACAAAATCTTTGAGTGTTAAATGCCATTAGAGGATATTTATGACACTTAATACCTAGAAAATTAAGTTTTCACGAAATAATTTACCATTTCCATCAGAGTGGATTACTGCATGTAACACTGACTGCTCAGCTCTAACAGAATATGTAACCCACAGCAGTGGGAAGTTCTGTGTTAAAGGGCAATATCTCTATGTGCATACCTGTAACTATCTGTACTGCAGGTCAGATCTAATTTGAAAGAAGTAAACAAATAAAGAACATTCTCTTACCTGAATAGCAGCAAATGCTAGTGCTGCCCAGATGACATACATCATGATCTCCTGAAGCTTCTTTACAACCAGAGCCTCACACCCCTGAAACAAGTAGGCTTCTTATGTATCAATCTGGCAACCATATTTAGACACACCAAAAAACCACAAAAGCATCACAAAGGGCAGAAAGATAATGCTAATACTAAAAAAAAAAAAGTAATTAGATGAAAATTACTCACAGATGAAAAAAAGAAGAGAGAGAGGATTAACTACATCTGCTTTCTGTTAAAGCAAATACACCCAAGATTTGATTTCTCCCAAAGAAAATGAATTGTGGCTGTGTCAGTTCATCTTGTGGCTGCCTTACCTCTGAATAAAGGTCCATGGGGCGGGTCAAACTGCCAGTGCAATTGCTGAGGGCTGCTTTGCAACAGCTGAGGGGCACACTGTTGTTTTTAGTTTGTTTGAACCAGATAGTATTCTCCCAGTCTGAATAGTTATGGATCCCACAGCAGCGCAGCTGGAAAATCAGACAGGTAAAGAATTCAATTCTAACTGCAATACCAAGAGGACAAGTATATTATGTTCCACTGCAGAAAAATACTTAAGTACTACACATTTGAATACAAGCAGAGATTAAGAGACAGCTCATTATATAAAAATGTGTCTCCCCGTCAGCAGTACCATTAATTTTAACAAAGTTAAGCTATTTGTTGTCCATTCAGCAATTTCCTAGATTTGTCAGAGTGGAGGAAGGACATCTGCACAAGCAGCAGAGCAACAGCATCCATGTTTTAGGGACAGAAAGGAGTGGAAAACTGGCCCGAGTGTCGCTGTCTCACCTGCCTCTGTACATAGTCAATAGCACGACTGGCTGCGTCGGGGTTGGTGCCGTTGTATCGGTTGTACACTTTCTGAATGCTGTGATCAACTTCATCCTCCACCTAGGAGGGGTAGCAAAGCAGCTGCATTAGCTCACCAGCACAGTAGCACAGGTTAGGTAACATCATTAGCTTCTAGCTACACATTTCAGGAAACCAGGGTAACTCCCTCTCATCTGAAATCAGCATCCTTCAGTGGTTCAGCTTCCTAAAGTTCAACCCTGACTTTTGCTAAGATGTTGCCAGCTTGCAGCTACAGGAGAAGGAAAATCCAGGCAGCTACCTTCCAGATCTTATGCAAAGTAGCTTTGCACTGTCTCTCAGAAAAGGAACATGCTTTTTCTGTGACACTGTGGAAGAGACTTCATGAAGTTAAGGGCTGTCCATAAGAACATGCACTCACCTCTCTATTTCAAGGTCCCAAACCAAAACCATTATAACCATCTGGGCTAACTCATTCCCCTTGGGACTACAAGGATATTGGGATCAAAAGGGACTAAGTCTTGCCACCCACTCTTCTGGCTGAAGCACAGGTAAATAAATTCTCAAAGATGCCTTCTGGCTGACCCTACAGTGACCAGGCTGTTCAGCCCCAGTCTCCCACAGCTTCCCAAGGAACCCCAAAGGCAGTACATTGTGTCTAGCAACATTTACTGCAATAGGTTTTAGACCTACTGAGTCAAGATGCTGTCAAGTACATGTGCTAGAAAAGGATGCTACTTAAGAACCACCACTTGTCCCCTCTAAAGTCATTCTATGATGCCTGGTTTGGAGGAAATCTTACTAGAACCTTTCAAGTACTGTATTTTACTGTAAACTATTACTAAAATAATACACGGTTTAGTGCAGATAAACATTTGTGCAATTTTAAGATTAGCTCTGATTTGATTTTTTCTATCACATTCAACAGGAATTATGTGCAAGGAATGCAATTTTAGGATTGAGCACTAAGCATGCATATTCTTCAGATTTGCAAGCTACAGTAGGAAGGTCTTGTCAACACATCATTCCTTTAAATACTTCAATGGAAGATTTTTATGCAGCAATAGCACAAGCTGAATTCCACCACCACCCCCACCTCAAGAATGCTGCCTATTTCAAGATAGGTATGCATAAAAGTCAATTTAGCCTGCACAGACAACTTGTTTCAGACCAGTTTAAAATCAATTGTTTGATGATTTAACTTATTTGATTTACAACTCCAACTCATAACAAAACAGCTGTTCAATTTGTCACATACATTTTAAAATAATTTATTTCAGTGCTTGTTCATGCATCATTTGGCTTGTGGTTCAATCAGGGCAACATTATGCCTGAAAACCATGCAAATTCCATGAGATCCAAACAGAAATCACTAGCTCTAGTTAACTGGCAGGTTTAGTGAAAAATGAAGAGAGTGAACCCCTCCACCCAGAGGAAAAAAAATCAGCAGGTCCTCAAACAACCAAGCTTGTTTAATTCCTACTGGCACTTCCAAGAAGTCTGACTTTTCCAGCTAAGGACGAGTGCTGGAAGGCTCTGCAGCAGCTCAGCCCATCTCAGCAGGGCCTGGGCACATTTCACACAGTTCTGAAATAGTTCAGACTCTGAATAGGATCAACACACAGGTTTACAGAGGCATGCTGGAAAATTAAGCAATTTTAAGATCAGTAAAGGTATCTTAAGAGAGCACAGTGCCACTTCCTTGAGGCATTATGCCCAATGTTACAACTGCTACAACTTTAATCTTTTCTTCTGTTTGCAAGTTTGTACTGTGAACACAAAGTACTTCTAACATGATTCAGGGGCCTTCAGAAAAACCAAAACAAGGCTCCCACAGATGTATACACACCATGGCAGAAACAACAGACTAAAATTAACAAAGCATAAAGCTGACTTATTTATCCTGGCAAAAATAATCAGAAGGCTAAGCAGACTTCCCCTCACAGCTCGCTGACAATAAATTTATTTCTATTTATTTCTGTTGCACTTGAAATGGTAGTTTAAGATGCTAGATACTGCAAGGTACTAGAAAATTACAATCTTTACTAACAAAACCTGTCTGTCCTTTCCAAAGATTTAAGGCTCAGTTTTCAAATACTGACTTCCACAAACAGCTTAACACGCTGTTAAAACCAGACAACCTTCCTTCTTCTCCCAAGCTCTGGCCCTGCATTACCCAGTGCAGTGAAAACTGCATGAGAGCAAACTAAAAAAAGAGAAGCAACAGGAACACACAGCTGGGCAAGGCAGATCCATGCTTGTATCTGCTGTGAATACTACTCACTGAAAAAGAGCAAGTCCCTACAAGATGGGAACATGGAAGACACTAACATGACTACTGCTTAGTCCAGATCAGATCCATGGTAATTCCTGCACACATTAAAGTATTCCTCTGCAAGTACTGAAACAGAAGGAAGCCATTCAGATCAACATGTAAGAGCCCACTTCCTACTCCCTTGGAACTGTAGTGCTTTCCTCAGTGGCTTCTAATCCTACTTCCACTAAAAACTTAAGAATCCCCAGTAATCTCAGTTCACTGCCAAGATACCAGAAACCAAATGCAAAGCATGAGAAAAACATATTCTGAGTTCAAGCATGGCCAGCAGAGCACTTCTGTTGAAGCAGCCTATTCCAAGTGTCATGCACCAGGTCTGTAACACAAACCCTTCAAGGTCGTGTGGGCAACTGCTCACTCCAAGCAGCCTTCCCTGGGGCCCAAGCACAACCACCACTTTTACTTCCAAGCTGTCTCCCCATTTACCACTTTTACTTCCAGCTGTCTCCCCATTGTTTCAGGACAGCAGGAGAAAGCAAGGAGGAGAGAATGCTGAACCTGTGTTGTTCACAAAAGGCCAAAGAAAGAGGAAAGGTTCTGCAGCTCAGCTTGCTGGTAAGATATCCCTTAGTGTCCTACACTGCAAACATGCTCCACATCACAGCTAAAATGCCTTCTCTGGTATTTTTTTTTCCCCAGAATTTAGATATAGACATATCAAAAGCTAGTAAACTGTGCAAATTAGAAATTTCTTCAAGGTACAATGTGGCATCTCTAATACGACGTAGTATATTTCTGTCATATATTATGCTGGAAGAAACATCTCATTTCATTTGTTCTGGTCCTGTTTCTTAATTCCATTAAACAAACAGTGAGGAAAGTTGTAATTTGTTTAGCTATAATCCCTGTCAACAACCTGAGTAATGCTAGAAAGTATACATTACCACATTCAATCAATTTCATTTTATTATTATGCAGTGTTGGTTTGCACACCAAAACTCGTGACAACATTGAAGTTACTGCATATCAAAAAAATATGCCCTATGTTCAAACATTGCATAGCCTCAATCATTCACAAAGTCAAAGCACAAACAAATTAGAAGACCATCTGGAAAATGTAAAGGTATCAATTACTGTGACTCCCTTCTCCTCTTTAACTGATCATTATGTGCTCCAGGTAATCTTTTGCCTACAAGATAGCTCTCTGCATTCATGTTCTAAATTTTAAGGTACTGGTATCACAAATGAATCCACTCAGATGTCTGATTTTAATCCCTTAACAACCACCTACTAACAGTTCTACAGAATTAAACACAGTATAGATTACACTTCTGCACTATGGCCAGAATTCACAACAACACATTAGTGAACCTGAGTTCTTACCTTTGCTCTGTAAATGTATCCAAGAACCACGACCACAACTTCGGTGATAAAAACCAAGAGCAAGATGATCACAAACTGCAAAATACAATCAAAAGTGTTTGTGCAAACAGTTTCATTCATTTGCTTTCATTAATGAAAGGCTCCACATAGATTTTTCTATTTAAAGTTATTTTTGCCGCAAGGATTTGATTTAACAGATAATTTAATGCAAGCACTTAAATTGACCAAATGAGCCCAGAATTCATTCAAGAAACTTTAGTGTTACAGCTTCACCAAGTAATAAGAAGCTGCCCAGTCAGGCAAGTCCAGCTGTCATTAGTACTGAAAATACCAAACTGCAGGTCTTTAATCAAGTGGTTCTTTCAATTTTCTTTGTTAGATAAATAGGAATGTCTCATCAGAGAGGTTACCCAGGCAGTTACTTAGAGTGGTAGATGGACTAAGGGAATGTTTCTTCAGATTAAGCTCTGTGACAACTGGAAAAGACAGCAAGCTATGCATTTGTCTTGCTGTATTTAAGAGCACTTTTAAAGAAGTCTACACAGCATTCAACAAAAGAAGCCCCAAACCCTCCTGTAGGGACAACTCAAATACAGCCTCTCCTCTTCCCTACCAAGTTTTCAAGCCAAAATCACAGTTCGAATACTTGGAAACACAGGGCATAAAATACTGCAAACCAAGTGTCCCAAGTAAACCATGAAGAAAATAATCAGGCCTTATGACAACCCTTAGTTAACCCTGATACAAGACACTTAAAGCAAGAAGGCTCCTGAATTACTTCTCTCCCTCCAATTCATCTTTTCATCCACAATAGATAAAAGTGAGATTTAAAAACTGTTATGACTTAACCATATGATTTTACAGTTTTTAATGAGATTACCACTGTTCTAAAAAAAGGTAAAACTGAGAAGCCTTCTGCTGCTACAACTGTTTAATTTAACACCTTTATTCAGAACAGAAAATTGAAATAAGACGTTCCTAAAAAAATTATGTAGATAACTTTTAAGGCCATAAAGAAAAAACTTCAAGTAATGTTTTAGGAGTTTATTAAGATAGAAGGCAGCCAAGTACACAGCAGGCCAAGACTGTGCAGGAGCTCTGCACTCACCGTAGCCAGGCCGCAGCGGCTCTCCCGGATGGTGGCGCAGCACCCAATCAGGCCAATAATAAAGAGCAGCGTTCCCACAGCTATGATGATAACAGCTGGAATTAGTGTGTAGACATCTTCAAAGAAGTGATCATAGTCATCATATGTGATGAACACATAGGCTCCCACGTAGCACAGGATGCCTGCTGCTGCCTACAACAGGCACAAAAACATGGTAAGTTCCTTGGAACACCAAGCCCTTCCTCCAGCAAGGTAACAATTATTTTAACAAAACACCATAAAGTAACATTCCTCAGAAATTTTGCCAGTTACTATCTCTGACTTACTGCTACAATAAAATAGATGTACACATTGTCAACTTCAACCTCTAGAGAAAGACGAACTGCTAGAAACAACAGCATTTCTGAAGGGTTCACAGCACTGGAAAAATCTGATTCCAACTAGAGAGCAGGCAGAAACAAATACAAACCACCAACTACTAAAAGGCAGGAGCAACTACCTACAGAAATAAACTTGCAAAATCGATTTTGTACAATAATCCTCAGAAGGATTGCTGTACAAAATGGTCATTTCTAAACAAACAAAAAATCAGCTTAAAGTTACTGCAAAATAAGCCCTTCAGGATGAATCTGCAACTATACAGATTTAAACAGTAAGACACAGCTCTCACATCCATCTGCCATGACCTTGCCTCCCTTACAGTCACAAGGATCCCAACACATCAATACCTTCACTATCTTTAAGCTGAGCAGAGCTAGTGAAAGAGACAACTGTTGCTTGAGGAGCCAAATAACACACATTTATTTTTAAATACAAGGGTCTTATCAGTTTGTGCTTTACAAATGTCTTTCCTAACTGCCCTCACGTTTGCTGCAGAACAAAATATCAATTGGCAGTGATGGACAATACTATCAGGATGTTTCATGCCAGGCTTTTCCAACGTCCCAGTACAAGGCTGAGCTAAAACAATGCACCCAGAAGATGCAATGGCTAGGCTATGACCTGGGGAATTTCATTCTGCTGTGAAGGGGGTGTCCCTATTACAAGCCAATCCATAACCTGGACACCAGAGCTCTCTCAACTGGAAGGTGACACACTGCAGCTGCAGTCTGAGGGAGAACACTGCAGGCTGCCTCCAGCCAATGCTCCTGTCACTGGCCTCACAAATACCCCCTCCTTAGCCATGAAGAGGAGGGCAGACAAACATACAGCAGCTTCCAGTAGCTGTAATACTGCAAGGCTGGATTGTGATGGTGTACAGAGACTCACTCTATATTTCAGTCTAGGAGACATCATTTAGCCCAGCTGCCTGCACAAAGCAGGCTCGACAATGAATTCAGATCAGATTGCTCAAGACTGTCACAAGTCTTGGAACCCTCCTTGGGAAGCCTGCTCAGTGTGGCACAGAACAAGACAAGCCACAAAACAAAAGGTATCCAGGATTTCAGCCCTGGCTACCACTACATACTAGATGTATTGCAACATTACTGCAACTCCTTTCTATAAAACAATAGCACACAAGCACTACCAGAACATCACTTTATGTATGGAATATTCCCTGCAGCACTTTGCTACAGAAACACTGTGTCAAAGAAAAAGATATTAAGAGCCAGCTCAAAAGTATCATCATCTGCATGGATTTGAGCAATACATTTGACCTCCCCACCTCTCTCTCTGCAGCAGAATTGTGTACTCTGCAGGAATCTTAAAGGCACCCAGGAGGCTCGCATTCATCCAATAAAAGGTGCTATGTACATATAAGGAGAGGGAAAACTGAAAATTCAGTAACAAACACCAAGAGCAACACATCTTTTCCAGACAGGAGCAAACAAGCTATTGCAGAATCACCCCCTTGCACAGAAGATGCTGAAATGCTAATCCATCTGTACAAACCCTGCCATGTTAGGTACAACACAGCAAAATGTAGACACACACTTTCTGTACACAAAGCAAAGACTAAAAGTAGTGTCACTGAACAATGGAATTACATTAACTGTTGCCTAGCAATGAAGCCTGTGAATGGCAGGCCAGTGATGTAATCCCCTATTTCTAAGAACTGAAATGCTTGAGAGAAATATGGTATGTTACAAGGTAGCTGATGAAAACCCACAGCTGTGGTTGGCATCAGGCAAAGAATATATACCACACAGCTGAAATCAGAACCATTTGTGAAATCCTTTGTCCTTCGTTTGTTGTAATTTAATTGGCTTCCTATTTGTTTAAGAATAATCTGGATCATAAACACAGATTTATGATAAGCATAAGCACACGCTTTTGAAGAATGTATGTGAAGCAAAAGCAGTTTAGCCTTAAAAAAAAAAAAATCAAATCTGTCTACAGGTGTTATCTTTCCTTCCCTCCTTCAAGAAGCACATGCATTTTAAGAAACATTGTTTTTGCAGCCTTTAGACAGATTAAAAGCTGCCTGGTTTGAATACTTCATTAAATCCCTTCCACACATGGTAGAATGACTAATCATCCATGACAGCACTGGGCCTTAGGTTTTACTTCTGAAAAATGTCAAGGAACTGGTGTTTCTGAAACAGACACTGCCTCTGAGATAAAGTGACCATGCTCCTCAGTTACTGCTGCTACCTCTTCAACAAGTCATCTGCAGGGGGGGAAGGTCCTGAGAGCAGAGGTACCTGCTGGAGCTTGTACAGGGCTTAAAAGCCATGAAGATTAAAACTCCTTCCCCGTGTATCACAGATGAGCACTGTTTTTGAACAGGTGCAGGACTTAGTCTGTCACAGAACAATGAAAATAGCAACACTACCAGGTTACTTAACACATAAACAAGTTTGAGATGACCTCCCTTTTCCCTTCATATCACAACCACGGGACTGTTTATTTCAGCCTGCTCTACCCCAGCAAGGGGGAGATCTCAAATGTTTTAGCTGGGATGAGCAAAGTGCTTTTGAAGCAATCCTTTTTGCTCACCTCTTGATGAATTTCTCTTACTACCTTCTGGCTTGCATCACTGGAGTGTGCACCTTAGAAGTGTGTAAGAGGAGTGACTTGGAGTGAAACTAAGCCAGAAGACAAGTACCGTTCCTGTGCTGACTGCTCAGAGGTGTTCAGTCAATGGGACTGCACAGGCCTGAGGTCCCTCCCTCTTCAGAGCTCAGCAGCACCAACATGAGGGCTCAGCACACAGTAATGTCACCCACTGATATAAATAACATATCAACACTGTGACAAGACAGTTTTAACCACATAAAGTGTGCAGCTTATGTTGACCAGGGCTGCACCAGTTAAATGCACATTAATTACCTGTTGCAACCAAGTAGAAAGTTGAATACATGTGTTTTTTAAAGAAAAAAAACCCAAACTGACTCTCCCCCACCTAAAACCAAACAACACACCCCAAACCACCCAAAATAAACCATGTGTTTAAACCATGTGTTTAAACCATCCATCTCAAAATAGGAATCATCTAAGGAACCCAAAGTCTGTATAGACACGAGGATAACGTAAAGGAAAAAAAAAATCAAATAATCGAGATCTCAATGCTTATCATCCTGCAGAGTAAACAGAAAATCTGCAAATTCAGCCTTGCTCAAGTCAAAGACAAATTAATATAAAGCTACTGTGTTTACAATCATGTATTTCCTATCATTAAATGGAAGCCAAATATATGAACTGCACCCAGTTCAAACAAGTCTTTGATAAACAGGGCTTGAAGGAAGAATTCTCCAACTTAATCTGCTCAAAGCTCTGAATAGATGGCAGCATTTCCTGAGCCTGTGCCAGGTAACATGCACGCTCTAGGGACACGACTGGTTATTCAGCATTCACACATCCTTTTACAGCTGTCTGCATCTAGCTCATGGTTCTGAGCCTCAAGCAGCACACTCTTATTTTAGGATGAATTAACCTTTAAAAACACTGATATAAGCACAGTCAATGAACACAGCTCACTGCAAAAGGCTTGAACAATTCAACATCCTTTTCATCAGAAGCAAGTTCCACAGACATGTAGACCTCTCGCAGTTCAGAAAAGGGATTGATTTTACTGCTTTGGCTGGAACCTCTATGGAGTTATTAAAAGCTCAACAATTATGCACAGAACTGGAGGGAAAACTGGAAGAGCCTGTGACATAATGATAAGCATCACTCACATTCTGGGCAAGCTCTGATAAAAATGGAGGTTCTTTGAGCAGTCTTTGGGCTGCTGTGACACAGCCTCTTAAGCTCATGGCTACTTCACAAAGCCAGCTTTCACCTCCTACAAGCCCTGAGGTGTACAAGGCTGTACACTGGCCACCTGCACCTTGAAACAGTTTCAGAGGTTTAGTCTGTTTGTTTGTTTTCCAAGTAGGCTGCAAACACACACCAAGAACTGTTTTCATGTTTTCAGTAACGCTCACACACTGCAGCAGTTTGAAAGCCAGAATTTTGGCTACCTAAGATGATGAGTGTAAGATATTTAAACTTGTTCCACTGATCATTTATTTATCAACCATGGGCACTGCAGCTTCATTTACAAGCAAATTCTTCCTTACACTACCCTAATAATGTTACTGCCAAAGAGATCTGATCAACACTACTTACATGTTCATGCTTTTACTCTTCACCTTGCTAATGGAATTTTCTTCACTTTGGGACCCCAACAGAACACACAGCAGAAGTTCCGAATTTCTTTTGTGGTCCTGTTTCAATTAACTCTGCCAAAGAATGGTATTTGTCCCTTGAGAGTCTATGTTTTATCCACTGTTTTAAGAAAAACACAAACTCTCTGAACAAGAAAATGAAGGTAGCAGCAAAGTACTGTACCTTTAAGAGAAAACACATCTGATATGCAAGGTGTGAGTGCTCCTCTTAGACAAGAGGAGTATTTCACATTTTTGGTAAGGACACCTTCTTATAAATTCCTACTGCTGCCAACTTTGCCACTGCTGATTGGGAAATGCTGATAGCACACAGACACCACTCCAAACCAATTATTCATTCCACGATGAAAATACCTTTCAAGCATGGGACTGTTAACTGCACCCATTGATATATTCTGACAGACCATCTACATCATCTTTGATAAAAAGAACCTAAGGATAAAGTAACAAAAAAAGCCTTCTACACTAACAAACCCTCAGCTTTTCTGCCTGGATCCTGTCCTAGGACAATTTTCCCAACATGTCTATTGCTTTCCTCATGTTAAATGTGAATGTATCTTTGTTCTCACTGCCCTTCTAACATGTTTTTTAAAAAACAAAGCACATGTCTACTCCAGGGCAGATTTTTGAGAGTCTACAGTTATATTAGTTTTATCCTTTCTAATGCTTGCTTTTGTCTATGCACACCAACTCCTATGCACTCCAACTTCCTACCCACAGGGAGGAATAGTGATATTGTGGTCTGCCTCCAGATTTATGGGCTGCTTAGAACAGTACCTGGATAAGTGGGTTTTTTTCCACATTTCTCCATTACTTGACTTCAAGGGTATTCCTGACATTTTTGGTTCTT
Source organism: Serinus canaria (assembly GCF_022539315.1). Lineage (NCBI taxonomy): Eukaryota > Metazoa > Chordata > Aves > Passeriformes > Fringillidae > Serinus > Serinus canaria. Next base: position 19,512,560 of record NC_066324.1, read on the forward strand.
TCCAACATTAGAGTACTCATAGCTGATTACTGTCATAAAAAGAAGGGGATGACAAAAATTTTTAAGTCTTCCTTTTAGCTTTGTTCTTCAAAATTTATTTCCTTAACCTCAGAGGCCCAACAGGATCTCTCTGGGGTTTATTTCTCTTACAGTCTTTTCAGCACTTCACTGCTGTGTATCTCTCTCTCTCCACTCCCCTCCCAAACAAACCCACGCCCATACTTGATATTTCCTCTGGTTCCTGAAATTGATGCATAACCAGTTTAGAACCCAATGGTTTCCTGACACTCTTATCTTTGTTCTCAACAGTAGTAATTTAACTTAACTTGAACACTGAACTCTGTCTTACAAAATCTTTTGGGAGAAGAAAGACAGCAATTCCATTCAGTTCTGTAACACAGTTCAAACTATCTTAAAGGCTTAGAAAACAAGCCAGCCCTGTAAAATTCAAGCAAGCCAGACTGCTCTGTCTGTCCTGGCCACATTAAATTCTGCAGCACCGTGCCCAAACCCCTCACATTCCAGGGCTTTTCAGGCTAAAGCAAAAGGCTGAGCTAGGCTGCTTTTGCATTCAGCATTACATATTCCAAGTACCACTAACTGCAAGATGTGAAGCATCTGAGTATTCTACCTCTTCAGAAGCCAAGGTAACAATACAGCCATTCTTTTACACCTATTTAGTCACCAGGGTTGTAACCTGAGCTGGTGCTCCACTGTTCCCAGGTTCCTTGCTCTGCAGGAGAACAATGATGATCACTCTGTGCTTCAAAGTTCATCAGGTAAAGTGATATTACAATTTCCTTGTACTATTCAGAGGTATCACATTCAGCTTTGCAACTTGGTTTTGTAAGGTATTAGACCTTTTCAGCTCAAGTCAGATGCCAAAAGTCCTGAAAAATCCCAGGCAAAGACCTGAAACTCATCCTGTAAAGAAACATGAATGACACTACCATGTTTGTTTACCATAAAGCAAATCAAAGTATTTATTACTAAAATTCAGGACCTGGCCCATGTTTGTTACTTGAAAATTCATATTCAAATGTTTTAAGTAAAATTACTCAGAGGGCACAACACTTGAGAGTTTTAAATCTTTATTTTTTAATTAAAATAACTGATTTTTTTAATGCACAGGATTCCAAACCATTATACAATCCTGAGGATACACTCTCTTCATACTACCATAGTGGCAGAAGCAGAAAATGTTACATTTTCACATCCAGAAGCAACTCCCTTTCAACACAAAAGGGCTTTGGACAACTAATCCCTGCAAAATTACCTCCTGGATTATCCATCAGAGTCTTTGATCACCAAAGAACTCTCAAGAAATTTGGTTTGAAGTCCAGAGCAGATACTATTTTCAAGCTCACAATAAACTGGAGAAATTAGTGGGCTTATTGCTATGTGTAAGAGAAAGTGAACTCAAATCTTCCTTTAACTACTAAATTTGAATGAATTTTCCCATTGCTCCATTTTACATGGTTTTTTCTACCAGAAATCCCTAAACCTATTACATACACATTGACTGCTGCAGCTCTTCTAAGAAAATCCTCCATTTCCCCATACTCTGGCCACTGCATTGTGGTGAGGACAGATCTAGAAAGTATTTGTGCCCTACAATCTCTCTAAACAATCATACCAAGAATGTTTTATAACAGCTTAGGCAAATGAACTGTCAAAGTAATGATTTCAAGCCAGCTAAAAACTACAAGAACAACGTAAACAGTTTGCAACTACTGAGTTGCAAGTATTTTGGAAGCAGAGCTAATTCCTTTTCTCAAGAAGGACACAGAGGTGAAAGATAAAAACCTCAGCAAGCACAGGATATCTGGCACTATTTTAGCAGAGCAGGCTGTCAAAGCACATAGATTCCTTGGGAATATAAAATAGATTCCCTTTTCTGAAGCAAGAGCACATGGAACTCTGAATATTTTATCATTCTCTCCTATGAACTAAACTAAGACTAAAAACATTTCCTTAGTATTTTTGTCTTCATCTCCTCTTCACACTGGTTTCAACTGAATTATGCAAGTCACACCATGAAGCCTTAAATTAAGGGCACACAAATAAACACATATGACAGCAGGCTTTAGGTATTTGTTCCAGGTAAATATATTTCTTCCTCTTCCAAAATTATGCAGACCTTAAACTTAGGAGGTGTCCTAAAGAACATGCTTTTCTCAAATACCTTACAATAATTATTTTTTTTTTCCATTAGTCTTTATCAACATTTCATCAAGGTAACAAAAACATCTTGCTGATTAGGAAGATAGATGTACTAGAAGTTACATTACTTTACTTCTCAGCTGTACTGTCTCTCTTATCACAATTACTTCCTATGCAATACCCTTCCTTAAAGGGCTCAGCATCCCCTAAATGAAGTCACCAGCTGAACAAATAAATCTGGGGCAAACTTCAGGTGAAAGTCAGCTGAAGGACTGGCTTTCCTTAGCCATTAATCATATCTACCCAAAAATTAACTCCTAGCAATGAGACACTAAGAAACTATTTATCAGATCAGTACTCCCTGGTGTAAGGAGGGCAAGTTTTAACTGATCCTTCACATCAATGCATTTCTTGGTCAGGTATTTTTGGCCTTCAACACTCTCTGACAATTGCCCAAAACTCAAGCACATGTTCCACACAAAACTTACACTGCTACTCTTTATGACTACAGTCACAATACTGTTTTCTTACAGAACTGGATTTGAAAGGCAACATGGGCACCTACAGGAGATGCACTCAATGCTCAACACCCCTGCAAACACAACTCAGCTGAACTGTCAAAATACCACAGCAAAAATGTGGAAAGGTGAGTAAGGTCCATTCAGCTTTCTCCATGATAAACTAGGACCTGCCTGCTTTTAGACAGCTTCCACAGCCTATTTTCTTTAAGAAATAAAAATCCTGCAGTATCACCAACATGTAGGGAAGTATAGTTAATGTAAGAATTTTTCACAGTGGAAAGATGCTTTCACAAGACAATAAATGACTTTTTATAATGTCAACAAAAATTTATCAAGTAGCACAAGACTCTTTAAAGTGAGATAAACTTGGAGATATGCAATCAGTAGCTGTAGGTGGCAAGTGGTTGTCACCTGTCAGCAAGGTCTGATCTGCCACTTACAGACTTGAAAGAAATTTATAAAAGTTAGAACCAAGACTTCAAAGTATAACAAGCATATCTCTTTCTTCACAGCACTGATACTTTTCTAAACATCTCAGTCATAAGACAGATATAAAATCTCTCTGAACATTCACAGCCTCCCACAAGTAAGAGACCCACGAGGTGAGGGGGGAAGTTATTATCCACGGTGTAGTCACAACTTGCTATTCCTACAGGTGGCCATGAAGATAGTGATAACACACAAGACTGGTATCTGAAACTTTAAAGAGAGAGAGTAAATTTACAAAAGCAACTAGGAGATTTCATAGTAACTTGACCAATTCTAGGCATTTGTCTACTGTCAAGTCTCGGGAAATCCCAATAATCTAATTATCAACATTGGAACTACAGCACGACAAGCACAAGATTTCTGTAACAGCACAGAAGCACTTACATTGCCCACCAGAAGAGCACCAAACGTTAACATACACAGCTCAGCCAACAAATGAGCTATTGACTCTAGCTCGTGAAAGAAAGGAACACCACTGCTTTCTGTAATTCACTTTCAGAAAGCCTGCCTCATTCTACATTCAGCTGATGAGCTGCAAGGTTGTTCCAACACAAGCAACCCAGTCACTGATCTGCCAAAGAGCTATCAGCACATGCTGACTTCTTAGGCTGGAGGTGGTTTACAGAGCACAAGATTGATGACATTTTAATCTGACGTGAAGTACATCTTATCTAAATACAGTCTGCCCACTTTAAATTAAGTCAAGTTTGTCTCAAAAGTAACCAAAAATTGTAAAGCACGAAGTTCAGCATTACACAAAATACCTTTGACCCCAACCACTGTATGAGATGAATAACTGCAAACACCAACGTGCAGCTAAATGATTAAATGCAAGCAGACAACGAACAATACCTATCACTAAGCTTCTGGAGCAGAGGAGAAACTGCACACGGAACTTGCGCTCGTTTACTCCAAACAAAGCCTCGTTTATACCAGAAACTACAGGAAAAAAAAATCTGCTTCAAGGTGCCATCAAGAAGGCAACCCACAAAAACTGTGTCCAGTCAAAAACTTTCAAGTATGATGTAAGAGTCGTTGAAGAGCTTTTAAAATGTCACTTGCAAGTAGGCATGAAACAAAAAGCCACACCCAACAAAGCAGATTCCAACCTTACTGCTGCACTAAGAGACTGATGTCACTAAAGATAAAGAAAGGAGCCTGTGCACCTCAGCCAGAATTACAAACTTCTAATCTGCACCACTTAAGGCCAAATATGCCTCACCTTCACTGCTCCTCTCCCAGAAGAGCTGTATAGGCAAGTGCCGGCAAGAATGCACAGATTTGCACTTTCCCTGACCATGATTCATTCCCAAGCACCCTTAAGGAGCATTCCTTTGTAAAAATTCAGACAAGAAGTGTCATCCTGTAGCACTAGTAAGATTTCTTATGACTTTCAACAGTAAATGAAGCAGCTATAAATAGCTACACTTTTGTGGTGAAACAGCTTGTTACCCTCTATGACGTTTTCGAAGATGTAATCTCTGAACAGTTGGGACAACAGATATTCTGTTCCTGGAGCTGGGATTAAAGCAGGAAAAATACAGTACCTAAATGCACAAAGGGAATTCTTAAAAATCTACAAACTATTCTTAATTATGATTTGAGAGTTACACTGTCCTGACAAGCCAATTATTACAGAGAATATAACGCCAAGCTAGAGCCTGTACTTCCAGCCTGAAAAAGGTCATTTACAGCAACCTACTGCCCCTCTTCTGTGAGCTTTTGTCTTACTGTCACTGTAGCCGTGGGAAGTTTCAGCGATGCATACATACTACAATGCTACCGTGGCTAGTGGAATACGTGAAGCATAAGCACATACAGAGCTAAGTGCTGATTTTGTGTTAGAGCCCCAGAAGAGATCGGTGCCCACACCGAGCGCTCGGGATGTCCCGCCGCGGACAGCCTAACCCGAGATGGCCAAAACAGCGCTACAAAAACCAAAGTGACCACACAAATTAAACTGCCAGAGACCTGAGAAGCTCCATAATGCAAGAGAGAAAAGCTACATGCGCTTACACAACAGCCTCTACCCCAAGATCTCTAATGCTCGTTAAACCTTCGAGGCCAAGTTCAGCTCCCCCCAGGCCGGAGCTCAGGAGGAGGAGGACTGCGAGGGAAGGGACTGCACCCAGCACCCAACCCCACAGCCCGCGAAGGGGCTCGGAACGCCCGTTAAACACAGCTTAAATGCGAACGGAACCCGCGCGGGCCGGTGAGGGGGAGGGAGGGCTCCCGGCTCCTGAGCGAGGCCCGCAGCGCTCTCGGGGCCAGGCTCCGATCTGGAACCCCGGAGCCGCCGTCTCTCGCGAGGTACGGCCGGACTCACCCAGAAAATAAGGTTGAGGAAGACGAGGACGGTCTTGGAGGAGGTTATGCCGCACTGCCCCATGGCGCCGCAGAGCCCTGGCCCGGCCCGGCCCCGCGTCCCCTCAGCGCCGCCGCACGTGACCGCCCGGCCGCGCGGGCAGCCTAAGATGGCGGCCGCTCGCGTCACGTGGTGAGAGGAGGCGGAGGCACCTAAGATGGCGAACCGCTCCCCCTTAAAGCGGTCCCGCCCTCCAAGGGAGCCGCCTGGGCAGCCCCGACGGCGGGTTAGTGTGAGGGGAGGTCAGTGCTGTCCTCCAGCCTCGGAACCTAGGCAGCAGAGTGTAACAAACACAGCCTCTTCTTCTCGCTCAGCGCCTGAAGCGATAATTTGCCGATTACCTTACAGTCCTAAAACAGGCGTTAAAGAACTCTGAATGTCCACATCCTCTGTCAAAAAGCTGCACAGCAAAGCCGGTGACATCCTCTGGAGACCTTGGACTCCTGAGGGAGATGAGAGGCCCGACTGCGGCCCGAGGGGAGGTTTGATGGCCGGCCTGTGCCCTCAGGGGCCGTGAGGGCAGGAGAGCTGGGCGGCGGGCAGGGAGGGCAGGTATTCCATGAGGGGAACACCCGGCCTTTTACAGCCTTACTTGTAAAACGCCTTTGGGCGTTTGTCCAGTGTGGAGAAGGAATGTTCTCAGTAAAGTAAAAGATTGTGGCTCAGAACCTCACAAAGTGTCAGGAGAATGCAGGCGGCGGTAATTGTTGGGTGCTTTGGACTCATCCAAGGACGGCGGCATTTTCCAGCGAAGAGGAAAGGAAAACTACGTTAAGGAATTAAAGATGTGCATGGTTTCCAGAAGCGGTAACACCAATCCAGGATTTGCTGCCCAATTTATACATAAAGTTTATTTTAGCACGGCCAGGATCCAGCCCTTCATTTTAAGGGCCTTTTTTGTGTCTCACTAATCAAACCAAACCCTTCCTCCCCTCTTCCTTCACATCTTCTTTCTCCATCTTCCTCTTACTCCCTTTCTCCTCTGTAATCCCCTTTTTTTTTTTTTCCTAGAAATGCCTGTCATTCCTGGGCTGCTCCCTCTTGTTTGGTGAGCTTGTTCTTGGTCCTTTCCTGCAGATTTACTTCTCAGGTGGAGGTGGAAAGAAATCTACCCATGGTATTGAAGGCCATAACGTTTTAGCAATTGGTCTTGTAAAGGCAGACAAGTAACAATCAGTTATATTGCACTGTTCTGTTTCCATGGTAGCAAAGTTAGTTCATTTTCCTCCTACAGTTTGAGAAGTTATATCCAGACCCAGTTCTGGATACCATGGAGATACTAAGTCTTTTTTCAGCTTTCATTTCAAGTCCTTATATGTTCATGGATGAAACTTCCCAATCTTGCAAGTGTTATCAGACCATTTTCTGACACTAAAAATGAATTTATATACCCAGAAGATATGCTAAAAGTTGGTTGCACAATTAATGAGGTTTTGCACTGAATTTATGGCTTTTAGGGTGTGATTGTCTTCTAATTTCTGCTTTTTATGTGCTGTTTATATGTGCTTTATATTACAATCTTGTGACATATGGAATTTTTAAAAGCCTATATCGATGATACTATCAAAAAAGCCATTAAAAATTGATAGAAAGAAAGCCTTTTAAAGAGCAATTTGATAGGGAAAGGATCAATGATATTTAAAAACTCACAGAAAGATTGTTGTACAATGCTGTTACACAATTTCAACATTGAAATTAACAGTCTTATCTGATTTTCTGTATTAATTCCATCTGCCTTCACAGGTAGAGAAAGATAGATTAGATAGATGTATCTCACATAAATTTTTATAGATTCATAGGAACTGGTGTTCAATAGAGACTCTTGGGTTCCTTTTTTGCATTTGACATTGAGAGCTGGCAAGGAAGGGCCAGGACTTTGTGCCTTGGGGGGGAGCCAAGGGGCTGTGGTGGGGCTGGAGGTTTCTGCATCCAGGGAACACCAGGGACTCGTGGGGAGAGAGGAGGAGTGGGGAGACTGCAGTGCCTTGAGCTGGCACAGGGTTTGTGTGGGCTGGACTCACACTGCCTGAAAGATAAGTGCCAAGTGTTCCTCTAAGCATGGCTCCTGAAAACCACATAAATACAGCAGTGCCTGGCACTCTTCTTTGCATTGCTGCCTTGCTGCTCTCATGCATGGAGTGCTGCCTGCTGGTGGGTGCCAGGGTGGGGTCTTTGCAGCCTCCTGTGCATGGAAATACTCCTGGTTCTTTGGAGAACACATGCAAAACGTTTGGGTATTGTCAGTCTGAGACTTCAATGGGCTCTGTCTGGGATAAGGTGGGGGCCTGTGCTGGCGTCTCGTGCCAAGTGTGGCACACCAGCCAAGTGACATTTAGGGGGAAAATGGGGTGAATAGTGAGATGCCATCAAAAATTGCCCCTCCTCCATACATGGGAATGTAGGCAGGGAATTCTAGCTCTCTGCAGAGAGGAGGAAGGGTGGATGGCTTGCTGAAGTGAGGTGGGGCAAGGCAATTTCCAGGAGAGCAGGCAGCAAGGCTTGCTGGAAAGCAGGTTGGAACAAGCACTGTGAACACTGGCTGCAGTTTCAGTATCTGGCTTAACTGAGTTGGATTGAACTGTCTCCAGCACAGCTTTGCTGCTTAGATCTCCACCTTTCTTGATGTGGACAGGTAGCTTGACTGCCAAGATATGCTTTTGCTTTTAATACAGTTAAACCTCTTTACAATTCCTCAGAGAATGTTTATTCAGCATTCCACCACTTGTGACTGTCATCATAGCAGTATTTTCAGAAAGATGCACCAGAAATGAGTACAAGGATATCCTGCACTTCCACAGCCTCTGAGAGAGGGAGAGGATCACAGGCTGGATGGGTGCAGGGCAAGAGTGGCCCAAAAGTCTTGGATGCAGAATGGGTGCTAGCGAGGGGCCCATGTGGGACCTTGCAGGGCTCAGTCTCTGGCTCCCACACTGGGCAGCGTGGCTGCTGGGTGCCTGGTTGTTGTAGTGTGTTTTTATGTGTTATAATGGTCTTGTCTTTGTATCCCCTTATTTTCCCCAAGTGGTTTACCCCAGATTGTATCCCCTCTCTCTACCTGTGTAATCCCTCTCCTTTGTTGAGATCATCCCCAAATCCCTGCCCTGGCTCTCTGTCAGTCACTCAGCATCCCATCCTCTCCATCTAGAACTTTGATCCAGGACAGCGAGTGATTAGCCAGAGGTCAGGGGTCAACCCCAGCTGTTACCCCATACACTGTCTTAAATGTCCATTCCCCCAGTATCCATACCTAAAGTTTTCTTATTGGTCAGCAAATGTTATCTACTTTAGGTTTGCACCTCCCTTTAAACGCAACCGTGGCATCTCTCCCAGGGCTCTCAGCAGGAGCCCCCTGAGGTTGTGGGGGCTCCCCGGAGCTCCTGAAATAAACCTTGGATTAACCCCTGCTCAGAGTCGGGCCCTTCATCTTCTGCCATTGTTCCAGCATCTCCTCTGCTGCAGGCGATCAGCCCGGCTGCCTTTGGTACCCCAGGGGATCAGCCCGGCTGCCCTCCGTACCCCCGGGGATGGGGATCAGCCCGGCTGCCCTCCGTACCCCGGGGATGGGGATCAGCCCGGCTGCCCTCCGTACCCCCGGGGATGGGGATCAGCCCGGCTGCCCTCCGTACCCCCGGGATCAGCCTGGCTGCCCTCCGTACCCCCGGGGATGTGGATCAGCCTGGCTGCTCTCCGTACCCCAGGGGATGGGGATCAGCCTGGCTGCCCTCCGTATCCCCGGGGATGGGGATCAGCCCGGCTGCTCTCTGTACCGCCCAGACACGGGAGAGCTCCCCCGCCCCGCTGTTCACCTCTCGGGGCTGGGGTTCCCTCAGTGGCACTCAGAGGGACTCTGTGGCACTCAGAGAGACTGGAGCACCTGGTTAAGGTAAGTGGCTGCAGAAGTTGTTCTGCAGACTCAGAAAAGCAGAGACAAATGTGCAAGAAAATACAATAATGATGTAGTTTGACCTCCAGTTTAATGATGCCCAGTTCAACTCTCAGAATTTTTAAACACCAGGAGTTAAATTCTGTGGGCACAGTGCATGTTGCGTTGGTGCAGTTGGGTCTGGGCTGCCATAAATCACTCATCTAACGAGGCCTGTAGAAAATTCCACAGCAGAAGTAATTTTCATTTGCAGGCATGCATTACAAAAGTGAAAGTGTATTCTTGCTTTTGGGACAAACAATTTAGCAAATGTTATAAAAATGAGTTAACTCCATTTGAATGAATTAGGTAGTAGAGAATGATCTCATGCTTTTTCTCCAGCTCCTGAGGAGGTAATCATAAGCTTCTTTGAAGTGTGTAATAGCCTGGAAAGGTCCATGAACAGTGAGGGATGCATAGTAAAAGTGACAGATTACCTGACAAACATTTTGCCAGTCAATCTTTTCAGGATTTGGAAGTACAGTTAGAAAATGAGGGCACCCATATCACAGTATTGTAAACCAGTGAATAGAGGGGAGAAGTGGGACTGTCAGTGTGAGGTAGGGAGGACAGCAGTGGTGAAATCCAGTCTTTCCTGTGCTCTGGAGCAGAAGAGATCTCTTACCACTTTGATCCCACCCACCTGATTTTGTGGTTCCCAGCAATGCCAGTCATGACTTGCAATCCATTAATTGCTCTTCTCTGGGAGTGAATGATCTCATAGGAGTCACTCTGTGCATTTCTTCACCTTTTGATGGGCTTGAGCACTGGGGACTTCTCAGTAATGATCAAATGTTGGAAGCAAGGTCCATTTTATTGCCACTGAAGGGATGCTAAAGGAATGACAAGCACTCTTCATGACTGAGGAAGGGGAAAAAATAGGTTGAGATTAGTTCATTATCTTTTCTTTATATCTTTATCATCTATTAACCTACATGAAATACTGTTTTTGATAATAAATACCTATATACACTGCATTTAAATACAATTTTCATGAACTGATATAATAATGTATCCTTGTTCAAATACATAAAGGATGTTTGTGTGCTCTAACCTCTGTTTATTTCTATATTTATATTTGATAGCAGCCATTGTGTCATGCTAAGGGTTGGCATGCTGGAGAGAGACCTTTCAGATTTGAGAAGTATCACAGAAAACCAGTTTGGAGCTAAAAGTCTGGTGTTAAACAAACTCTGAAGCAATTCTGCAAATAGATCCAGAGGACTGATATAACAGTTCAAAAAACAAGAGATGAGAGGTTCTGTTTAGAAACACGTCACTGGTATTGGCAGTTTCCCCAGAGGTACATTAGCATTGTTTTGGTTAAGAAATAGGTGTAGGTTGGCCTCCAAGTCCATTCTGGTGCTGGAGAGGAGCTGAATCCGTGTAGTTCATCCATTTTTTGCTGTAAGAAAAAGTGAGAAATCACAGCACTGTCCATTCTGTCTTTGGAGTCTTTTGCACCAAACTACAAATAGCACCTTCTCCCTCCTGGCTCCCCCATCGTTACATTTTCTGCATGAGTTCTCTGCCAGCTCCAGTCAGCTCAGTTTTCAGGATCTGTCTCCTGGAAAATGGCCTCAGTGTTCCATGGCTTTTCCCTGGCAGCAGAGGCAAATCCCTCCTGTCTGCACTGCCCTGCATCCTCTCTGCTGCACCGAGGCACTGCTGGAGGAGAGGGTGACACTGTTCTCTGCACAAACACTGCTGCAGAGGGCACTGGGCTGGGGACTTCTTAAATCAGACCTTCTGCAAAGGCAAGGCTTGTGAAATCTCAGAGCATCCTGAGATGAGCTTTCCCTTTCTGCAGCATGTCAGCTTCAGCAGCCCTCTGCTGGCTTCTCCATTCTCCCTAACCCTTCTTCACATGACAGTAGCAAAGGTACCACTAGAAGTATTTGTGTAACCATGGAGACCAAGTGGAGGCAGCAGACTGGGGGAAAAAATAACTCGGGCAAAAGAGGTTTGTATTTTTAACCCCGATTTTTATCCACTCTGTTCCCTGGATGGTCCTCAGGAGAAAGTGCACTACCTCTCAGGGCCATGCACAGGCAGAAATGAACAGTGGGCAGGTGTAGACTTTTACTTGCTTTCAGCAGAAATGCTCTTCAGTCTTCACCCTCCAAGAACCTTAGAGTGTTTCACCTTACCTGATCACGATTTACTGCTTGATTGCTGTTTTTTTTTTTTTGTTCAAAATTCAGCTGTTAAGGTCATTTTCTGTAAGCTTTTGTGCTCTTTTGAGCTCTTTTGCCTTGCCTGTTCTTGCACATGCTCTGTATTCCTGCATTGCCTTTTCCTTTTTGCAGCACCCTCTTCAAGCCAATTCACAATTCTCTCACTGTAGCTATTTATGTTTGTGTTTTACCTACTAAGAAAGTGTTTCACAAAGAAAACTGATCAAAAAGAAAATTTTAAAGCTGATGTAAATATAGTAAGTCGGTGACAGGGAGAAAGTAAAATTAAAAATATAGACTTCCTGTGTGTAAGCACTGCACAATGGACTCATCATCCAGCATGCCTGTCCCTGTGTCCCTGTTACATGATGGGTAGGGATTCATTTTGGTGATGTGGTGTGGTGGCACACCCTGGGGATGTGGCCTGGGGGGCACAGGGACGTGGGGTGTCTCTGTAGGATGTTGTGGGGCCTCCCTGCCTCAGATGCTAAGCACTACTGTCTGCGGTCATAATCTGCAGCTGAAAATATAATTAAAATATTTCATTCTTGTAACTAGCATTTTTCTATCTGGAAATTTGATCAGTATTTTTTAAAAAAATCCCAACTCCCAGTTGGAAATTTTTAAGAAACCCTAGCTATAGTCACAAACCAGCAGGGCTGCCTTTGCTTCTGCAAAACAGAAACACCAAGTGTTGCCTCAGTGCCATCTGGAGCTGCTGTGAGCTGCTCCAGGTTGAGTGTGTGTGTTTGTACACACCTTCTGACCACAACCTCTGCAGAGCACCCGTGGTTAAACCTGTTCTGCTGAAAGGAAAGGGGGTGTTGCTGTTACAGCACACACTCCATGGATGCAGAACCTTTCCTGGATGCACTGCATGGTGCCAGGAAATCTGCAGAACCTCTTTTTCTGCTTTCCCCACAGTTTCCTGAGGCTGCTGCTGTGCCTCAGGGTGTGTTGTGGTCTTTAGGTGATCCCATGGGAGGCCTGAAGCCTCCTGTAAGAGGAGCAGGGCTCCTGCAACTGTTGAGCTCCCTGCCATGGGTAATTTGTGATCCCTTTCTGGGTATTGTTGACTGGCTTGGAGCTCCAGAGAAGCATTCAAACACATCCATACCTTCAACTGTGATTCCAGTAGAATGAAAGGCCTAGAAAAACCAGTTGGTACTTTCCAAATGGGTAAAGATAATTAAAGGGAAAGTAACTCCTTCTCTTGTATTTCTAAAGGCAGTGTCTACTTCTGTACTCTCTCTGTTTTTAATTTTTTTTTCCTTTTAAATTTTGGTGTTTCCTGGATGGCAGCTTACTCAGCTGTTACAAGGAAAATGAAACATCTTTCTTGCTGGTTGTAGTTTGCAGTGCCACAGTCTGAACCCAGCTCTCTGTATAATTCCAGCAACCCAACTGTGACTCAGTACCCAGCAGCAGCAACAAACCAAACTGATATTAAGTAGGTGAATCCAGCTAGAAAAGGTAGAAAATGTTAAGCTTGTGTGGTACCCTCATCATTGTTTTACCACCTCTGTGTGTGGCAGTTTTTCAGGGGAATAATTTATGTCATCCAATATTATGTGTATTTTAGTGCTCAGTTAATGACGACCTAATATTTCGAACAAAATACAACTTCTGTAATGAGATACCTCATTCCTGCCAGGATGTTATTAGGACCCCTGCTACAGTGATCTAAATGAGATTGACCTTCACTTCATAACAAATTGTGCTCCCCGTGAAACTATTTTTAATAGCATTCATGTAGGGAAATAAATGATTCGAGTAATTATAAATTTTATGAAAATGACAAGTTACTTCAAAGTGCTGCTATATTTTTACAACGTTACACACCGATTGAGTGCAACGTTGTGAAAGCCTCACGCGGCTTTGTTCTCTCTGCCGCTCCGCAAAGAACAAAATTAATGAGTTGGGTTCTTGCTTGGGTAGAAGATAAACCCGGTGAAATCGGGAACCGGGCGCTGGTTTGAGCATCTCGCAGGCTCACCCGGAGTTCCTGCCCCCGGAGTGCCATTTGCTGCCATCTCCTGGGCGGTTCCCAACACTCCAAGGAGAAAATCAAATGTGTGCTCTGATAAATTGCTGTTGTCCTGGTCCTCAGTCGTAGTGCGCGTGACCTCTAAAAGATACTTTAATGAGATGAATCCTCTTTTCAGAGGTGATGAAAAAGAAAAAGAGGCATCCATATTCTCAGTATTTCTGTTAATTGTCTTAAAACTATTAGATGAAGCAGGATGGGTATAGGATTTTGGAGGGAAGATGAGTAGGATTTGGGTACACTTGGCATTATATTTCTAAAATATTAGAATGCTCTACTATACTGTAGCTATTTTAATCTGAAAAGCTTTCTACCTATTATTTAATCCTCACCACGTCCTCAGATTTCTTTTCTTACATGGTACTACTTTTGTGATGTCATATCTCTTGTGGTGCAGAATATTCTTTATATTTATTTCCCATTTCAGGCAAAATAAGAGATGTAAAAATTATATTACTACATATTTTCATATATTTTACTCACATATTTTCAGCAGACCTGGATGGAAGTCTCATGCTTGTAAATTCTGTCTCAAAACTCCCAGCACCAAGCTTAACAAAAAACCTATTTGAGATGAAAAGACTGAGATGCCAATTAAACTTTAAAGGAAAGGCTTCACAAAAATAACATCGTTATTTCCTCAAAGGCCATAGAAGTTCCCACATTAAGATAAAGAACTTTCAAGTCTGTATGTAGAGCACCATCTGGTGACTCGTGCACAGCAGGATCCCAAGGCAGGGATTTACATACCTTGCCACATCGCGGACAGCGGGGCAGCCGACATCCCCCGGCAGAGCTGCTCCTGATGTCCTCCCTGCCGAAAACAACTCCCTCACTAATGTGCTTTCATGTGCTGCTGTCACCTGTCCTGGTTTAGGGCAAATCTGGGAGAAAACCTCCAAAGGGGCTCCTCCAGAAAGCAAACCCACACAGCCCCTCCCCCTGGTCAGTTTGGGAAGGATTCCTCAGAGAGAAGTGGAAAAAACCTGTTTATTTAACAGGCACAGCATCCCCAGCACACAAAATGACCAATACCGGATGACACCACTCTGTCACTGCTCTGTAAAAGGTGACAAATGCAGAAAGTCTCTCCTGGGGTGGTCGCTCTGTTATCAGTCCCTTCGGCAGCTGCTGCAGCCACAGGGTGCAAATTCTCTCTCAGTGTTTGCCAGGGCCCAGTCCAGAGCAGGTTCGAGTGGTTCCAAAAAAGGGAAAGGAAAAACAGTCCAGGGAAAAATTCGGACTGCTTAGCTAAACTAACTAATGGGCAGAAGCAAAAAGCAAGAGCAAAGCAGAAGCAAGAGCAAGAACAAAGTAAAAAACCAAGCACAAAGCAAAACCCACACTATGTACTGCCCCATCTGTGTGTCCCATCAGCCGTGGGGGAGCAGGCTGATAACAAAACCAAACCAAAATAAAACTTTGCTCTTCAGAGCCAGTCTTGAAGGCACAGAACATAATATCCAGCATAAAGAGAGCACACGAATGGGGATACAAGCATCATAACATCACCCTAGGACATGGCCGCTGTTTGTGCAGGAGCAGGAGGGTTGGGGTGTTGGTGCTGTGGCCTCACGCCTGTCCAGAGGCAGGCTTTCCTATTGCCCGGGAAGGGCTCTGGGGACAGGGCTCATGTTCCAGTGCCAGGCTAGAGAGCAGGCAGCAAGCACAGAGATGGCTGCCTGGCAGCCAGCCTCTCTTGGCTGCCCCTCTTCCTGCCTGCATGAGACATCCACTCACTCTGTGCCTTTCACTGCTGCTGCCACTGTCCTGGTCTGTCCTGTCTGTCCCAGCTGTCCTGGCAGTGCCACAGTCGCTGACACAGAACAAACCCAGCAGAAACCTGCCTGCCTGGCCCTTTGGCTGTGGCTGGTGGAGGATGGTGGTTGTTGCTCTTTATTTCCACAAAGCCAATGAACTGGATAGTTAAAAACGGGACCACACTCCCGGTACTACAGTGATTTCAGCATTTATGATAATAAAAAGAAAGGCCCAAAGCAAGGGGCCCCGGGCCGAGCAGGAGCGCTCCCGTCGAAGATGGAGCAGCGCCGGCGCTGGGGCTGCTCAGCAGCGATGGCCCCGAGGCTCCAAGTGGAGCGGCACGGGTTCAGTGGGTCAGATCCCCCTTTTTATCCTCTTTTTTGTCCCTTTGGATTGGTTTCTTTTTGGATCCTTCATTTGCATGAAGGTTTAAGGTGCTTGATTGGCCATTACAGCTCTGTCCATGCTGGCTCGTTTCTCTTGGGGGTGCTGTACTTTGGTGTGTTATGGTACCTTGAGTACCGTGTATTTCTTATAACTACCCTTTTAACCCCTTTTACAAGAGAACAGCCAAACTAACAGTGCATGCTTAACGATCTATCAACTATTTTACAACAGTTTCTAACCTATTTTTAACATGGATGACCCAGTTGTAAGCATCGTTAGTGGGTGCCTTAACTGTTTGTGGATATGTGGATTTTGAGCAATCTTGTTACAGAAACAGACTTCAAGAGATTTTAGTTTTCCTGTAAGCATAGAGCAAGTAAAAAGATCTGAAGCTTTATTCTCCACTGCATTATCCCATAGTACTATAGGTTTCAGTACAGTTCTATTTAATCTTAAACTCAACGTAATTGTCTTGAATATTATGTTTTCAATCCTCTATTTCCCACATATCTCAGGCAATCACCTCAGCACCTGCGGATCTCTGAATCACCTTACCACTGAAAAAACATATCTCCTTTTTCAGTAGCATAGCCCATGGACTCAGCAAAAGGATCATGTGTCTGAGTCTGGGTACAGCACATGAAGGGCTTCCTCCAGCAGTAACCACACAAATACTGCAGGAATTAAATGCACTTTTTTTTTTTTTTTTTTTTGGTCATGTAGCAACTTTCTTAATTCCTTAGAGAAAATTTTCTTATAATTTAGCACAGTGGACTGGTTACAAAATCAGTCAGTGTTTTATGTGAGAAAGAGAGAAGTGCCAGCAGTTTAGCTGATGCCCTGTTCTGCTGGAGCAGACAGATGTCTGTGTTTGAGCAGGAAGGGAGGGTTGAGGGTCAGAGATCCGACATTTGACAGTGAACCTGCATTGCTTCAAACCTCCTTCCAAACACCTTTGCTTTCTGATGAACTTGCATGAGAAACCTGCAAGGAGGCTGTGAGGATATTTTGGAAGGGAACAGCACTTGCTGAATGTTAAATATAGTCTTATACTGAGATTTAATATAATAAGGGTGAACCCAATGGTAAATACAGAAGCCAATAGCTCTGTAAACCACTGAAGAGATACATATTTCATCATTTGAAAGCTCATATTTTAATCTTAATTTTTTGTTGGTTTAATCCCTTGGGAATTTCTCTACAGTGAAAGGCATACATTAGTTTAAGCCTTTAAATTATATTTATATATAAGCAATAGGGAAAACATGCTACACTACTGTTATTGATTCAGTTAGGTTAAAAAAAAACCCCAACAATAAAACAGAGTGAAAAGAGAAGCAAAAGATTGAATCTGGAAATTTCCAACTGTATTAGCAGTCCCTCTGAAGCACACTTATAAGGCCAGTCCTGACCATGCTGGATTTGTGTGGATTTATGAGGCAGATGCCTGCAGGGTGTCCAGCCACTGAACCTCCCTACCTCCAACTGTGGGTCCCACCACATGGGACCTTTGCCAGGAATCTGCAGCCTTTTTATGAACAGTTTCTGACTTCTGAATTTTTATGGTTGTCACAAAACAGTTTAGATGTCCTGGGGCTCATGGTCATGCTGTTTCACCATCTGATAAACAGCACCCACGGAAGAACATGTTACAGCAGCTCCTTTGCATGCCACCAGCAGGGCTCAGCTGTCCTGAGCCAGTCTAGCTCTGGGGCCTGCTGTGGAGCTTTCTTAATTTACACTCAGAACTCCATAGAGCAGAAGATGCCCCTTTGCAAAATGCACATCTCCATCCCAAGTGGAGCCTCCCTGTGCAGGGATCTGCCACAGGCAGGGGGATTCTCTGACTCTGCAGTCTGGGGAGTTGCTCAATGAACTTGGGCATTTGTTCTGACTGTAACTGCAATTGGTTCTTAAAATCAGCAGGGGAAAGTCATTCTGCCTTGGATGTAAAACACAGCTGCATTTCCACAAGGAGGGCCTTTTCCCCAGATGTGGAGCATCCCAGAGCCCAGCCATGCATGGCTTGGGGAAGCACTCTGGGTTGTGTTTGAGAGGGTGATGTGCAGTTATGGCCTTTATTCTGTAAGTGACCTATTTCAGTAGAGAGAACTGCTCTGTATAAGGCAGCTGTTTTGAACTTTGGATGTTTTGGAGAGAGGAGGAAATGCAGTGAAGGATAGAATTAGGTCACAACTTCCAAAATCTACCAAGATTTTTCTCTTGATTGGCTTACTGCTTCTGTAAAGCAGTCTCTCAAATTGGAAGGAATAATCTGTCCTCTGCACTCACTGGATCAAAGTATAAAGGGAACTCACTGAAATCATAAAAAATTTAATTTTCTATATTTCTATGTGGAAGTATGGCAATAAAGACAAAGCAATCCTTTCAGCTCTGTAATTTGCATTTATGATTGGGAGATAAACAATCAATCAAGTCACTTAAAGCATTTCTCACAAGCAGTTCAGAGTCTCACTAAAGTGACTGAAATGCAGGGCAACACAAGTACTGCTGTGATGAAGTCAGACTCAGGGCAGGAATAGCAATGGGATTGTTGATGATTAGTAGGATAAGAAGCAGGATTAGAAAGACCACTTTTAAAACTGAGGAGCTCAGTTCAGTTCAGACAACGTCCTGAGCCCACTGATTGCTCCCTGTAGAGAGCAAGCTTGAAATCTTCATTCCCTGTGCTATTTAGAACTAATAAAAATGCTCAGATCAGAAGCTAGGGAAGTGGTTTCACATCATATCTCTCATTAAGACACTTTGGGGAGGGTGGAAAAGAGAAAATTATTTAAAAGCAATCTGAATAACTGAAGGAATGTATTAAATTTGCCTGCATCCAAAGGGTGGCCCAGAGCTTTGCTTTCAGGGGCTGTGTGCAGCCATGTCTGTTGGGAGGCAGTGGGTGAACAGAGTGCCTGGAAATCTGGCCCACATTGTGTGAAACAAGAAATTAGCAGAGATTTTGTGGCTCATGTTCTGATTAAATCTTTTGCATGATATCCTCTTTGAAAATTGCTGTGGATTTTGAGCACTTCCCCAGCTGTATCCATGGTAAGGCACACTTAGATGCAGTCAAAACAAGCTGTTCATGCTTTTTCATGAAATAACAGAAATTCACAGCCATACCACTGACTTCTTCTGGCACTTTGGAGATGTAGGAAATATTGCAATCAGATGTTTCTAATTTAATTCAATCCCTCATTAATTTGATCTCTCCTTTAATTCAATCTCAGCCTCAGGACCTAAATAATTTGTATTAAAAATAACATAATGACCAGTCTTTCTTTTAATCAATGGTGACTGCTTTAGGCAGGTATTAGCAAATAATCTGATTACTAAATACACAGTGAGTTGGCATTTAGTTAATAACTAACAGGGAAAATTTGGAAAACAATCAAAGGAGAAAAAAATAAAAAGAGGAAGAGGGATAAGAGAAGAGAGCACCATAAAAGAAAGTATTGTGGAAAAGTTATTTTTGCTGGTGATTTTTATTGGTACAAGCCTCTAAGATGCACAGCCAGTGGTGTCAGCCCTGGGTGACAGGCTCAGCCCAGCAGGGAGACTACTCCAGAGTCAGGTCTCTGATAAACCTGGCACCTTTTCCCCTTAGACTTATTTAAACTTACTAATGGGATTTGGAGGTTAGATGCTTAGAGTTACTGGGCAGGCACAGCTCCACTGAGCTCTGGCTACACCATTTGCAACCCTTTCTCTCTCAGTGTAGGCAGACACCATTTGCCTGCCCAGTAGCCTTTTCGTGGGAAAGATGTTGGGAAAGCTGATGTTTGGCAGGAAAAGTTGTGATGCACAGCTCAATGCAGGTTGCACAGAGAGC
The DNA here is from genome assembly GCF_022539315.1 of Serinus canaria. Lineage (NCBI taxonomy): Eukaryota > Metazoa > Chordata > Aves > Passeriformes > Fringillidae > Serinus > Serinus canaria. The sequence continues at coordinate 19,532,233 of NC_066324.1, forward strand.
AGTGTGGAGCAGCTCTGCAGTTGCTTCAGAGCAGCTGGTGGGGAAGTCACCAGTCAGCCCCCTGGCCAGTTCTCTGATTGTCACAAGGTCCCCAGTTCTCTGGAGACTGAGACTGCCAGGTCTGGCAGTGCTTGACAGATGCTGACAGGGACTTCCTTTGAGGGGGCAGTGCTGCAGCTCTTGTTTTCTAACAAACCCCATCCTGGGTCTGCATCTGAAGCAGGCAGTTTGCCGTCCACTATCTTTTCCTGTCCAGCTGGCAATACTGCTGCAAGGACAGCCCTTCTAGCGAGCCAGTAGTTCTAAAGGAGCCTTGGGTTGTTATTTGCCACCTGCCTCCCCCTGTCCCTGTCCCTGCTCCTGGCTGGGGCCCATGGTGTGCTGCTCAGCAGATGGCATGTTTCCAGTGCAGCAGCCTTGGAAGGGTACCCAGCACAGCACGAGGGATCCCCAGCTGTTACAGAGATACCTTTTGCCCACAGCAGGAGAAAGAGCCTTGACAGTTTGCTGTTTGCAAGTTACCCAAAAGCAAAATGGAGATCTACATGGTGAACTGACATTTTCCAATGTGCTGTAACTCTCTGCCCAAGTTCCCAAGTTCACTTGGGCTCTGTTCACTGTGTTTTACACTGATGCGATGATGAAAGGTGTCATGCCATCTCAGAAGGGACCTCTGGGGCTGATAGGAACTGGATGTGCTCAGCACACAAGGGCCTTTGAAGCTTCCAGCAGAGACTGCTTGAAGCCATCAGCACAGTACCACAGATATTTGGGAGTTGAGAAATGCAGTGCCTGGTACTCCCATTTCTGAGGGGTGCCAAGGCAGTTGAGCACTGGACTCCTGCTCGTGTTAATGAGGCTCATTCCCAATGTCCTCTTTGTAAGAAAGGCTGCTCAGCAATTCCTGGGAATTAGGCTGGTCCAAGTGGGAAAGCTGCTCCAAAGCAGAGTTGTCTCCTGCAAACCAGAGGTATTGACACCTCGCTGGCAGACAGAAGAGGATGCTGAAGTGACAGAGGACACTAGTCTCAGTCTAGATGTGTCCTGGAGCAGAAAAGGTAGAGCAGCTTCACCTCGTACTCCAGTGCTATAGCTTTGAACCCTTTCTTTTGGGACTGTAATGTTGTTACTTTTGTGTTCAAACAACCGTTAATAAAATCGACAAAACAAATTGGTAAGTCTATAAAAATCATTCTGCAATAGATTTAATTGAAGGAGGCTGTCAAGTCATGATGGATAGCTGTGAATCAGTGGTGAATGGAATGCAAACAGAAATACTGTAGGAGATGGTTTAGTTTAACAGGCCCTGGATTCCTGCTTACAATTTCCCCCAATGGCTTGCTGTATCTATTTATCCACTCCTCTGCCATGCTGTCCACTAGTTCCTGGATCTGTAGCATAGCAATTAATCTCCTCTTGTAAAGTGATTTAGGATCAACACAAAACTCACACTGTATTTTTATTGTACTTTTGGTGAGTGAAGAAAAAGGAAACCCTTTTAACTGTGACAGAACAAAACCAATGTAACGAGTACAAATTCTTTAGGGAAGACAGACAACTGTGCCCAAGAACTAGTCTTAGCTCAGTGTTTCCAGTTGCTGATTTGCAGGAAGAAGTAATTAATCACAAAGTGAAATCTGTTCAAGATTAGCATAAATTGCAGAAAATTATAAAAGACTCCAGATGGATTTGAATTATTAAAAAAAAAAAAAAACAGATAAAAACACCAAAGGGAATGTTGAGCTGGATGAACACAGACTAATTCCTAGTAAAAAAGAAACAAAATATTTTTATGTGAACATCCAGAATTTTCAAGATTCTAGGCATGGACATGTCTGCCCAACACAAGCAAACAGGGTGCTGATGGGCTGTGGATGAAATGCATTCTGCCATTTCTATAGAATACTGACACCCTTACTCCCAGCCCCTCAGTCTGAGCCAAAACACCTCCAAAACCTACAACTAAAGAGGTCTCACAGCAAGGAAGAGATCAGCACTGTGTGCTGCAGCTCCTATGGAAGGAGATGTTGAGGCTCCAAGGCACAGGGAGCAATGCTTCGTGCCACAGGGACATGATTTGAACAGTTCACTGCAAAAGGGCCTGGGATGGTGAAGCTCTGGGTCTGGATGGCATTTAAACATTTGTAACCAATGCCATTAAACATTTGTCATGTAGTATCTGACAATCTCTTTGACTTCCTGTTGTGTCTTCTTGTTTGAGGCTGAAGCACACCCTGGTGTCCTGTGATTGCAGTAATTGCTTTAGCAATTACTCCTGTACAAACACAAATACATAAGATGAAGGACTAATGTAGGAGAGCATATTAAACTTTTTTTCCCAGTAATGAAAATGGAAAGAGGAGAATCTCTTTGAAAAGGAGACTTTCTTCCCTGCCCAAGAGAAGGTGCATGACTGGCTCACAGGTTATGGGAAGTTCCTTTTCTTTTGATGGTTGCAGTGGTGGTTGTACATGGGCAGACTTCTGGCCCATTTCCAACAGTAACTTGATTCAAATTTAGTGCCCATGTAGGTACCAGGAGAATTTTATTACCTTGATTTAATTCTTCATTTTCTTTACAAGAACATTTATGTCCTTCTGCACTTTGGAGAGGTGCAAAGTTAATAGCTTGCTTCTTGTAGAAACACTGCAGGGATTTCCTGTTTTTTAAGGGTAATCTGCTATTCACTGCAGTTTATCTGGCCCATTAAGACTCCAGTGAAGTCAGGCAAAACCTGGCATCTGACATGAGATCTGTAAGTGCCCCCCAGCCCCACTGCACACAAGTTCTGTCCCTGGGGCTGTCCTGTCTCACTGGGCTGTGCAGGGGAGTATGGGCTCCTCCCAGCACCTGTAAAGCACCAGGCAACAGCTGCAGAAGGAGCCTTCTGTGGATCTCTTGGTAGAGCAGACAGGTAAATACACGTGCAAGAAACCCCCCTATTCCTGATCCTTCTCTTTTAGGAAAATAAGAAATGGAGTTTTGTGATTTTCCCTTAAACTATTGGCCGTTACTTCCAGTGCTTCCTTCTGTGCATGTCCTGAGTCTGCCAGCTGCAATGTAACACTCTAATGACAGCAAAACAAAGGGTGAGAACAGGAGATGCCATAGAAAATGCACCTTTGGTAGCTATTACTTTGAGTTCTCTGATTTTGCACAAGCAAATCTGTTTCAGAGCCTCTGAGCTGCTCTCCCAGTGACTCCCCTGGTGTCTGTTTGCCAGACAATGACTTTCTGCTCATTTGGAAGCACTGAACTGATGGCAAGGAGCCTGCCCCCATCTCCCTTGGGAGTGGGCTAACCACCAGGCTCTAGTGCTGCCTCCTGAGACAGCAGCAGCTGCACCAAGTGCAGCAGATTTGAAGGCCCAAGACAGTGTTTTAATGTGTATCTTTCTCCACAGAGCTACCAGTCAGCTCAGAATTGAAACTCCAGCTTCTCTCTGCAGAGCAGTTTGCCTTGGGAACTGCTTCCACCAAGCCTGGTTCAAAGCACCCCTGGGCAAGGAGGATGCTGTGATTCCTGTGGGGCACCACAGAAGCTCATTAACCGGGGCAACAGCAGCAGCCTGCAGAGCTCCAGTGATGCAGGGAGGCTTTCTACAAAAGAAGAAGGGTTTATCATGTGGAACACAGCTCTACTGTTGGGTGAGTTTCTGAGTTGGTGAAGAATCTGATGCAGACATTTTTGCATGAACTGAAACCAGGCATCTGTTCCACTTGTGTTCATGTCTGGCACAAGCTGAAACAAGAACACCAGACTGCGACTGCTTAAGGACACCCACAAGAGAGTTTGCACTAACAGAACTAAATTAATTTCAAACAGATTTTAGTTAAACTAGTATAATTATTATGTCTTGACAGGGGTTCAGTCTATTTTTGCATATCTTTTCCCTGCAGAGTGATGATTGCCACTGACATAAATGGCATAATCGAACTCTTGAGCTGAAGTCCATGGCACTTTGTTGAAGTGAGCAGGGATTACTCTGGCAGAGCCAAAGTATCTGTCAGGCTGTAAAATGTGCTGTGTATTTATGAGTGACACCTTTGGAGTCAGCTTGCTTTGTACTTTCAAAAGGCAAGGACAATAGCTTAAACTGGTTTTGAAAGGCTTTCATACAGTGTCTAAGGAATAAATGTGAAGGGCAGGCAGTAGTTACACTTCAACTAATTCTGATCATTGCAGCAGTGACATACCTGTGCAAAGCCACTGTGACTGTGGGGAGAATAGAGCCTGCAGGCAGGTTTTTTTGGGGTTATTTTTATTTTTCTTTCAAGAGTATTTGTGAGCAGTGTGATTGTCATGCAGAGGCACGGCGCTGCTCTGACGTATACGGCGTCATCTGCTCTACGCTAATAAATTGGCATCTGCAGCTACCACTGCTGCCTGTCAAATGTGGGTACAAAATGGAGCTGTTTGATCTCAGTGCCACTGAAGTGTGTCTGCACACTGCAGAGGATGCACATTATCCCATCTGTTTCCCACAGACCCTCCATCAGGTTGGATGCTTCAAGGTAACAGATCAGACACCATGAATTGCACCGCAGACGACTGCCTTGGAGGCATCCTCCTGCTTTGTCCCTGCATGTAAAAATTTGACTTAAGAGTAATTTTATTCCTTCCCAGCAGGTCATTTAAATCCTGTCCACTCTAGGGAAATCTCTAACTTTGGCTCAGCTCCTTACATGCCAAGGGCTGTCCCCAGCGTGGCCGTTGTCATTAACGTGCCAAGCCACTTCTCCCCAAGCAGGCCTTACAAGACACTGGTTCAATCAACAGCAGCCACTGGTGGCCAGTTTATTTTTAGGCTGTTGCTGCCACAGTGCCAGATGGAGCTGTAACAGTGCCAGCCACGGTGAGGCTTCTGGGGCAGTGCCAGGGGTGGGAGCTGGGGCAGTGTCCCGAGCACTGGCAGCTCCTGCAGCTGGGATGTGTGGCCTCGCCCAGGTGGGCACTGCCACAGCTGCACTGCTGCTGCCAACCCAGCTGCATCAAGTCCTCTGCTGCACTGGCCACATGCATCTGCCTAAGAAACAGATGGTTTTGTCTCATTACCTAGGAAGGGGGAAAATCAGGCAATGGCAAGTTTGATTTGGAGTGTAATAAAACTAGTTTATTTACACAGTAACATGAATGCCACGGAGTACACAGCAAAGTACCACAGCAAACCAGAGTGTAACTGCCCCTGATCACAAAGGAAGGCTTGAAGTTTATATACTTATTTATATAAAAATGTGTAAATATCAATATGAAGCACCAGATAAAGCAATGCAACCAGGAATTCCAAATACAAGTTACCCACAAGAATGGAACTGAAAAAAGAAATTAAAAGAAATTCCCTTATTCAAGGCATTTAAAGAAATCCCATTTATAAAAGTTCACAGATTTTGGAATCCCCAATTCAAAAATAAACGTCCCCCTTTTATTAAAAACAAGAACATGTACTTAAATGCTCAGCATAATTAAGTTTTAAAAGAAAAAAACCCAAGGATTTCAACTGCAAAACCTTCTAATACCAACAATCCAAAGGACAAGGAAACAGAAGTTTTGAGTAGTTTTTGAAGAGGTGTTATTTATGAAATGACTATATTAAAATTTACACACTCTTAAAATATATATTATATATACAATATATAATATATATATATATTTTCAAGGAAAAAGGGGCAAAGAATACTTTTGGGATAAAAAAATCATATACATACATATATATTAAAACATGCCCTCATGCACTCATATATATATATATGTATGTATATATATTTATGAACAAATATTTCTTCCATATAAAAAAAAAGCTCCAACCTCTTCTAAATCCCTGAAATCTTCCCCTTAAATTTATGGGAAAAAAAAAATCTTTATAGTCTGAAGTAAAAATCAAATTCTCAAATGCTGTAGAGTGGTAAAATGCTTATGTACAGGTAAGTTGAATATTTAATTTTTTACTGGCAACTCTGCTTGATCTGAAAGCATTCTGTGGTTTCCAGGTAAATGCTGAGTGGAGCACCAGTGCAAGGAGACTTAGAGGAAATTATTTAAATTACATTCCACACCTACTCAAAATCACCATCCTTCTAGCACTGCATCCAGGTGAGTAAGAAAATCCATACAAATGTCTACCAGGAATTCCCTGCAACACAGCAGGGAAATGAACTTGCTCCTTCTCTTGGAGTTGAGGGTGCCCTTATGAAATTTTTCCCCAGTGTTTTGAAAAGTATTTTTTGTGTATTCTTTGCCTGAAGTCTTTGTAATCCACATGACTGTTTACAGAATATTTCCACAGGTGTATTTTTACAGAGGTATTTAAAATTCTATTCTGTACTTTGATGTTCTCTTACTGCATAACTAAATCACAATCACATCTTCCTCTGTGCTGGCTGGAGGGCTCTGATTGTGCTCCAGGTCTTACAGGAGTTTTAGCAGAACCAGCACCACCTCTGGAAAATCAGAGTAAAACTGACAGTCTAGTTGTGCAGTGAAGTCCTCATTGTACTGAGAAACAGGCAATTTAGAGAAAGGGGGAAAAGAAAGTGCATTAAAAGGTCTGACTCAGTTTCTTTTGTATCCCTCAGAAAACTTAAATTTGATTTAAATAAAAACAGGATCATTTATTTTATATTTACATAAGGATTTGTTATTACAAAAAAAGAGAAATTAATTTAGATGGGAATCTCAGCACAAGAACTCAGAACCAGATACATTTTATTTCAGCAGCAAATACATGTTAAAATTAAGGACCTACAGTATGAAGCTACTGAATAAATTCTGCAGGTAGCTGAACCCTAACACATACATTTTATTTAAATAATATATTTTTCTCTATAACATGTAGGAATTCTCTTGTATTAACACGTCAAGATGATCCATTCATACTTTGTGGGTGGGATGTGGGGAGCATGAAAGATTGAAGGTGGAACATTTTTGTAAATGCTACCTGCACTCCTCTCTGTGGGGCAGCAACATGGTATCCTGGCTGGAGTTACTGATCCCATCAGTCTGAACACTGAAGTGAGACCAGGCTTCTGTGTCTGGGCATTCCAGGGGCTCCAGAAGGAAATTCTGCATTCCCTCTTTCTTACAAATTTATAGGCAAGCTTTTACCAGTAGAGTCTCTTTATATTCACCTGGTTGTGCATATTGACTGGAGCAGATCTGAGGCTTGACAGACAATTAGTAAGAACTAATTCCCATTTAAGAAATACAAAACTAACCCACTTTCCATATCACCTCAGGAGCAGTTCTTGTAGCACTCCTGTTTGAAGAGAGGTTTGCATTTCCCAGCACAGCCCAGGGGTGCTGTGCAGCCCCTCCACACCTCCAGCAGGAGCAGCACGTTCCCCCCTCCCTGCTCCCAGCCAGCTCCTCCTGGCCAGCACAGCACGGAGTGCCTGCAGAGATTGTCAGAGCAAGAGGCTTCTCCTGATGCCTGGTCAGGCTGCAACAACTGACTTGGTATCCACTGGTATTCTCCCTGCTCCAGATCCCAAATCTGAAAGCCCACAGCTTGTTACTTCACGTTTACACTGTACTACAAGCAACTTAAAGGAACCCATTCACACGGATCTTATGGAATAGATCAACCCAGTATCAAACAAAGGACAGAATTGAATTTTGTGAAGTCTTCTGCATCTTTACATGGGCAGTATTATTTCTAGGGCTGTTATGAAAAGAATAAGATTTCCACCAACTGACCAGCTACATTTCAGGTTTTTGACAAGGCACTAAACATTGTGAATCCAATCACTGTGCTCTCTCTGTAATATTAGAGAGGGTTTTAATGGCTCTAAAAGGATCAGAAACCACTCATGATAATTCTTCAAAGAAGCATTTGATTTTTCCAGAAATTAGTTTCCACTGGAAAAAATCTTTAGAGTTCATGTTAAAAATATTTGAATGACAGCTTTTATTAATAGAAAAATATATATTTACAGTCAATACTGTTATCTTAGATTTGCAGCTCTTCCTATTTCTTGAGCTCAACTGAAAGTGCGACATTGCTAGAAAAAAATTCAAGATCTGTGCACATGTTCAAGTAGGTTCTACCATGCACAGCCAGGGGTTTTGTTCCTGCCATACACAGGATCCTGTTACAAACAGAGCGGGTTTTTTTCCTTTTGCTTAGCAATTATGCTGTAGCATTCTTAGGATTTGTTTACAATCAGTTCAATGCATACATTCTTGTGTATTTACGTGGCACAGTCTGGTACCAGGATGGAGAACCACCACAAACACAGTTGCAATCATCAGTTGTGGGCAGATCTGCAAAGTCAGCCTCAAGCTCCTCAAGGAAGAGCTCAGGCCAGATCAGGTTTGATTACATTGGCCATTCTTTTTTAAAGAAAAAAAACCACACAACGTTACAAATTGCTAAAGTTTACCCAGTGCTGCACAAGAAAGAGGTTGGTAGTGAACATCTATCCATGCTTGGTTATACTGCAGAGCTAAAATGAGTATTGGTGCATCACAGAAGATACAAACTGGAGTTAGATAGCTAGAGATACAAAGGCCTTGGACCAGCTGCGTTAACAGGAACGCTCGTACGACATTCCAAACCCAACTCTGCATGTGCGTGCTGACATCCAAGTGACAGTGGGAACACGTGTCCCTAAATATGGGAACACCCAGAGGATCCAGGGATCGCCCCATTACAATGCCAAGTGGTCCAAGAGTTCCTCCTATGCCTATCTGAGCTAGCTGGGAAGTCAGGTGCACACACACACCACGGAACAGACACAAAACCAGACCACAGAGAACAAGAAGCCCCACTGGCAGCTCAGCACACTGGCACTAATAGCTAGTAGGTAGTACACAAGTGACTTGCCATGCTCGGTGTATGTGAACTATGGGAGCATTGCCCTCCTGTGTCCAGACAAAGCAGGGCTGCACTGAACAGGAGATTCTTTGTAAAGGTTCTTCTACAAGCTGCTCAGCAGTAGTGCAGAAACTTTCTTTCCTGATGTAGAGGAAGTACTTCAACTACATACATTGCACTTGGGCTTTTAATGCACTGTCCTGTTTTTCTGCATCAATGCCACCATCCTAACTTTCTTGCCAAAAAGAGAAAGAAAAACATACATATCACATTAAAATATATTATCCTCATCCTTGCCTGATCCTTCACTGATACAGGTGAATCAAACAAAAGAACAATCAGAAGTTTCAAAAAAATCTTTAGAAAGGTAACGAAGACAGTCTATACTAGGGCCCAATCAATGTAGGCTTCCACAGGCCATTGAGCTGAGCTCTGAGAGGTGCCAGAGGAGAATCACACAGACACGTCAGCCCTCGATGGACGCCGTGGATCCAGAGCTACTCTTGCTGACTTTAAGCCTGCAGGACTGTTTGTTCAGTTCCCATGCATGTGGTCCAAGAATGCATATGTTGTATAAAGTGGCTATTTGTTTCAAGGCTGAAGTGAATTGATTCCTCACAGTTTTAACAGTTACAATGGAACAGCACTCCATAAAAAGAACACGTGGATATCTGTGCATTTATGTGCCAGGAAAGTAAAGGAAGGGGCTGCAGATCTAGCATCGGGTAAAGGCTCGTGTGTAAAGTGAACACTGTAATGTACAGCTTTAAAAAATAATACAAGAATTGCACGTAGATCCATAGGAGAGAAGCACAGGCTCATAACTATGGCTGTCTGCTTTCCATCACCCGGGTCAGAACAGTCAGGATTGCTTTTCCCTCTGCATCCAGATCCATTCTTCAGAGCAACTTGGGAAACAACTCCTAGCCTACCAATACTGAGCAAAGACACTGTCTGTACAAGGTTCCATGGGAAATGGCTGTTAGGGCACAGAAGGAAGTCAGCAGAGGTCTTGAAAAGTGAAAAAACTCCTTCAAGTTGAGGTTTTAAAAATTCTGACTCTTCAATCCTCCCTTATTCCTGCTCTAGTCCAAAACTCTGTCTGTGATGCTCTTTGAGCTCTTCTGACAACAGTCCATTTTTAGGGTGTTGTCTATAGCAACATCAGAAAACACTGGTTACAACAGGCAAGAGATGGGCAGCCAAGCACTGCTGTAGGAAATGTGGGTCACGATGCTGCTGGTCGTGGCTGCCAACCTTAGCAGCTCCCTCAACAATTAAACAACAGTATTTTTGCACCCTTGTTCTTACCCTTCAGAGAACTGTGTCTGCAGTAAAAGTGTCTCCATGTTGCCTGTTAGCTACACACAGACAAGCTCTAAACATTTCGATCTGCCAACAAACCTGCAGAGCCAGTTTCAGTCTCACTTTGCAGTATGGCATAAGTGACAAGAGCAGACCAAACCAAAACAGAAGAGGTGGCTTTTATTTTCATCCCTGATTCATAGCAGTGATTGTCAGAGAAGGTTATGTATGTCCCATCCATTTCAAGTCAGGCTTTAGTGCTTTTTGCAATGTAAGGGGAATTTCAAGGGTCCACCAAGTGTTGTACTGTTCTTGTATAAATGTGGTTATGGCTACAGTACATCAATAGTCCAGACTGGTGAAAGTTGCCTAGGAAATATGATAAAGTGTGCATATGCTGCTTTTTAATGCACAGGTCTCAAGCTAAGGGTAATGGTGTGATTAAGGCAGTACTGATGAAATTGTGAATGGTTAGAAAGGATATGGGTAGGCAATGGGAGGGAGGGAAGAGGAGGAGGATATGGGAGGCAGAGGAGGAGGGAAGAGGACTGAACACAGGTGCTTACTGCTCACTGACACTTGCCATGCTCAGTGGCAAAACCACATCTGGGGAGGAAAGTACAGGTGGTGTAAAGTGTAAGAGAAAGATCAGAACCTGTTTGGTTGAGACCAAAGGAAAGAGGAGCACAGCCTGCTTGTGGGGGACTGACTAAGGTGAGAGGAAATGTGTGGTATGTGGAGTGAAAGCAAACGAGTGTTTTGTGGCATGGTGGATAATTTATCTCACATTCACCACTAGTCCATCTCTGCTTATGGTCACTGCTATTCACTAATCAATGCTACGTAGGAAATGACAGAAACTACCCAGAAGAGGAGGGCAATTTGTTTACTGCAGTGGTAGAAATAGTGGTATCAAAGCTTGCTCTCCTTTTCAGCCAGATATGAATCAAGTTCCATACTGGCTGATCCAAATGCAGTCGTGTATGTGATCAACCCCTAGCAGGCCTGGCAAAAAAGTAAAGTTTCTGTCATACTTGGTAGAGGATGCAATTTCTCCAATTAGAACCTATTTGCTCAGAGTTGCTGGCTTCGTTGTCTAGGCTGTTTTGTAACAATTGTACAAAGTATGAGCCCTAGTGCAGGCTGGAGTGAGGGCTGGGGCAGAGGTGGGGGTGCTTCACGAAAAGCAACAGGCTCTACAACTAGTGCTGCTTCATGAGTCTCACAATGCGATGAAGTGAGTCTGTAGTGGCAAAAGCCAGATATTGACAACAAAGCCAGTCTTCCAGAATAATTCCACAGTCCCTCTCCAAGGACTTCTCTGCAAACTTGATCATCAGCAGCGTCCTTTTTATATCGAGCCAGTTCTGAAGTATGGCATCTCTCCGTGAGGGGTTGGAAGATGTACTGAGAGCATGGAACAAGTCCTCACGTGGGCCCCAAAGGAGACACTGAAGGATTCCTTTGGCTTCTGATATCAAGATCCTCTCCGAAGGGTTGGGATTCAGCAGGCAGCTGGCAAGCTGTTGAAGCCCTTGAGAGTAGAGGGAACGGCAAGGAATCTTGGGGAGATCGGCACAAGTGTACTCCTTCTCTTTCAGCTCTGGATTCTCATCAAAGGGGTTGGGTAAGTGCAGCATTTCATAGATGAGGATGCCAGTCTGGAACTCATCACACTTCTTGTACTGCGTTGCAGTGATGATTTCTGGAGCCAGGCGGGACTGATCCCGCAGGACCTCGGGATCCACCATATGGCTCTTCTGCTTGGCCTGGGAGAAGTTGCTCACAATCAATCTGGCCGGGCAGGCGGTGTTGGGATTGGGCTCGGTGGCCTCGGGGCTCAGGGGGCCGCCTCCCGGCCTGGAGTGAACCAGCAGCAGGTTCTCCAGGCGCAGGTCACAGTGGGTGATGTGATAGGGCTTCAGGTGCTCGAGGCCCAGGCACAGCTGCAGGAGCAGCAGGCACACCTGTCTCTCGTACAGGTCGGGGCTCTTGCTGTGCCGCGGCGCGGAGTCGCGCACGAAGTCGGCCACGGTCAGCTGCGGGACCTCGCGCGTGATCACCACCACGCGGCTGCGGGGCTGGCTGGCGGCGCCCTGCCTGCTGGGGCTGTCCCTGCATGAGGCCTCTGAGCTGCAGGCAGTGTCTCTGTTCTTCTGCTCAGGCTCCTTCTCCTCCTCTTCCCGCTCTTCTTCCGCATCCGCCGCGTCGTCATCCTCCCAGGGAAGGAGGCGCACGGGCACCTCAGCCAGGAAATGGCCACAGTCCTGCTGGATGTTGAAGTTGATCGCCAGGCTCTGCCGGATGGACAGGCTGTGGTAATACTGCTGGGACTCCTTAGCCTTGCTCTTACAAATCTGGGGGAAAAGAAACAGAACAGACATCATTCTTTTCATTCCTAAAATCTGTATATTTTTTTAATATGTACTTTGCTGATGGGATCTCCAGCCTAGGCCTAAACACGAGCAATGAACATTTTTTTAATGAACGGACCTTGGCAGACTGTCTTAAGGCACCCAAACAGTTCTCATTGGCTAATAAGAACTGCAGAGCAATACATGCAGGCATCTCTCCCTCTGCACACATGATCCAATGGAAAATACAATTCTGGTTTTTTATCAGAACAGCAGCTGATACACGGTAAATGCACAGCAAAGCTTTTTTTACAGTTATTTCTTTACCTGTATGATTTTATTCCAAGTTCTCTCAGCTTTGAGTGAAGCTTGAACAAGATAAAAATAATCAATAGCAACAGGGGATACAAAGAAATATGCATAAAGTATTTGACCAAACACTTGCACATGGCTGAGCTAGCATGGCACAACAAGTTGAGCCCTGTCAGCTGGGTGACTGCTGTTTGCTCCTTGCCCGTTGGAACTGGAGCTGAGATCCATGAGCTGCAGCAATGTGTCTGCAGGGAAGGGTGCATGGGTGCATGGCACAGCCTGCTGCCAGGCAGACTTGGCTCAGGTGATGAATGGACCATCAGTAGAACATGGCACCTTAACTTTCAATCAATTATCAAGATCCAAAATATGGTTTGGTTTTTTGCCATAGATCCTGTATTTATGTCAGGAAGTATCTTACTGATATATACATTATCAACATAGTAATTATCCTTATTAATTGTTTGCACTCCCATAACAACAGGCAGCTCCAACCTCTGACAAAAGTCACTGGACAAGCTCTATTAGGGCCTCTGTTTCTAAGGTATTAATTGATTAAAATTACAAAGACTCATCTGTCTTGACCTTTGCATATTAACCTTAGTTCTACTGAGTTCAGAGAGATCACTCACAGCATGTAAGGTTAGATGTATGTTTTGATCTTTTACATGGTTAGAGTCTAAATATTCACTTGCTGTAATGCACTAACAGGTTTTAAGTGCAAAGCTCAGAGAAGAAAAAAGAGGAAGTCATCTCTCTCCAGATGAAACTACAGCTTCCCTTAGCTCATCTCTGGAACCAAGGCAAGCCAGATCACTGAGGTCAGCACTTCTTATACACAGCCACCACCACCACGAAACCCAGAGCTCATCCCAGCCCCAAATGTAAGCATTAGGTGACTTTTCTTCCGTTTCTCATTTTTCCCCTTCTCAGAACTTCTGCAGCTAAGTTTCAAACCTACCTTTCAGTAACACACACATACATTTTTCATATTTTACATGCTTATGTGGTTAAGAAATATAAATGTGAGATTTAATCTTTTATGGTAGTTGATCACAAAACTGCATTGTCAGATAACCACAGGAACTCAGACAAAATTTGAACCAACATTCTGATTGTCCTCTTGTCTTTGAGACTCTGCTCATTTCCATACTTCACAAGCACTTACATTTCCCTACTCATTCTGTTCACTAAAACTGCCTGTTTATAACTGCCACAAACACACAAAACTGATTTGAAAAATCCATTTTCTAGTCAATTTTATTTATGAGATGAAATGTTGATCCTTACCCTGTTTATATAGTGGCTTTTGCTCACTTAAATCTCCAAATGTATTTTACCCTGTTAGAGGTGAAATGAGTTCTCAGTGGCATGTGTGTCCCTGGTCCCTTCTCTCAAGGGTTACAGAGGCAAAAATATAGCACTAACCTTTGAATTATATAGAAAAGGAAAATGCCAGCTGATTGGCTTTGAGACTGAAGTCCCCAGATTGATTAAATACTTAATAGTGCACAGAAGACAGAACTAGAAAAGCTGTACAGACAGACTCCTGTATATGTGTTGGATGTACACACGTGGTGTGTATCAAATCTGACTGGGAGAAGAGCTATTAAGGAAAACAAAATTGTTCCATCTTCTATGCCCTTCAAGTCCATGGCCTTTTTCTTGCACAGCCAGCCATGGGAATACTCAATTGCAACTGCAGAAAAGGTTCAGCATGTTGTAATTCAGCCTTTAGTTTTTAAAAATACTTAAGTGACCTAATAAAAAAAACCACCAAAAAACCTCATGCTGAAAGAGTTTAAAATTAAAGTCAAGTTTACTTGCTGATAAAAAATGTTGAGAACCACACTTGGCCTTAGCTACTGCACTCCATTTCTTAATCCACAGAGGATTTCTAGTGCCACCAGTCAGCTAAAACTGATATTCTGCTAGGAATACAGAATCCACAAAGTATGTGCTCTGAAAACTATATACACATCTCAGTTTGGTGAATAAAAGGCTTTTTTAAAAGTTTATGGAAAGGATTTCTCCTTGCCAAGAGAAAAAGAAAAGCAAAGGAATCAAGACTTTCTCCTAGTTTCTAATTTTAGCCCTAGGCAGCCTCTCTTCCTACTTCAGAGAATGTTCTCAAATTTACTACTATTTCAGATAAAGCTGGAGATGGGATCTGCACCTCTGAGAATCAGCTTTGGTTCTCTCATTCCAGCAAGCACGGCCAGTCCCAGACCTGGGAGAGCACAGAAGCACACTTTCATCCAGGCTTCAAGGGTGTGCTGGTGCTTTCTTCTCCTTTAGAAATGGCTGGCCACGCACATCTGCATCCAAAGGCATCCAGCTGTTGGTGCAGAGGGTGTTTTTCCTGAGCCAGTGGCCTGCAAGGCCAGTCTTCTCTGTTTGGTCATCCCTGAGATCACCTCTCCAGCCTACTAAACAGTTCTGCTTCTCTATCTTCTTCATTTTTCTTTCCACTATTCAATCCTAAATCAACTTCACTTTAAATTAAAGTGACAGCCCTTCTCCTTGCTGATTGGCTAAAATTGATTCCTGATTCCCATCCTTGAATATACCTTTACATCTGGGGAAAATGTAACTTTTCCCATCTGCTTTGTTTATACTTGAAAATACCCAGCCCTTACTTCTCCTTTCTTTATTCCTAACTCTCTGATTTGTGTTGCTCTTTCTGGATTCTCCCCATGTTTTAGATCTTTCTGAAGAGTGGTACCTCTAATGAATTCAGTATTGCAGCTGAGGCCTCTCCAGCACTCAGCAGAACAAATCTTTGTGTCCAGTGATGCTCAGAACACTTTGCAGGAAGAATAAGTTACATTACTAACTCCATGTGTTATTGAAAACATTCAGCACTGTCCACTCTAAAGTAGGAAGCCACAGCAGGGCCAAACTTTCCCCAAAATCAGTTCTTAAATTTAATGAGGTCTTGCTTCAGACTCCTCTCTATAGCAATAAAACAGAATTTCAGTTATCAACAAAACAGACATTAAATACTAAATAGAAGAATGATTAAAACTGATACTAAAATGACTGCATTCATTAAAAGAGATTTTCCCTCCTTACTGTGCTGTTAAGGAATCCAGCCAATACAGGGAAAAAATCTCTAATCCTACAAATGGCCAGTGATGGCTTTTGGACACTTCCAGCCCTCTTGTTTAATACAGAGAAGGAGGTGGGTACATGAACCTGCAGTCAGTATCTACAAAGACAAGAGAGCTGAGATCTGATTTGAGATGTATTTTCTGCTCCTTGCTTTTTGTTTACAAACACCATGAAGTGAGAGGTGGAAGAGGCAGCTGGGTTATTTCAGGCTGATTGAATTGCTGACTACACAAACACTCAAATCTGTACACTGGGCACTCTGCAGTTGTCAGAGGAAGGGAAGCTGGCCTTCCTGGAGGCAGCACCCAAACTCAGAGTGTGATAACAAATCAGGCACCTGTCTGAACTCATAAAACAGTTTCTAGAAGACAGACCTGCAGTAATCTGATGTTCCTGTAAGTGTCTGGCTTCTCTTCAGGTAAGTCTTGGGGGTCTGCATTGCACTATTCAGATTCTTTTACATTGCAGGCTCTACTCAGAAGTCTACTTTATATTAGGATTTTGCAACAGAGTAGTAAATACTGGTGTTTAATACCATCAATGGGTAATTATTCTCACCCAAGCCTTTTGTACTGAAATAACTCCACTATCACCTGAAACTACCATCTGAAAGACAAAGATTTTAAACTCTCAAAATGGTTTGAGTTGGAGCCAGTATTTACATTTGAAAAAAATTAGGGGAAAATTGTGAAATTTATTGGCCTCCCTAGCAAGTGTTTTCAACTGCTGGTGATGAATTGCTAAAGGAGTGCACACAGAGCTGCTTTTCTCTTGTGATGGTTAATTCTGTGTCAAAGCTGGGAAAAAATATATAGCCTAGTTTCCTTTGCATTTTTAAAGCTTTTTTCTGTTCCAGTCATTTACTCAAAAAGATGGAAATCCTGTTGCCTTTTACATATAGAATATGCTGAATACCTGTTTTTTGGCACAGGAAGAAAAGGTGAAAATATTTGGACTAAAACACTAACACAGCAAGTAGGATCAATGAGTCATTTACTATTTGCTTTAATGAGATACATCCAGCTGAGCTATGAAGATATGGCATGTGATAACAGCTGACAGGAAGGTGTTGATAAGGCCTTGGCCAGCCTTATTTCATGAGCTGATAAAGAGCTGGTTACTCAAAAGATGAAGCAATGCTGGTGAAAAACCCTTCCATATGATGCAAGAAAGCAATGAGAAAAAAGGAGAGTAACAAGTAGGAAGGAATGCAAAGTATCCAACTTCCTTTTCACTGGAATGCACTGTCACTGTCTATCTTCTCCTTAATCCACATGAACAGAATGTCTGTCACATTTATAGGGACAGGTTTCCTCATACCCTGCCATTTCAGTTTTCCTCAGTGCTCCCAGCCCAAGGAGCAGGATTTGAACATTCCAGAGCTTCTACACAATGTTCTGTGTTAGCTTTTCTTCTTCCTTTATGAGTGCTGTGGCCCACAGTGCCACCAGCTGACTCTCCCTTCCCCAGAAGGGAATCTCATTCCCACTCTGGCCCGTGTGGTTCACAGGGCAGCAGAGAGCTCACAGCACCACCAGGATTGTGGGAAATGAATTTACAAGTGCTGAAAATGAGAAACACAGAAGATCACAAAGACTGTACCATCTGTGCCACTTTGTTGTATTGCACAGAGGGACAACTGCAAATGAAATTCTGTGTAGAATGAAAGCTTGCTAATCCCAAATTGATAGCTTGTTCTTGGCACAACCTTGTTTTCCAAGGAGGCCAGTTTGATCTCTGATTGACCTCATTTTCTTGATCTGGCCTTGGAATAGAGCTTTGACTTTTTAATGACGTGCCAAAACACAGAATTCTGTTTTGCTGTGACTGAACTGGGAATGGGCTGGAAGTTGAATGTACATTGCTTTGTTTTGGTCTGAAGCACAAAGCTCTGGGACAACCTTTAACAATCCTTCTGACAGGAAGCTCCACTAGGAAATTGAATTACCAAATAAAACCACCTTAGCACACAGTGACAAACTAAACATGACTAGGAAGTAATTGTCAGCTGCAATACAAAACTGCCAGCCAGGTTCAGTCCAGTGCTGCTGACTTCTGCATTCCTGTGTCCTTCACCTGGGACACAAACCTTACCAGGAATCCCAAGGTTTTACTGCTAGGAGAGCTGCTGCCCTGCAGCAATCAAAGCAATCAATGGGAACTGCTCCTTCTGAGCTGTCTGCCCCTCTGCAGTGGCTGTTCCCCACCTGAGCAGCAGTGCCACACGTGCCTGTGGCCAGAGCCAGCTGGGTTTTGTGGCTGTTGTTCTGTCTGGACTCTGAATCATGGCTTCTGTGAGTCAGCCTGTGACACTGCACAGGTCTGCTTTGAGTTTAATTCTGAAAGTGGAACCAGTTTATGTCACTGACACAGCAGTCACAGTGTCTGTTATTCCCTCTGAGTAATCGAATTTATTTATTTATTTATTTTTTAATAAAAGATGTCCCTACCACATCAGTGCCTCATTCAGTTTGTGTCAGGGCACTAAGAACTGAGCTCATCCAATCTGCTGTGTCCAAAGAGCTGGTGCTCTGTGCTGCTCTTACTTTGGTGTAACCTTTTCACCACATATTTGGAATTACTGATAAGACTGTGGTTTCAGGGGAATGTTTATTCATATTGCCCCAGATCTACCAACAGCTTAGAAGGTGGTACTGCACTTAGGTGAAAGAAAAACACCTCAGGGGCTGGAATTTTATGGAAACCTTTCTTGAAAGGGAACTTATATTTTTCCAATTGAAAAACTACTTTTCTGATCACGACTTATGTACTGGCTTTATTTCTAATGTTTTAGTCCAAATAATTTCCACATGGCTTCCTGCAGCTATTTTTGCACTGGGTGTTTACTAGCAGATTAGGTGAGAGTTGAAGCAAAAAACATAATAAAGTGTTGTGAAACAACACACCCCTATGAATGCTTCCTCTCATATCCGAGCACAACTCGTTCTGTTGGGGTGTTCTCCACCAAATTTATCAGAGCATCTTTTACTGGTGAAACCACCAGAATGGAAAAGTTCACTGCTACATTCACCTCTACAAATCATTCATTGTTCTACAGTTAATTCAGCAGTAGTTAAATGGTCAAAGCCAAATTTTTAACAATGCTTTTGCAACTATTTTTGTAGAAATAGAATATTAAAATGCAATTTTTTATGTATCAAGAGTATTAGCACTGTTTGGGGGTGAATCTCTGATTTTCTATAAAGAGAATAATAATTTTAAAAATCTCATTATGACATTGTTTTTCAGATCTAATATTAAAATCATAAAACTTAAGAACTGTCGGAATTGTTAGCCAGTGTTGCTTGGGTAGTTCTGCAAAACTCAGAAGACCTACATTAATTGACACCATCCAGAGATGTGGTTCCATATACACTTTCAAAGTGTATTTCTAAGACTTGGTCCAAAATAGCAGGAAGAATGTTTTGGATTCAACTGGCACACCAGCAATTTTCATCTCACTGCTTTTTCCACCCTGTTTTGGGGACAAGGGATTTAAAGTGGAAGGAAGACAGGTTATTTGTTGAAGGTAGATTACTATGTAATTTGGCTCACACAAAACACACCCATGGCAGTAAAAACTAGCATATTTGTTAAAGCTCAATTCCCCAAATCTCTGTGTAATGAAACAGCAATCTGTGGTTATGAGCTTTTGGACAAATCTGATCCTGGACTGATGGCTTCTAAGTCAAAGATCAGCTTGGGGCCAACACCTTCCACTAGCACAGGAAGTGCCAGGGGGGTATTTGCAAGAGGAACTTTTCCACTCATCCTAACAGCACAACAACTCCTGGTGACCTCTTCCTCAAGGATATTTTGTGGATACTTCACTCACATCTATTACAGTGCAATAAACCTTGTTAGTCAGAGAACTATTTTTAAGAAATCTGAATTATGAATAAGAAAATTTAGCTCCTCTTTGACCACGTTACCCTGCTGTTCTTTCTTCTCCCTGGCTTTCTACAAGAGAAACATATTTTGGAGGACAGGAGATAACAGACCAATGACATAGGTCTTGCCTGTCAGGGAATATTGGAAAGGCACATCTGTGATGTGCAAAGAGATATCACATGAGTGATAACCCAAACCTGCCCCTACAGAAAAATACCACTTTGGGCCCTAGAAGCAATCATTTTGCACCGTTGTATTAAAGCACACCCCTCCAAGCCAGCCATGAGCAATGCCAGATGCTGACTGTGAACCACAGCCAGGTAGGCTCAGGGGCTGGCTCTCCCTGCCTGCTCTGTACCACGCACATGGCAGCTCCAACACATCTACATTTCATTTCACATCTTTTCCAATAAGAAGTCCTTAATATTTAATGCAATAGAAATGGTCAGACCCAGATATCTGCAATAAAAAGATGCCTCTTCAGGTCTCAGAAGAACACAGTAGCTGCACCAATCTTACCTTTCAGTTTTTTATATCTTACTTGTAAACAGTCATACAGGAGTGGGAACAATGTTTTGTTCCTGTAAAGCACCACCCTTGTGAGAATGTGAAATATAAGGAATAACAGCTCAGGCCTCACACATCTGGGTCAGGCAATAAATGTTTTATCTCAGTTTCAACAAGGAGGAGCCAGAAGTTCAGTGATTTACTCAAGGTCACACAGGAAGCCTGACAGTGCTATGAGTCTCAGCTGTCCTTCTCACTATCTTCCTACCAGATAAGCATTGAGAAATGCAGAGTTACAGCACTCAGAAAGAACTACCTATATAAAAGTCCATGAAATAACAATATCTGGTGAGATAGCTGCCAGCTAGGCACTCATATATTAACAGTAAATCTAGTAAATCTTTTTTCTTTAATGTGTTAGCTGAAGAATTTATAAGGCAAACACTGATGGGTAGAGCTTCTGAAAGGCTGGTAATGAGCATGGTTAAAATCTAAGACCTTGTATGGGAATGGAAAGGCCTATTACCCTAGAATTTACACTTCAAATTACATGGCTCTGAAAATGGAGAACTTTTCAATGTTTTAGGAAACCTTTCCTAACTAGGAGTGATGATTTCATTTCCTCTGCATGCAGGTGAATCAAAGGATTTTGTTATTGTGAGTTTCAAAAAACCTCTGACATATGTTAAAGGAACACAGATTTTCTTTCAAAATGTCATTAAGCAGTGACCCTACTGAAGACTAAGATGTGTTGATTTCTCTTTCAGTCATTTTGGAGCTGCAACAAAAACATGCAATTAAACAGCAGGCACCAATGGCACAGATGGGTGTGGACATTTTGGGAACCTTCCTTCTCCCCCTCTGCCAGCAGCAGCCCTATCACTACAGGATGTAGTGCAGAGCGTGGCTGCTGTCACAGTTTGTCATTGGTGCCTGGGGTTAGCATTGCTGCACCTCTCCTACCCTGACATGGGTTAGCATTGCTGCACCTCTCCTACCCTGACATGGGTTAGCATTGCTGCACCTCTCCTACCCTGACATGGGTTAGCATTGCTGCACCTCCTACCCTGACATGGGTTAGCATTGCTGCACCTCCTACCCTGACATGGGTTAGCATTGCTGCACCTCCTACCCTGACAGTTGGGCATTGCTGCAGCCCCTACCTTGACGGCGTAGTTGTTGAGGGGGTCCTTGGCGTAGGAGGCGGGGTAGTACACGGCGTCGCCGGCCTCGCAGCACGGCTTGTCGCTGGTGAGCCGGAAATCCGACCAGCTGTCCACGCCGAAGCGCAGCTGGTCCTTCTGCCCCGCCATGAACAGATCCTCGCACTTCAGCGCCAGCTTCTTCAGCGAGTCGGCGTGCAGGCTGCGGATCTTGCCCACCACCTCCTCTCTGTTCTCGATGCCCCGGTACAGCGCTTGTCTCTGCGGCTTCTGCACGCCGCGGCCCGGCCTGGCCTGCGACAGGCGCCGCCCGCTCAGGGACTCCATGCTGGCGGAGCAGCGCTCCTTAACGCCCACCGTGGCCAGGCTGGAAACGCTGCTCGTGGCCGAGGTGGCTGCCCTCAGCTTCTCTGAGGGCCTGTCCAAGGAATCTCCCGACTCGTTGTCCAGGACCTTGAGCTCCAGGCTGACCGAGGAGCAGGCGCTGCTCGCCTCCCAGTTGGTGTCAATGTCATAGGTGGGGTTGGCCATGATGCACAGGTTGTTCTCCAGAGCCTGCTTCTGGAGATCTCGGGGAGTTGGCTCCGTGTTAGCTCTCAAAATTGTTTTCTTTGGCAGTGGAGGTGGCGTTGGCTGCAAGCTGTTCACTGTCTCCTGGTCTGCCAGCCCTCCAAAGGCAATGGCATCATCCAAAGCTCCCTTGGGTTGCCTGGGCTGTTTTGGAGGGATCATAGCTGCTCTGGACTGCCCTGTGGAATAAGATAATAGTGAGAGAAGATTAAAGTACTTCATATGTGCTGCTCCTGTTTGCACTCTGAAAAGAAGTTTAAGGCAAAAAGCCCCCAAAACTCTGATAAGGACCTATCCCCCCCCCTCCACATTTCAAAAACCCCATGATCCATATATGGAAAGATGAACTAATTAGGAAGCAAATGACCAAATCAGCATCATATATATCTAATTACATCCAGCCAGTCTTGATTTGACCTTGGCATATACATTGAAATCAGCTTCAGTGCTAACAGTGCTGCCATTTTACATCCAGCAGACCAATGACAAGAACTGCAAGCAAAACCCAAACCTCCATTTGACACTTTGGCCAAGTCCAGTTTCAGCAATTACACCCAGCGTCCTATAATTTCTTCTAGAGTCAACTGACTGTAATATTACTCCTCATTTTCTATTCAAATGTGCTAAAACTAAGGGTGGGTTGCAGTCCATAAAACAATTGGGAAACGCACTAGACAGGCTGAAAATCCTATTTCAGAATGGAATCCAGAAACTACCAGACACAAATAACAGTTTAGACACTCTGGAGTCAGTCAGGATTGCCCCAGCAGATTCACACAGTTAAATCAAGAAAGTCAAAGCAACTTTCACTCAAGTTGACAAGTGTGTTGCCATCAAGAGCAGGATCATAATTTGACAGAAATAGTTTCTACCCTGCAATTAAAACTCTTGTGCCCTTCCCCTGACTGTAAGTTCTCTAATGCATTTCCCTTCCTAACTTGCCACAGGTACCTTTGCTGGCAATGTTACATTCAGAGATAACCTGGCTTCACTCAAGAGATCCCAAATGGCAAGTTATGTACACACAGGCTGGGATTTTCTTGTTTCAGACATTTGTGTGAATCCAGGGAAGACAAACTTCCTGTCATATGTTTGGATGGCTTTTATCAAGGCCATTTATGTTTCATAAGCACCAGAGTCCTTGGAAATGCAGAATAAATAAATGACAATAATATAATGGAGAATAAAAACTAAAACACACAACACAAATGACCAGCTCACTGCTCTGGGACAATTAAACTGCTGTTACTCATACCAAGATGAGATCCTTCCAATCAACTGCTATTTTCAGAGAAATTATTTTATAAGCTTTCTGCTTCTCCTGGGAGGTTCACTGACTGTCATGGTAAGGTAGGAAGCCAACTCTGACAGTTGAAAACAGCAGACCTGAAGTGGATGCTCTGAATAATTGCAGCTGGGCATCTTTTCTAGTAAGGGAACAGACACTATAGCTTTTTGAATATTTATAAGGTGCTGAATCATAAAATCATTTTGGCTGAAAAGACCTTTAAGATCAGAGTCCAACTGTTAACCTAACACTGCCAAGCCCACAAAATCATTGTAAGGAGAGGACTAAACTGAAGACTAGGGGATCTAAGATTGAGATCTGAATTACATCACTTCAACCCATTATTAATAATTAACGACTTTGCAGTTTGCAAAAAGAAATATTAGCTTCCTCTGCATGTTAAGAAAGGTTGTTACAGTTTTAATGAACACTACAGAACCTGAAATCCACATGGTCAGGATGTACCAAACCCTGCAATGCTGGGATAGAATGCTGAAATACACCTCCTGATTTCAGAAGATCAGAGAGGATCATGTTTCTAGATGTATCCACAAACAAAACAGCCCTACACCCTGCAAAGCAACAGCCCTACACTCTGCTTTCTTAACAACTGTTCTCTTGTCAGTCACTCCAAGGAGACAGCGTCCCAAATGAAAGTTCTATCCCCATCTTTTGTTTAAGCTCCAGAAACCCTCAGAAGAGCTTTATGGATTTAATGGTAAGTCTGGCTATTCCAATGTTTAAAAAAACAAGTTTTGAGCAGGCAATTTTATCAGTTTTCTACTACCTGATATTCAGGGAAGACTGTAAAGGTTGCTGAAAAAGATGCAATCCTTGGAGGGCTGGGGGGACCCTACTGCTCCTTTGTATTGCAGGGAGTATTTGCTGTGCTGCAGCATCCAATGCTGCTGCCAGCTGGGCACTCCAGGAATTCTGTCCTGAAGCTCCTTTTGCAGAGGTGAAGTGTGGTATGATTCCAAGTCAAAAGCAGAGCTGATGTCTGTGTGCCAGACATACACCCAGATGCCTTTTGCTTAATCCTTAAAGTTCATTTCTACTTGATACCCATGTGTCCTCTTCCACAACTGCTCAGTCTTACAAAATCTGTGACCCATGTACTTCTCCCCAGCAACACTCTGTGCTAAAGATCACTGGCCTGTTTTCTCCTCCTCACCCTGCTGGGACAGCCTGGCTGCTGGGTTTTACAGACACTGCTCAGGAGGCACTTTGCTAAGGGGCTTTGCTTGTGGGACTTGCTAAGCCAAGGATGCACAGGAGCTAGAGGGAAACAGGGAAACAAAGTAGAGCAAGATGCACATCCTGAGCAGCAGCAGCAGCAGCAGCAGCAGCAGCCCTCTCCAGGAAAGGTAAGATTTATAACAGTGTTACTGCTCCATTCTCTTGTTTTCTGCCTGCTTTAATGACTCTGCCCTCCAAAAGCCACTCACACAGAGGAGAGTGTTGAGACTGCAGCCAGGGCTGCTTTTGCACAGCTACTGGCACTGTGACATGCAAACAGAACTGGAGAAGGTTTTCATAACCAGCAGTTGTTTTTTCAGATGTCTGGAGGGGGTGGCAGGTTCCAGAGAACTGAATGTACAAGTCATTCTGTAGTTACTGTGTCAAGTACTCTCAGCTGAGAAAAAATGAGTTTGTATAACATGCTATGTTACAGTGTGGTTTCTTCCCACAAGAACAAGTTTTCCATATTGAAATCTAACCATCTGTACTATCCAGTTGAAAAGTTTCATGTCTGCACTGTTTCTATGCTGAGTTCTAGCACTGTACATTTCTGTCACAGCTATTGGGCCAGTCTCCAGCTCAGCTTTCCCCAAGCATGGCAGGAAACTACATGGCCAATTTTTATAAAATCATTGCCCAGCAAGAAAAAGTTTGTTTTAAATGTTGTCCCTGTCAAAGGCACAAGAATATCCTCTTGCACAGAAATACTAGCAGAGCATTAATTTCTTTTTTTTTGCCTATCCTTTCCTTCTCCCCTTGCATGCTTAAACTCATCATTTCCTTACCTACTGCACAGACTCTCCAACATTGCAAGTTCAGCCTGAGCCACACTCTTGGGAGGAAAAATGAAAAGGAAGAACAGGGACAATATTAGGGTACCACTGTGAGAGATCTTTGAAGTGGATTCCAGACTGCTCAATGACAGAAAAAAAATTTAACTCTTTACAGACAGCAGATTTCTAGAGAGCTTTAAATAATTCTACAGTTCAATAGGATCTTCCATTAGAGAATCTCACTACACTATTTAAATATTAATGCTTAGGTCTCCAGACACCATGCAGAGTTCTTAAACTCAGAAAGACATCTGAGAAAGGCATTTAAGTTTAATTTTTCTGGGTAACTGATTTATCATCAGACTTGGCATTGCAGCCTATTTATGTTAGCTGCTGAAATGATCAAATCTGACATCATTCCTTAATAAACACCATCCTGGCTGATAAAAATACCCAAACCATGAAACAAACCACAAATGCATCAAGTACCTTCCAACCACAGCAAAAGCTGCCAGCCTGCTTCGCAGCCCCAGCTCCAATAAAGGCTGTGCATGCACACCACCAGGCTATCAAACTGTCCTGTGCACAGATTTGCATGAAATCCTCCACTGATAACACATGTAGTGTTAACTGAATAGTTAAAAACCTCTCCAGAATGATGATGTTAGAGAAAGGGAAGCTAACCTTTGTGAAGTGACATTGGTGGTGCATGGGCAGTGTCTCAGCAGTGACCTGACACTGGCACAGGTCTCCTGGGAGATGCAGGAAGAGAAGTCTCACTTTGTTTGCTTGGTGACTTGTCAGGTCTGGCTGCCCACCCTCCATTGCAGCACCTTAGCCATTACCTGTGCTAATTATGTACTGCACAAAATGCACCAGGCTGATGCTATAATCACTGTCTGTCACTGAACTGACAGTTTTCATCAACAATGATCTCATTACTCTATTTACAGCCTGGCTAAAGCTCTGTTTTCTGCCCTGCTCCAACTGACTGACTGAGGCAATGCCCCATGGCAGACACTGTGATTGGGATTTTTTTCCAGTGTCAGCAATCACAAAGCCTAGAAACTCAGCCTCCTTTTTTCCCCATTTCTTTAGGTGTAAACAGAAAAACAACTGATAAGGAAATAACCTATTTTTTTTTTCAATGGCAGAATAACCTATTTTTTTTCCAATAGCAGAAAAACTATCCTGAGTATACTGAGAATACCTTAATCTACTTACAGCCATGCAAATTCAATCAAGTCAATTTCCCCAACAAATTCAGACAAAGAAAGAACAATTTAAAGATTTGTAAAGGAAAGGCTTTGTCTTCCTTATCATCAGTTACAGGGCTTACCTGAATTAACTTCTGTAACAATAAAAGAACCCCTTACAAAAGAAACATCCAGGCCCTCCCTTACACATCTGAACATTTGTTTCTTCATCTTGATTCAAGTGGCAGCCTCTGGATTTGTTAAATTGTTGATACCACAGGTCTCCCTCACTGCAGCTCTGCTCACCACCTGAGCACCCCCACCATGATCAATCCAGACTCTTACTTTGATAAGCTGAATGGATTCACATTCTCAATTAGTCCCTATGAATACAGTACCAGGCATTTGCAAAGCTTTTCTTTAGAGCCTGTGCAATTTTTAAAACATTCTTCTTAAACTGTGGGCACCAGAGCCTGACTGTGACCATGGCAGTCAAGAACCTCTCTCCTCCTACTCAATTTCCTCCTATTTCTACAGCCAGGAACACACCTTATCCTGTCATCATAGGGATCTCATAAAAGCCCCAAATCTTTTATGTTGTACCTGACTCCTGGAGGAGAATCCTCTCTTTTAGAAGGTTTGTCTCCTGGAAGGCCAAACCAGATATATTTGAGGGCAGTACCTGATATAAACTCTTACCTGACAGCAGAGGAAAGCTTACCAAGGCTTGCAATTATTTCTGTTCACGACACTTCATGAGTGCTAAGGCATCATGACGTGTCAGAACTGAAGATTAGCCATTTTCAAAGTGAGACATTATCTGCTTTTTAATAAAAACCACAGAATATGTATCAGATTAGTTTAAAAGGTGACTCTTGTGCATTCTGCTGCAAATTGAGATGTGCACGTGATGCATTTTACAAACTCCAGACTGTAGCATGCAGCTCTAACTGCAGCTGAGGCAAGAGTGAAATGTGATGTAACTTCTCATATGATCCTTTCTTCCAGTTTCACATGCCAGTATTTGTTAATCCTATAAAAGATAAGCTTTTGCTGCCCAGGTGATGCAAGGTGTGAAAACAAGAAGGGATTATTCTCTGTCCCTACCTAGAAATCTCTCTGTTGCCATTTGAACTAGAAAGTGAGGCTGCCTGAATAAAGCAGGAGGCCTTTGAAGGGCAGCCAGGGAGCTCAGTGCCATTTAGGGAAGCACTGCTCCCACCAGCAGGCAGCTCTCCCAGCCAGAGCCAGGCAAGGCCCAGAGCTCACTTAACCCTTTCACACCAGAAGGTACTTTGGAGACAGCACAGCTCCAAGTGAACCCACGGTGAGGAGAAGGTTTTGAATTAATTGCTGAGGGGTTGACTTTTCTATGGTTTTAAAAAGAAACATTCAAACTTAGGAACAGCACTAATACAGGCCAGAAGTGATGGAAGGGATCTCTTGAGACAGGCTCAGCTGGAGCAGGCTGTCCAGATCCTCTCCAGTTGGGCTGGAACTTGTGAATCTCTCCACAGACATATTCCAAAACTCCCCTAAGCAAGCTGTGCCAGTGTTGATGGTATTTTGCTGCACAGGATAAACATGGTACAGGCAGTTCTGGTGCAGCTAGACCTCAGCTGCCTGGATTCTGTCTGCCATGTCCCTGTCTTCCAAATACAGCAAGTGCAGATACAGATACATACCTCACTAAACTGAAAATAATTTCTTAGATCTATGAGCAATTCACCATAGAGATACAGATTTTAGCTTTCCTTCTTAGAGGAAGAATTTCTTGGTAGATGTTAGCATCACACTTGGACAGGATATTTTTCCTCCTTAGGCTTTATAAACAATACCTAATTAATGTTTTAATAGCAGGATGCAATAATAAGCCTGCCACTAATTCGCATTTAAGCAAAAAAAGGCAACACTTTCACTGAATGTCTAAGGAATGTGTGCACCTGAGGGTTTAAAGTTTAGTCCTTGATCCCTGAAACCTGTGTGGACATGCCAAACTCCCTGTACTCCTGAGCCATCTCTACACAATCACTTTACTCTCGGCCAAATGCTTAATGAATTGCTGGAATGTTCAAAAAACGTGTACTGGGATATCCTGGAATGTAAATAAATGAGAGATTTTGTTGTTCTAGAAAACCAGGCTGTAGGTATCCCTGAATTCACAGTACTGCCAATTAAAAATCAGGCTGATAATATTGATACTGTGCACTGGGAGATGCTGCTTTATCTTGCTCCCTTACCTCCCAGAGAAGCTCTGCATCCATGGGTCTCTTAATGAGTCAGGAATTCAGTAACCTTTGAGCAGCACCTTCGGGACATTTGCATCTCATGGGAAGGACCAAAAGTGAACTCTCTGACCAGGATAAGAACAGTCTCAGCCAACAAGAGATGGGTACAAATATTTTGGCAGTTATTGATGCTCTAAAATTAAAAGCCCTATCTTTTGATGAAGTTTAGAAAAACACTGAATTTTATTTATTTCTTCTAAAGAAATTAGGTAACTTGCTCTGTATTTTTAACGTCTTTGACAAAAATTCCTCCAAAGAGATAAAACAATGCTGATTTAAAAAATCATCTGAAATGTTCAGCACTAAGGGCAATTAAAAGACTGTTTTAAATCAAAGGAAAACAAACCTTTGAGTTTGTTGAATCTTCACCCTCTTGGTTATGAGCTCTGAATGAGACTATCTATCTTTATTTTCTGTCAATCAATATTAAACAGTCAGGCATTAAGAGCTACCCTTAGAAGATGTACTGAGCTGTTCAGAAGAGGCTCTCCACGCTCTGAAAGGTATCCAAAATGCGATCCATTTCCCATCCACTCACCTAAGTTGCTGTAGGTAGCACTGCAGGCACTCAGATCGGGCGAATTTGGGGCTTCTTCTTTCTCCTCCTGGCCCGGGGCGCCGCGGGCGGCTGAGGCTGGGATGACGGAGGCGCTGCCCCCATTGTCCTGCTTCACAAACACCGCCCTGGGGACACGCGGGGACAGCTCCTCCAGGGCCGGCTCCTCGGGCACCTGACTGAAACACACACAGCAGCGTCACCTGCACACCCGGCCTGGGCTCACCTGCCCCAGGGGGTGAACTGGGACACAAGGGGGTTCTTGCACCCTCCTTTTTTTAGAACAATGATCTACGGTTTTTATTTTCCCCAGCGAGAAGGAACAACTTGTGACTGCAATAGTAACATGTTAGTTACTATTATCATGGTTATAATAATATATATCATATAGTAGTTCATGCCTTTGATAGAAAAGCTACAATAAAATGTTTTACAGCTTGACTGCCATCAACATCCATACTCATAAATTCTGGGTAAAGTGAGAGGGACCCAGGACAGCAGCAGAGTTTAGGGTGCTTTTTTGCCAGTGCAAACAATTGTGCCTCGAACAAACATAATGAGGTATAGCAAGGGGGATTAAGTCCCAATAAATGCATAAAACTTCAATGATACATTTTCATATCCTGGTATGATTTTGGGAACTGACACTCTGGGAAACAGACCTCATTTAGGCCAGTAATCTCTTCCCCATATAAAATTCTCCACCATTAAAATCCATCTGCATTAGGCCAACTGCAGAAGGCACTGAAGACATTCCTCTGTGCCTGCTCTTAGCTGTGAAGTTTTAATCACACTGTGATGACTTATAGCACAGAACTCTGAAAATTGTGCATTTACTTGGGTTCCGTGGATATATTTATTGCAGTATAATTTGAAAATGATGCATTATATGCATGAAAAAAATGTCGAGATTTAATAAAACCCCACAATCATACTGAAAATATAACAGCAATTATCAATAATATGCCACAAAAACATGTCAGAGCAAAAATATTTCCATGCCTTTATGTTCTCTCACTTGCAGGAACAAATACTCATTACAGGCCAAATCTCAAGAGCATATGTGCTGTTTGCTAGCTCTCATTACTACAGCCTGATCAAATACAACAGGAGGAATTTGAACTACTTGTGACTTCCATTAGGGACAGGAGTAACACACTTCCATCAAAAAACAATCAGCACATCACGTATCTGTAGAGATACTTATTTTTTGTGGTAAGGATTTCAAATTTCCACAAAGAGTTAACATAAATGATAGGTATTTATCTATGGCAAAGCCAAACCCCTGAAAATCCTGGGACACAACCTCGTAGCAATCCCCAGTACAAAGATTCCAACATGCCAATGCTCTGCATGACAAGAGCCAGGACGGTGCAGTGAGCACATGCTGTTTCTGCTCAGACTCATGAATTTTAACTGCAGGCTGACACAAACCAAACTCATTAGAACTTGTTAGTAAAAGAGAAAAAATGGCGTCAGTTCAAAAAGATGTAATCTTCAATCAGCAAACCAGTTTTTGTTCCATTTTAGTACCATGCATAGGAATGGTGTGAAGAACATTCCATGTGCCATAAATATATCCACATTAAAGAGTTAACCTCAGAAATTTCAGAGTAAAGCAGACATAAAATTAAGGCAGAAACAAGGCTCTCAGGATAACTGAACTGAAGGCTTGTAGTTGCTGTAAATAATGTACATACCTGCATTCCTCAACAGGAATGTTTTCTTTAAGAAGAAATAGGTTCTAATAGCTTCACAGTTCTGTCATTGCCACAAACCAGGAATTATCACATCTCAAAGTAACTTTTTAGTATCAATTGGTGAGGTAAGAACATACTCATTCTCCAAACCAGACACATGCATGCACATACACTAAACCTAAGCTCAGAAGCATTTTGCCAAAGTAAACCAACAGCTAGAAAGGAAGAAAGAAAAAAAAATACCAACTCACCCACTGTACTCACTCACACAATTCCCCATTAAAGGAAATTCTTTCAGGGCCTTCTTGAGTCTTTTAATCATGTCTTGAAACTCTGGCGAGCCATTGATTCCACAGTGCTCTGGTGTGCTACAAGTTGTGCAAGCTGTGAGCGAGAGGGCTGAACTCTGCACAGAGTGATACACCTACTGCACCTTAGTGTTTACCTTCGGGGGCTGGGCCCTGCCAGGGCCCCGGGCAGCCAGCCCTGCCTCCTTAACTCCTGCCCTGCCTCCCTGCAGGGCCAGGGCACGGCTGCATCACTGCTCTGGAATGAGCCTATGGCCTCACTCATGCCCACTGCTCCGGGAAAAGCACAGCTCAGCTCTCACCGGCAGCTTCAGGAAGTGACACTAACCTATTGTTAAGAGGAAGAGAGTATCTCAAATCTGTATCCAGGGCCTCGAAAGAATACATTTTGAACCACAGCAAGTAGAGGTCAGGTCATGAAATCCATGGGGAAATGCTTCCCAGTATCTTAACGCTGAGAACAGAGAGATCAAGCTCATGTACACAGTGCAAATGTCAGCCCTTCAGTGGAGCTGGCAGGACACAGGAGGAGTGAAAGGGGGAACCATCCTCACTCAGGGAGCTCCAAGAACCACATCCCCAGCTGCTTCATGAACTAAACAGTTAAAATGACTGGTTTTTCGAGGAAAGAGGAGCAGCTGATAAACAGGCAGTTCTCTCAGATTAGAACCACTAAAACCTGATTTTGTGTAACTTTCTATCTGCTTACTGGTAACAAGCCATACTTAAAGCTATCTCCTTATTTGGGATATTTATAGATATTTTGCCAGGATGGATTCTTTGATGCCTTGCATAAGAGCACATATTTAGCATCTAGCACAGTGGGTGCAGCCTCCTCTGTCCAAGTGTTTTTCTCTCCCTTTTTTATTTCAACAACAAACTTCATAGAAATTAATTCTCTTAGAGAACTCTGCTCCTCGGGCACAAGTGGCTGAAGCTTAACAACTATTCAGTTAGTGGAGGAAGCAGCTCTCTGCATGCAGAGAATGTGTCTGTTTTCCTAAAAAGCTGAGATTATGTGAAGCAATAAAACTTGCCATTAAAATGACTGTCCTTCATACAACACCCCACTGAATTCATATAGCTGTCATTCACATGTACACAGGCTCAAAACCCTTTTAAAAGTGTTACTTTTCTGCAGGGACAAATGCCTCTCATTCCTTCAGGCTCTCCTCCTGCACAGTTTTTGGAGGAGAGCCAGAAGATGATGTGGTCTAACTCGCCTTGGTCTTTTGGGAACAGCAGGATGCAGAAAGCTGCCTGTGTAGGGTGTTAATTTTGGTGAGGACATTGGAATCACAGCTCTTGTGTGACCTGTGCTCTCCTCTATTCAGAGCACGCCTGCCCAATTAGGGTGATTAATAAACAGCAATGAATACGAGGGAGATAAAGAGGAAGGCCTGTAAGAAGTGATTGGGAGAGTGTATCCTGAATTAGGGTCAGATCCAGAGGTAAAGGTGAGGGAACACAGTTCTGTACAAGACAGCACATAAATCCCAGTGGCACAAATTAGTGACAGAAACAGAGAGAAGCTGATGTGGGCTTGGGGCCAGCACAGACTCTGATCTCCTCTCTGAGTGGACATCAACACAGCAGCCATCAATGGCAGCTGTACAGTTGGAGGGGACAAGGAAGAGGACTTTGCTTTGCACACACAAAAACCCAACTGTGTAATTTGTAGCTATATTAGTTTCAAAGAGAGCGCTTTGAGATGCCCTCAGGCCCTGCACTTTTAAGCTAATAAAGCAAACATAAAGCCTAAACTGACTGAATAATGCTTGAGGAGAAATGCAGAGGTTAATGGCTGGAGGGAGGTCAGAGGCCACCTTACCCAGGAGCTTCTCAGAACCCTGCCCACTTCACTGCTGCAGAGCACTGAGCAGGGCCAAGCAGTGCCCAGGTCTCAGGCACTGGGGATGCAGAAAACATTCCAGTGGCTCCTGCACTTCAGGCCCTCCTCACCACCACCAACACTCACTGAGAAGGAAAGTGAAACAAACTTCTCAAATGACAACCTGAAACTACTAAGCCATGAAGTTCATTCCTAATTCTGATTATTGAGAAGCTGGCTTAGTCCTGAAGCTTGAGAATGGTTTTTTATTTAGATCTTGTATAATGCGATGTTTGCACGGATAAAGGGAGAACACTTGGTAATCCAGTAAAGACATCCTGCTAAGCTCTTTAGTGTCACTGAAACTTCATGGTAATGAGTTTCACAGATTAACTGTGCATTATAAAGAAGATATTTTTCTTTATCCATTTTAGGTTCTCCGTCTTTCCATTTTACAGATGGTATTAGAGGAGTTAAGAACAATAACACATGATTTAACATTTCCTAATCTAAATTTATAAAATAATAAATGGTAAAGTCCCTTCTGCTTGGATCTTTAACAGTCCTTGGTGTTTACAAGTTCTCACATAAAATGTTACCAAACTTATTGCTTCATGTACAGGCAGAATTTCCAATTCTGTTAGAATTGGAAAATGTTCTAGAGAAAAACCTCACAAGTTTTTAATTGATGAAATGGTAGAAGCAAGCTAGTTAATACTTTTAAAAGCACTGCTAAGCACTGCTGAGTAAGGTAGATAAAGCTTGCTGACACCAAGATAAGAAAAGCCCTAAGATGGATTTGACAAGAAGGAAGAGCTGATCCACCTTAAATTTTCAGGGAGAATTTCTCCCATTTCAGTAGACTTGCTCAAGGAAGGAATTTCTTTTCATCTATAACATCCTTGAAAATGCTCATCATTTTATTTGGGCTGCACCTAAAAGGTTCTGGGTTCATGTGAGAACCTCACCCTAAGAGTGATAGCAGAAGCCCCCAAACAGGGAAGGACTTTGTTTTGAACAGAGCCCTACTGTGATTTCACAGATTTTCTTATCTTCCCAAGCAGTTTCTGAAGCAGCTGTGGAATCTGCAGGACTGGATCAGTGACAGTGGGAAAGTGGAATGTGGCAGTGGTGGTTATTCCTGCCTGTCTCTGGATGAAATCCTGATCTTAATGGCTACATTTTTGTAGAAGAGTGATTCCCCTTGTTTCCACTGAGTGATCTGGCACAACACTCATATTCCTCTATACAGAGCTCAGCTCTATCAGTTGTGAGATCAAACCCCTTTGCAAAAATTAACACAATCTTAGGAATTACATTGGTGAGCACAAATTTAGCCATGAAGAAATCCTTCCTCATCTGAACCAG
Source organism: Serinus canaria (assembly GCF_022539315.1). Lineage (NCBI taxonomy): Eukaryota > Metazoa > Chordata > Aves > Passeriformes > Fringillidae > Serinus > Serinus canaria. The sequence goes on from NC_066324.1 coordinate 19,566,811, forward strand.
AACAAAATTAATACCCAGACCTCACTACCTGAAGGAAGTATTTCAGGAAAAACAGAATTTTATCTTCACTTCATCCAAGACTGGCCCAAAGATCCCATAAAGGAAAGTTATGGCTGACTTGCAGCTGTGAAAGGGAACTCCTGAGTTTACCCTGTAACTGAAATGGAGGTGGCTGTGCCCAGCTCAGATTAGTTCAGCTCTGATGTGCTTTATGAAGACAGCCAAGGCAGCAGCAGGACTGGGCTGCACTTTGCTTTCAGGAAATGTCTCAATCTAACAAGTTGCTGCTGGGTATGAGTAGTGATGTCTCAATGAAGGAGAGAAGCCTTTACCTTGTGAAACTGCAATAGGAACACTCTGATCCATAAGATAACAAAGACTTTGAAGGATCTTTTTATTCAATTCAGCCTGTGATGAGTGGATTGCAGATGTGCTCTACCACCTTCATCAATTACAGTGACTCAGGCTAGAAATTCCATGGTATCTTTTGGTCAGTTTTGGATTCTGCACCTGAGAACAACTGCTGCTTCATGAACTAAAGGTGTTCTCATTCTAATTAATGAGGAAAATGACATGACTGCTGATTTTTAGCAAAAATTATCTATCTACAAATTTTCACTAAATTTAATATATCATTATTTGCTAGCTCCTTTTGAACCAGCATATGTGCATCCTGCCATCAAACAGAAACAGCCACACTGACAAACCAAAACTAAATTCCTCTGTATAACAGAGAGATCATTTTCAGTTTTCTGAAAAACTGATAGTTTTGCAAGTGCTGTTCAAAGGGAAAACTGACCTTTCTAGTGATAACTTGAAATACCTTCAGCTGTTTTGTAGTTGTGTTATCAATCTTCAGCAGCTCTGTAATCCATTGCAAAGTAAGGAAATAGCGGATCTTCATTAAATTTGCTTTCGAGACCCCCCAGTAATCTGACATTTTTAAAGCTTATCTTGTTTTCCAGGTCATCAGTTTGTTTTTTCAGAGAGCTTGCTGTTCTTGGCATTCTGAGTTAGGGAAGTGTCCTGTTCACTGATTGCTATCTTCAGGTCATCCATTCTCCTCTAAGCCTCTGCAGGCTTAACTGAACATTCTAAATATCTTTTTCATGCACATATTTTAGCCTGAATTACAGCTAACCTTGTACTAATACCTGGAGGGTTAACACAAAACAAGCAAAGCTTCTCATGGGTTATGCCTCCTGCTTCAGCAAAAATGGCATTTAGAAATCCTGACTCTCACCCACCAGGATATGAAAAACAAAAGCCAAACCCCTTAAACAACAATAAAACCCTTCAATTACGTGGCATTATAAGGTTTCACTTGGTCTCATTAACGACATTAAAAAGTATTAAAAACCCTAAATAACTCAAGGCACCAAGAATATAAGACCTGAAGCCTAAAGCTATCCACTGCCCAGTGCTCCCACAACTCAGCACCTCAGTGTATTTTCTTTGAAATTTGTAGAATCCAGGGAACAACAATACTGTCAGAAAGAAGAAATTCCAATTCTAACATTTGGGAAATTCCAGTTTTCACTGGGGAGAATTCTGAGATATGGTTTTAACCAACATCCTTGTGACTTGAAGAAAACTAAAGAGAGTAAACATGTTTTTTGGAATGAGTGGATGAGAGATCAGTGACCCACTGCCTCCAAAAGGAAGGGCAGGAGGAGAACAGGACACATCCCAACAGCACCATCTCCAGGGCAGGGCCATGATCCCTGCCAGGCTGCTCCTCTCACCACCCACAGAGGCAGCTGCTCCCTCCTGCCCATGCCCTGCACACCAGCCAGCTGATGTGGCTGAGCAGTGACTGCCAAGCCCCTTCTCACCTGGATCTCTGCCCTGGCCCACCAGAGCACAGGACCTGGGCACTGAGGGCTGGGAGCAAGGCAAGCTCCTGATGGCACTGGAACCAAAACCAACCTCACTCTCCCTAGCTTGCCCCAGAGATAGGAGAGAGAAACCAGGTTCTTGTGAAGGAACAAACCCCTGGAATCCTTTAACTTGCCCTCTAAGGGCAGCTACCTCTCACCAATTCATTTAGGGCAAATCTACAGACTGCACTATTCTGGCACTTGTCTTGTCTGGAGGAAGAAAACCAAGTGATTTTGCTTTAGGACAAGTGGCAGTCAGTTTATGGCAAGCTCTAACTATGCTCACACAGAGATTTCTATTAGGTTAAAACTGTTTTTAGCTAAAAACCACTGCAGTGTTCTTGTACAGAATACGAAGAAAGAAAACAAAAAAACCACTGTCACGATACATTTTCTGGAACTAACACTTCACAAAGTTTTTGATTTCCTCCTATTAGGTTGTTATAATGAAATAAATAATTCAAGTTTGAGGCTACTTTGGAATTGGTTGGTGTAATAACAGTGGAAGACAAATTTTAACACATCCACAGCTGTGGTCCAGCACTCAGGGAATTCTACTCTGCCCACATGACTGACTGCAACTGATGTGACCAGCTCTTGCTGGATCTAATACTGCCAGGGGACAAAGCACAGTCACTGCTGAAGGCCTTGCAAGACAGAGATAACACTATTTTGTAGGTACCCTAATTCAGTTACTGCCTTTTTACAAGGTTTATTTTGAGAGTGCTGCAGTGATGCTGCACTGTGGTTAATTAGCATCTGTTGATGCACGTGAGGTAAAGTTAGCACAACACCTTCCATGAGTCACAGGTCTTTTCATTTCTATTGTACTTCTCAACAGTTGCCTCCTGTTTCTGCTGAGAAATTCTCAAGTTTCCCATAACACAGAAACACTTTCTTAAAGCAGAAATTAAAGAGAATGGATCTGATCTAATGGAACATGACTATTGTGATACATGAGTGAGCCTGCAAGACAAACTCTAAATATCAGGTACTTCTTCTAGGAAATGTTTTACATCTTTTCTGGTATCTAACATAAGAGAATGCTTTTAAAATACTCTCTAAGTTACCTAAAATAAATATACTTTGAAAAAATTGCATTAATGTAATAAAACCCCTTAGTGTCTCCCTTTCCAGCATCATATACAGGACAGCTCACAACAGAGTAAGTGACTAAAACAGCTGAGTGGTACCTGGGGATTTTCTTGGGAGCCTGAGGTGGTGAGGAATGGCTGGCTGTGTTTTGTTCTGAGCTCTCTGGAGGCTTTTCCTGCGTTTCCCCCTTGTCCTTGGCCAGTGCCTCTGCGATGGCAGAGTCCAGCCCGGGCTGGGGCTCAGCCCGGGGCTCGGCCTGCGCCGGCTCACACCTGTACATGAACACAATGGACGGCTTCTCGCTCGACTCCGACTTGGCCTCGCTGAACCACTGGTGCCGCTGCACCGGGGGCGGGGGGAGCATGTGGATCACAGTTCCATCCAGACCCACCAGCTTCCCTTTCTCCCTGTCCTTCTCCTTCTCCTCCTCATCGTCAGCTTTCCGGCGGCGGAAGAAGCTCTTGAACGAAATCCAGCGCTTGGGTTTGGCGTCGGGGCGCCGCCCCTCCGAGTGCAGGATGGACTCGGCTTCTGTGGACCTGGTGGGGCTGTTGGGCTTGGCCCAGTTGCTGAAATGCCTTTGCAGCAGGTTACTGGCATGGTAGGGAGAGGAGGTGGAGCGTGGAGGGGGGAACGGCGGGGCCTGCTCTGCCTGGGGACTGGTGGCGCTCGGGGTGGCTCGCGCCGCCTTTGGAGAGGGAGTGGCAGCTGGCTGTGACAGCGGATCCTTCTGCATTTTAACGGCAGTGCTTTCCATCTTGGAGGACTCCACTTCAGGCTGCGATGTAAACAGAGATTTGGGTCGTACCAGGCTGTTTTTACTAGCATCTCCCTCGGGGGGTAAGGAATACAGTTCTTCTACGCTGCAGGACTTGGGAGCAGACTGAGGTGTCTCTGGAGGAGACTGTGGAGGCTGGATAGAAGCCACAATCTGTGAGAGCACCGTGCTCGCGTTCTCTCTGCCACTGCTGCTGCCGACAGAACCGTCCGGGGTCACGTCTGCTTTTGCTGTAGGCTCTTGCATTGCCTTTTGGGCTCTGGAGGGGGAGCTGTGCTCAGCGCTGTGACTCCTCTGTGGGGATATCTGGCTTTTACTGAGGCAGCTGTTGAACTCTTGGACCTTCTGAGCCACAGAGCCCAGCCTGCACTCAGAGCTACTGGCCACCCCCTTTGCTTGGGGCAAATCGGTGGATTTGCTGCCTATGGCTTCGGTGGCTTTACTTTCAGTTTCTATTTCTTCATAGGTATGGCTTATCACACTTGTAGTTTTATCTTTGACAGACAGCTCCCCAGTGGTCCCTAGAAAACTTTTATAGATTGCCAAGTTATCATAGGCATTTGGATTGATTACAATGGGAACTTTAATAGCATTTTTGGAGCTCCTTGCATAAGTGGGCTCATCATGAATGATAATAGGGAAAGGTGGCATGCCAGCATTGTTGTAACTGTTGAATTTTATCTCAGACAAATTGGGAGACTTAACTGGGATGGTTTTCGAAGAAATGTTCGTAGCTGTAGGTGAAGTAGGAGCTGACTTGTGGCTTGTCTTCCTGGGAGGAATGGATGGTCCTGAGCTGTTCCCAATCAGCTCCACCTTAGGTATCTTCTGCCTTGGACTAGTGCTAGAAGTCCACACTTCCTGGTATCTGATTGCGCTGGATTTTTTCAGATTAGCGTGTAGACGTACAGGTGATGCTGCAGAGGATGCAACAGGTGTGCCTGGGGTTACTGGTGAGCTTGGGTTAGATGATGCCTTTTTGGTTTCTGAGGTTTCAGTCTGGTTCTCTTTACATTCACTGGTCATGGCAGCTGATACATCCACTACGGTGTATGGCTTGCACACTGGCTGTTCCATGTTCACCACCCTGTAAGGTTTAGCTTGCTCCTCCACAGGCACCAAGTTAATAGTCACGGCTTGACCAGCAACATCTGAAGAACTTTTATTCTCCTGCGTGTCAGTCTGCACAGCAATTTTGCCATCCTTCTCCTCCAGGCGGAGCGCAAGGACTGCCTTGTGAGTTTCCTGACTTTTCAGAGCATTCCTGGGTGCTTTTGGCACATCCTTCACTTGCTGATTGTCACAAAGACTTTCATATTCTGGTTCAATCACTTTGAGGTCCTGAGGAGTGCTAGGAGATAACCCTCCATTACAGAGCTTCTGGGAAGAACTGCTGGTTGTCCCAGAACGAGATTCTTCTGTCAAAGAAGAATCAGGAGACGTAGAATCAGAAGATACCATGCTCTGCATGCTCTCTTGCCCATAAAGAATCACGGTCTCTTCCCCATAACCATTTAAAATTTCATCATAACTGTCATCATAATCCACGGCACAGATCCTCTGCAGAGACTTGTTCCGAAGGGGCACGGTATTCCATTTTTTGTCAACACAGAATGGAACAGGAGACAGGGTGTTAGCTCTGAAATTAGCAAAGCGAGGTTGGCCCCTCATGCGGATTTCCATTGCTAACAACTCTTCATCACTTTCATCCCAGCTCTCGTGCTCTTCCTGCATGCTGCCAAAAAACGTGTCATCCTCACTCTCATCTCCACTAGACAACTCTGGATAACAGAAACGTCCACCTTCATTACTTATGACTTCAGTGCTTCCACTCAGAATAACATGCTTACTCTGTGAGTCCTTCATTCCACCCACCATGCAGCTCGGAGGGATCTTCCTCTCTAAGGATCTTTTGTAACAATTATTTATCCTTCCCAAGAAGGTTTCTCTCGCGTTTGTTTCATTCCCGGTGAGCTGAGGTGTGGTATCCAAACCCGCAATCTCCTTCAGAACTTCTGTCAGCCCGTTATTATTATTGTTACTGGGTACCTTCCCCACGCCCTCGCTGCTGCCGTAAGGCCTGGGAACATGGCTGTAACCTTCAATCTCTTCCTCATTGTTATTGTTCAGTGGTTTTTTGCTCAGCACCGCCTTGTTGCGGTTCCAGCCCGGGGGCAGGGGTTTGTTCTCACACTGCTCCAGCGTGGCCAGCTCCCCGCAGAGCCCCTCTGCCACCATCATGGTGGGTTTCACTGCTATCGTCGGCTTCTTGGCCACGGGTGGGCGGAAGCTGCCGCTGCCCCTCCCCGGGCGCTGGCTGCTGCTCTGGGTGGCATTGGCTTTCAGGTTTGCATGGGACAGCGGCTTCTTTTCTGCCACCGGGGGTAACTGGTGCAAGCTCTTGGGCTTGAAGCAGTTCTTACACTCGCCGGGTTTCCAGACGTGCTCAGTGAAAGTGTTGCAAGCGGACATTTTCCCAGAGCCCTGCTGCTCAGTGCATGGCAGGAATCTCCTCCATGGGCTCCACTCTGCTCACCCAGCACCGACACTTCCCGGAGCAGTGATCATGCTGCAAGAACACCAAACACAGAGAGGATGAGAATGGGGCAAAATCTGCTTGATCGTTATATTTTTCACACCAGGGATAATGTGGAAGGAGCAAGCTGCCTTTTGCTGACGTCTTCATTTACAAAACTACATAACTGAGATGCAAAACCAAATTGCATCTATCATTCTTCTCATACATAAAGAATTAAAACTTTGGCAGCTAAGTCCTATGTTACTTAAAGCAGAGGGAGGGAAAAATGGCAATGACTGAGAATTTAGAGTAATTCTCTTGACTAGTTCAGGACCATTGACCTTTAATTCTGTCCAATAAAACAAATGCAGGAAGAGGATATAAACCCAAAGATTACCACACATTACGCTTTTACCGTAACAACTCAAACATGAGACAGAAGAGCAAGAGTATGTTTACTCTCCTAAATGCAATTGAGATAATTTGTTCTAGCTTTGAATGTGAACAAGCTCAGCTTAAGTGAGAAAATGTGTTCAAGCAATCCCAAACTCTGCCATTTTAGCAGTTTTTTCATCAGAGTCAAATGATAACTGGAGAGGTATTTTGGCTGAACAGACAGGCTGTTCTGATGTTCTGGAAAAGTCAGATAACAATGCAGTGGAAATATTTCTAGAAAGTCAGTTTTTTCTCCTTTTGCTTACCACAATGGCAATAAACCATTCTGATATCCTCAAAACAAAGCTAAGGATTTTTAGTCCCTGATTTGTTTCACATGTAGCTTTTCTACCTAACCCCTCCAGAAATAACAACTGAAGAAGAACTGAAAATCTCTTTCAAAGTGAATCTTTTTATTTCCTGAAACAACCAGCCTTAAGTAAAAATCAAACACGAATCTGCTGTGCTTTATAGTCACCAGAGTATCCAGGATTTGAGAGTTTCATGAATTAATGCCTGAAGATTTTAAGCCTTCTGAGCCAAATCTGCAAGTCTGTTCTCTTCGTCACTGTTGCATAACTCAAATGATCTCAGACATTTGACTGAGGGAAAGCATCTCTATGTCCACTGCTACTTCTGTAAATACAGGCACTGGGAATCAATAATGTGCTACCCTCAGAGGTCTTGGGGTGCCAATATCCTTGCTGCTCCCCCCCCGGGTACCCCAAGGGCAGTGCTGGCCCCCTGCAGGTCCCACTGCGGCTCCCAGAGAGCCCGTGCTGGGGGCAGCACCAGGGAGGCTGGGCTGGAGCTCTCAGGGCACCACTGCCTTTCATCAGCGTGGCAAACAACAGGACCACGGGGAGAGCTGACACCGGGAGGGGTTTGTCAGTCTCCTCACGTCCTGCTCTGTGTTTTGGCAAGGGCTGGCCCGTGCTGGCAAAGCAACAGAGCAATCCTGATCCAACAGCAGATGGGGCTGAAGCCTAACTCTATTAGTGCCTGCAGACACAGCCGTGCTACCAGGGCTATCACATTTCATATGCTGACTAAATATGTTTCCAGACAAAGCTTTTTGCCAAAAAGCCACTGCCAAAAGCTTTCTCTGTATGACCTAAGAGATAGAAACTCTGCCAGACTGAGATCTGCCCAAACTTTTTGACTTTATCTTACATATACAGAGTAAAATGCCTTTGTATGTTTCTTGATCTCTCTCAATTTTTATTGCTTCAACACCTTGCAAGGCCATATATTGTAAGCAGAAAAATTACATTAAGAAATAGTTCTCCTAGAACCAGAGAGAGAGCATGTACAAGAATTTTATACTCTGGTTAGCTCCTTCTTTTCATGTGTTTAACAAGCAGAAGGAGTAAAGTTACACTAATGGAAATCTAAACTAAATGCTTTCTTGAAAAATACATTTCTCCATCAGATAAAAGCTTTGAACAACCAATTTGAACAAAAGGGTTAGTGCTTGTGTGTGGGTTTTAAGATTTACCCGTGTGATCTTTTCCTCTGAAATTGCATAAGCCGCACTTGCTCTAGAATCCCATCACAAGGCAGGCAGCTTTAGGGTGTTCCAGGCATTTCCTGCCAGGAACAGGGGGCCCTGAGGAAGCTCTGCAGTGCCCACCTGCCTGGGGCTACATCCTGACGTGGTGACACCACTGCCCCTGTGTCACAACTGTCACTCTCCTTTGCCCTGACCCTGATGCTGGCACTTCCTCTAAGCCAGGGAAGGGTTACACTCAACCTGAGAATGGGAGCTACAGGAATCTCTGCAGAACCACAGTTCTCCAGAGAGAGTAACAGCCACAGCTCTGTGCTTCATCCCAGAACAGCCCCTGTGTGCTGGCAGTGCTGCCTGCAGCAGCTCACCTCAGCAATCACACACCTGGTGATCGTGGAAATGCAGCTGTGGAACCTGCACGCTGGACATACAAGCCATGTGCAGCTATCCCAGCTCTTTTGGTCTCCAGCAGCCAACAGAAGTGGTTTGAACACAGCCCTGACCCCCAGGATGATTTGTGACAGTCTGGAACAGAAGAGCCACTGACTCCCTGGTCTGTGAACCCCAGCTGGGTTTGCAACTGGCTCGGGCACAGCAGGACGAGCAGTTCCTGTCACAGCCCTGACACTGCCTGCAGCTGCAGCACAGAGGAAACAGCCACCTTCCAAGCAGAGGAAATGGATCTTAAGAAAACAACCCAAACAATTCCAACACTGTGCTACTTTTGTACTTTGAAATCAGAAGCACTCCTACGCTATTTCAAATTAAATCCACAGTGACCTTTATATCCTGAAGCAAGCATTTGCATTCTAAAAAAAAGTCAGTTTCTTCCTTGCTGGACAACTAAAAGCAATCTTCCTGCTGCTTTCCTCTCCTTTAAAAAGAATTACTTTTTCAACTGCAGATTCTCTATCATGTGTGGTAATTATGGTGAGAGTAATTAGGAGTGATAAGAGAAATGAAATCTTTCAGTAGGCTGCTGCTTCCGTGGCTGTCACCAGCTGCAGCTTGGCAGGGGGCAGCAGAGGCCATCGAAGGGACTGAAAATGCACACAAAGACAAAATCACCCTGACATTGCTCCTTGCTGGATTCCTACACTGCCTCCAAAACAAAGCAGGGCAAGGAGAGATCCAGGCAGTCACACCTCGGATCTCTCCAGCTGCAGGTGACCAGGTGTCTTCCCTACCTTCCCTGCTTCCACTGACACTCCATGTGCCTGCTAAGGAAGAGGAATGTGCACCCTGCAGAGCTCCTGGCTCTTCTGAAATGAGTAATTCAGATGACAAAACTTATTTGAAGACGCTCAATCCACGCAAAATCAAGGCAATGACAAGATGTTACTTACAAAACAGCATCAGACTTGCAAAGAAAGTATTAATAGCAAATATGTGACAGCAACAGTCTGCATTTCATCCCTGTACCTCCAAGTCTTTTATGTAAGTTGGTAAACAGAACTATTCCCAACTTATCCAGGGAACCACTGCAGTGCAGTGACGTTAAGGAACTAAAATTCTCCCAGTGAGTCAGTGTCAGGAGCAAGTACAGACAGACAACTTCTGCTCCCAACAGCAGATCGTGACACTTCATTCACTGAACGGTTGAGTCAGCACAGATTATTTATCAGCCTTAAAGGCCAAATCATTCTTTGTGTATGTGAGACTAATGCCCCTCATTCCAGCAGGTACACAGCTGTGCACAGGAGGGCTCAGCCCAGCCCTGCTGAGCTGGTATCAAGCAGTCAGGAAGGCAAAAGCATATTTCAGTTTTCAGGTCAGAGGGAGAAGATGACACATTTGGAGTTGCAGTGCAAAGATGAAGCAGGGATCAGCTGAGATACCCTTGTGTCAGGAAGCTTGCACAGCAATGCAGAAATGTCTCTGTGGAGCCTTTATTTGTTGACATCACCTTTGCTGAGTGCATGAAGATAGTAATAAACATGCATTTCAGGCATTTTGCCTTTGTTCTAGATAATTTCAGGCTGGCAGGTCTCCTTTGGATGCATGCTGGCTGAATCACAATGAAGGCCTTCTCCAGTAATACTTTATACTAAAATAATCCAATTAAAAAGAACTTAATTGGTGTGCAACATTCCCTACAATTTCAACATTTTAAAAATGAATAGTCTCTGTAAGTACCAGATGGTGACACGCACTAATTAATCAGGCCTGCTCAATGAAGAGCATATGAAAATGAGTGCACCTATTAGACATGTGCTGCAGAAATCTCTCCCCACTGAAAGGCTGGGACTTTCCTGAGCTGGGATCAGCACCCTCTGGTCCCCTCTGGGATCACCACAACCTGGCACACGTTTCCTTTGGTTTGTCCTCCTCCAGGGAAAATCCATTTGCCTTTAGTGCTGCTGGCCCTGACAATGGGGCTGCAATTTTTATGCTGCAGAAAAAACTGCATTGATCAGCCTTCTTGGGCACCAGTCCAGTCAGGGCTGCTGCACAGCCACAAACCTCTCCCCACTGCCAGACCTGTCCTCAGACTGAAAAACTCAGCAGTGGGAATTCAACCTGGGCTTCCTATATGGGAGTGCCCAAAGGCCACAAAACCACCACGGCTTTGTGGTTTGTCTGAAGCACTTAGAGGCATCTGGACAGTCACTGATCATCATCAACAACAGGGCAAGTCTCACACAGCAGGGAAAAAGGGATGGCTATTCTCTGCCAGGACTTGATTCCAGTTTCTTTTAAATTTTAATGCAATCATAAACATTTTAAAGACTTGTTTTAAAACCTGACCCTGGTGCAGGTCCTGCCTGGGGGGCAGTGGCAGTGGGAATGCTCCCAGGGAGTGTCCAGCACTTCCCCCACTCAGCCTGTGCCAGGAAAACCCAGGGAACTGAAGAATGCAAGAAGCACTATGGGCTGGCACTACTTTATTCCCAAAGTGAAGGATATTTGCTAAATAGCAGCTCACTGCAGTACCAACCCAGAGCTCTGACTCTGGCAGAGAGCACAGATGGACATTTCCATAAATGCTGGGCATTACCACTTTTGTTAAAAAAGAAGTTTTATCTTGCTGCAGATAGGGGTTTTTTTCCTGTTTTAATGTTTCCCACTGTATTTCCTCTCCTTTAAATAGAGCTCAAATGACATAAGTATTTCAAAATACTAAGTAAGTGAAGAAAAACCTTAAATTTGGGGTTTTTTTCCTCCCTAAAACTCACAAGGATAAAACCTGATAAAAATAACCAACGAACTGGAGAAAAAACCTGCCCAGGGCTAGACAATCTGTGATGCTTCAGAAGAAAACAGGCATTTCTTTGCAATTTACCTAACCCAAAGAGATAATGGCACAGAGCAAGGAAAAGGCAAGGAATATCCTCGGGTGTGCCCAGGTGCTCTGAATGGATTCTGCATCACCACACTGGAAAACACAGAGCTGTAACAAGGCCAAGCTCTGCCCTTTGGTGCTGGGGCCCAAGGGGCCAGCCAAGGCAGGTGTTGCAATAGGAACTCTTAGGTGTCCCAATAATAAGAATTCTTGACATTTGAAACTGGAGATTTTGGAAAAAGAAATCATCATTTAGCATTAATAAAATTTTAAATTTATTTGGTCCATTTAGACATATATAAATTCTTATAATGATGATCACTCAGACACAGCAGCACAGTATATTCTTTAGGAATACTTTTTTTTTTTAACATGGAAAATTAATTTTATTTTCTACTTTTAAAAAAATGAGGTAAGCCAAACTATAAATTGTTTGCTTTCTGAAAATGGCAGCACAACAATCTAAGATTTAGCAGCAAATTACGGGTGTACATATCAACTGACAGGAAAAAAGCACAATAATCATAATTTCAAAAAAGTATCCTCAATTCCAGTGCATTTTTCAGTTTCTCCCTACTTTATTTAAGGAAAACTATGAGAATTAAGCCCTTCACAGCATTTTAAAAGTGCACCTGTATGACTGTATCTTGACCAATCTAATCATCTTTGATTTACCCTTCCTGGGCTCACTTGAAATTCTGCCCTTTGATCTTTTTCCTTTTGTTTAAGCTCATGCAAACACTCGTGGAGAAGAATGAACTTTACCAAACCTCTCCAGAGGCTGCTCACAATAAACAAAAAAGCAATACCTGAGAAACATTTTAGTGCTCCTGTAGTCAGAGACCTGGGAAGAGTTGTGGTTATCCTTCTGTTGAGCACAGCTAGAGAAGGAAAACAGGGTGGATCAGCCCTGGATTGTGGAGTCCAGCAATTCTGCAACTTCTCTTTGCTTCAGCCTCTCTCCCTTGCACTCCTGCAAAGGCTCCAAAGATCTGAGTGCTGAACACCTGAGGCAGCAAAACCCACAAGTGCCAGCCCCCAAAACTCCCCAAAACCCCCATTTCAGTTTAGCAAATAACTTGTGGATAGCAAACTACAAAAGAGCGTTGGAAAGGATGGGGAAGAAGTGATAAACAGGAACCAAAGACCCAGGGAAGTGTCAGGGCAGGTAACTCAGGAGGGAGGGGCTGGCTCAGAGCCAGGGCAGGATCAGCTACAACACCAAGGCTGCAGCACAGTGGGCACCCTCCAGTGGTCCCAGTCTCCCCTGGGAGCCTCAGGAGTCATTAAATAAAGACTTGGAAGGATTAAATTTAAAAATAGCCCACCACGAGCCGTTATAAAAAAATGAGGTATTAAAAATAACCCATAAATTACAGCAACAGCACAGCAGGGCTGGACTGTGCAGAGCCAAGGACTGTGGAGAAATTCAGGAACCAGGTGGCTGAGCTGGGCAAAATTACAGTCCCTTATCAGAACCAGGCATCAGCACAGCACAGGGTGAAGGCACCTGCTCTTTATCATCACTTCTGGGAAGGAAACCTGCTCTTCCTACCAAACCACGAACCAATGGGCAAAAGAGAAACTGGCACAGTTTTATTTTAAGCTTTTAAGAAGTTCTCTCCAGTTCCTAATGGCAGGGCATGCAAATGGTGTCTCAGCAAAGGCCAGGCAAGCAGCAGATTACATGCTTTCTGTGTGAGAAAATCAATGGCATGATTTACTGAGTATTGCACTCAGTTCTATTTATGACATCTCAGGAAGAAATGCTGCATTAAAACAGCCACAAAAATATTTTAATATGGAAAGCTTTTCATCCCTTCAGTGAAACAAAAAGATTAGGATAGTTTAGTTCAGAATTGAGACAAATAAAATAATGTAATAGTATATTAAATGATCTGTCACATAAAGAAGAAAGACTGGGTGTTCCCACTTAGTTTCTATCTCAAAAAAAAAAAAAAAAAAAAAGGCAGTAAACCCAATGCAGCATATTTACATCTCCAAAAAGAAAATTATTCCACATAAAACACTTCCTGAAAGAAGCTGGCACTGAGATCAAGGGGTCAGTGGATTCAGAGGAACAAGCAGACATTTATACATGGGATGAGCCATGACAGTTGTACAAGGTGGGGTGAACCCAAAGCTCCCAATTTCAGAGTTTGAAAGCAGCTTTAACCCTTTCAGTGGAGAGGAGGATTTACTCCTTACCAGACTGTGCCCATGCTGGCTACTGGAGCAGTGTGGGCAGGCTGAGGGCACTGCTGGGGGCTGGGCCTGACTGCTCCTCCTCTCACCACATCCTGCTTCTCCTGGTTCCACCTTGAGCCACCAAAATCACCCCATGGTGCAGGAGCACTGAGATGCCACCACCTCCCGCTGGTAAGGTCAGGCCTTCCTCTCCTCCTCCCATGCTCTGTCACTCTGTCCCAGACTTGTCACTCAGTCCTGGGCCATCCCCTTTGTACCTTTTGTGACTTCATGTTTGACGCTGGGCAGCTGGGGCCCCAGGCTGTCAGGGGCCTGGGCCAAGGGGCTGTGCCACACCCACAGCTCCTGCAGGACAAACCCACAGCCAGGTGAGGAAGCCAGGTGGAAAGAGATCACTAAAGATTAGTACTGTTTGAAGCTTGGCACACTACAGGCTAGAAAAATCAGGGTAAGGTTACAGAGGAATGATAGAAAAGGGATTTTTCTTTAAAAATAACCTAATCAATGTAACTTTTGAAGAAACATACATTACTATTTTATGGTGGAAAATAGAAATAAAAATAAGCCCTATACTGCTGTCTCATTCACTATGTGGTAGAGCAATGCCTGGAAAGGGCCTGAATCTTTGTGAAAACTCCTCCAGTTTTCCATTCCACAGCAACCATCTCCTCCCCCTGCCATCTGCTTGGTGCACTCATTTTGCCTCATTCCTCACATCTATGATCAAAGACAGACATTCTAATTTGAGGGCCTCTTTGATAATCTTGAGAAACTAGCTACAGGTAATTTTTTGACCATCAAAGCTGGTTCCAGCAGCTTACTCTCACTCAGGCTACTCTTCTAATTAGGGTGTCATTTATTCATCCCAATAAGCTACTTCACCAAGCAAGATGAATGCAAGAAATTTTAATCTGCAGTCATAAGCCAGAGCAATGAAATGAATGATGAGCTCCATGTCAAAAGGTTAAAGATATTAATGTTTACTAGTGTTGAAGTTAACAACAGATAATTTCTTTGCTTATTCTACTTATGCTTTGCCTAAAATCCATTCCCATAAAATGGCAAGCCACCACTGATAAGAATGTTATTAGGGATAAAAAGCACCAGCATAGATGAAATTCAGAAAAGGAATTAGGAGGTACTGGCATTGGATGCTTTTAGCATACATAATAAGAATTGACTTTTTCCTTATTCTGATGATTAAGTGCTGTGCCTGCCAGCCCATAATACCCAGTGTTCCAGGCACATTGTGGGGGCTCTGTGTGAAGCCCTTTCCCTCCGTGGGGACAGAAAAGGACTAACAGCCAAACCCAGGGCATCCCACAGTCAGTAATCAGCTTTTTAGCCTACCAAAAGAGATGAGATGTAGGGCAGGAAAAAAACCCCAGCAAAACCCCAATAACTTATTTTAGTTCCCAAAATCTGATTCCATACTTTAAAATAATCCACACATGGAAAACTATGCAGTAAAGGCATCATTAAATACAATCAAGGACAGAATCAGAAAGGAAATGCAACAGAAATCCTGGGTTAGTTTTTATCTTTACAGTCAATAACTGGTTTTTGCAGCTGGGGAATTTGCTCAATTTACTCCATGAGAAAAGAAACAGCCTGAATTTTCACAGATGGATGTTTATACCTATCAAGTGTATAAACCACTCTAATTTTTAGCCAGTGCTGAAGGAGGAGCAAGGGGAAGCAGGAATCCTGAGCAGGCTGCTCCAGGCAGGAAATCGCTGCCCATGGGCTCCGGGGCAGCAGAGCCAGAGGCAGCAGCTGCATGCGGCCAGGCCAGCCCTAGGGGCGGCTCTCAGGGCTGAGCCCAGCCTAACAGCAGAGGTGGCTCCCCAGAGCCACAGGGCTGAGCCCAGCCTAACAGCAGAGGTGTCTCCCCAGAGCCGCGGGGCTGAGCCCAGCCTAACAGCAGAGGTGGCTCCCCAGAGCCACAGGGCTGAGCCCAGCCTAACACCACAGGTGGCTCCCCAGAGCCGCGGGGCTGAGCCTAGCCTAACAGCAGAGGTGGCTCCCCAGAGCCACAGGGCTGAGCCCAGCCTAACAGCAGAGGTGGTCCAGCAGAGCTGCGGGGCTGAGCCCAGCCTAACACCAGAGGCGGTCCAGCAGAGCTCCAGGGCTGAGCCCAGCCTAACACCAGAGCTGGCCCAGCAGAGCCGCAGGGCTGAGCCCGGCCTAACACCAGAGGTGGCCCAGCAGAGCTGCGGGGCTGAGCCCGGCCTAACACCAGAGCTGGCCCAGCAGAGCCGCAGGGCTGAGCTCAGCCTAACACCAGAGCTGGCCCAGCAAAACCCCAGGGCTAAGCTAAGCCTAGCCCAGCCCAGCCCAGCCCAGCCCCTGCAGCCCCTGCCCTGGGCTGGCCGCAGCCGCTGCCGATCGTACCTGGCAATGCCGAGCCCGCAGCCCAGCCTGCGCTCACTCCTGGAGCAGGACACAGCAGGAAACAACAAAGCTGAAGCACAGCAAACGAGCTCTAGCAAAGGAAAGAGAAAGAAAATCACCACCAACATTCAATTCTCTTTCTTTAGTTCTTCTTTACAGATAGAAATGTTTTCCTAAAGGAGCTGATTGCCAGACACAAATTTTGCTACTTGTGCTTGACAGAATCCTGAGAATACAAAGCCTTTTGTAGCCAGAAAAAACAATGTGAATTTTCTATTCTTGTACTGCTGAGATGACTCAATACCAGTCCACAGGGGTCTGAAGGTAAAAGCAGAACCACACTCATCTGAATTCCTTGCCTTTCAAACGAGGTTTTTATGACAGAATACTTTATTAGCAAACTGGGCTGCTACAAGCCCACACCAGGAACCACACCAAGCCCAAGGCAATTACCTTTTGTCACTGCCATTCCAGTGAAACGGGACAGGCTGCTATTACCTGCTCTCTTGGAGGGTCTTGAGGGAGGTTTATTCCTGCCACGTGCAACATTGTGACATTTGGAAGTAAATTGTTGATAACAAGAACCAGTGTGAGACCACAGTCCCAGCAGCAGCAGCAAAGCTCTGTCCCTGCTCCCTCTGAGCTGAGTCTCCAGGGGCTGCCCAGGAGACACCAGCACATTCCAGTGCCTGAGGGAATCGCTCAGGAACACAGCCTGGCCTCGCTGCCACCTCGTGCCCAGGAGGGGAAGGTGATGCCAGGTGTCCCCAGGATGGTCACACAGGAGACCCCATGCTCTCTGTAGTGCTTAACCCTGCAATTTATGCAGAAAAAAAAGAGATCTCAAGGTTCTGGGCTCAACCTTGGCTTAATTAGTGGTGGTGGCATATGTTCTGTTACATAAACAGGGATGGCATCCCGACCGGTGGCCAAGAGGTTGCCATGGTAACCGTGACAGCCATCAACGCTGCCTTACTCATCGCTTTCCCCCTACCCCAGCAGCTTCTGCTTCTACCTTGCTATTTTCAAACACAAACATGAATAAATGGAGCTCTCTGGCCTTCTCTGGGAATGAAGCTGCCCAAAGCTGTAACCCCCAGTGCCACTTGTGAACTGTGAGCAGCACCCTTGGGCTGCTGCTCTCCCAAGACAGCCAGTGTTCCACCCTGGGGACAACCAGCAGAACAACCCTTCCACTGCTGCAGCACATCCCTGCACACCTGGGGGCCAGGCACTGTCCTCTGCAGCCCAGACTGTTAGCCAGAACTCATGATGATGATGATGTGCTCATGCTTTCCACAAGCTTTTCAGCAGCTTCACTTCTGTCAGTGCAATCAGGCAAGCCTGGCCTAAAATATTTATTCCCATTTATAGCTGAACATAATGAATAAAATGTATTTCCTCCATCTTTTTTTCCAGTGCACATCTCTGCTTTCAAATCTCCTGCTCTCCCTATTTACATTTGCTTTCAGACTGCTCATAAAAACCCCTGACTAATTTTAGGACAAAGATTAATACAGATCATCCTGCTCAGTAGCACCTCCTGCCTACACCCAGTTTCAGATCTGTCACCTATAGCCAGGCCTAACTCACAGAACATCCACTGCATTTTCATCATTTTGGTTTCTCAGTAACAACATAGAAAAATGAAATTAAAATATACTGGATTTAAAAGTTAATTTAGCCTTTTGTATATTTGTTAATCAGGTTATCTATTTATCCCTCACTAAAATCCAGCATTTGCAAAGACAATATACAGAGGCACAAGGAAAACAGGAAATGTGGTTTCTCAAATACAAGGAATTTGTGTTTTGCTTTAAAGCTGTTTTAAAAAGCAAACCTTTTGTTTGCAATAGTATCCAGCAGTTATTCGACAGAAAAACAAGTCTCAGTAATGTGAATAAAGATTAAAAGCTAAATTTTTTGGATTTCAGTGATTTGCAGAAATATTTTTTGGCATAACCAGAAAATGAGTCACTACTAACTTCACCTTCTGTGACTGTTTCAAGTACAAATCATTTCTCATCTGACAATCACTCAGCTTTTAGAGCCAGCTGTTTTATAAAGCCTTTTGTTGAAACCTGGTATGTGAACAGGGATCCCAAAGCCTTAATTTTGAGAGAAATTGCAGTATGTCAAACTCAATAAAGGCAGAAGACTTGTTTGGATACCAGAATTCTGTATGACCAAAAAAAAAAAAAAAAATCAAAAAAGGTGAAGTTACTAATAGGAGATTTATCAGCTGCCTGGATACAGGTGTTGGATTGGCCTCTTGCTTGCTTCATACAGCAGAGCTGGGAAACTGAAGCAGATCTGCTCTGTGCTGTGCAGGTCTTCAAAATACATGTTAATACAAAAAATTTTGCTACATAAAAATACTTGTTTCTTCTTCCTTTCTTTAGAGAGCAAAGTAATTTCCTAACTTCCATATGGTCCTGCAGGAACAGGAGAGTAAAGAGAAAAGTGGAGAGACAGTGGTTGTGAGGAGCAGCTCAGCACAACTTCTGTTCACCTGTGGCTGTGCCAAAGCAAGGCTTGGGTTGAGGAGCCCCTGCCCTGCCCTGCCAGGACACAGTGCAGCCCCAGGCAGTGCCACAGCCAGGCAGCCCCAGCTCCCTGCACTGCTGCTCTAGCCCAGAGCTCTTCCAAGGCTGAGCTAATCCACCAAAAGTTCGGGCTCTCAGTGCTGATGAGCTCTGTGCAGTCAGGAGAATGGACTGGAGCCTCTGCTCTAATGCCCCATGTGAAATCTCTGCTCTCCACATAAAGCCCGGGACATTAACCATGTCTTATATTCCCATTTTTCTTTTCAGGAAGCCTGGATGGATTGTATTGCACATGGATAGACTGAAATGCTCAGCAGATGATTTTGCTTAAATCTCAAGTAAGACAAATGTGAGGAGATCTTCAATCACTGCCCTGGGAGGTGTGGGCGATGTATTACACTTTACAAGGAACAGCATTTGGAAAAATTCCCTTTTCACTCCTCAGCCACTGTACTCTTTTAATTACTTGCTAAACTTGGAGAAAGAAGAATGGGAAAGGAAAAGGGCAGAGGAGACCTGACAGAGATAATGAGATGGCTGCCTGCTGAAGTGAGGCAGCACTAATGCCTGGGCTGAAGGAGGGGCAGGCAGATCCCTCCCCTCCCCTGGTGGCAGCAATTCCTGCAGCCCTGCTCTGCAGTCACACACCAAGCTCCAGCAGCAAGTCCCCTGCTTGGGTCAAGGCCTTTGTCTCAGAGGCTGTGATGGAAGATTTCAGTCTGAGGCTCCATAGAAGTAGTAAAATAAATTCTGCCTCAAATCTCCACAAACCTGTAATGTGCCAGCAACCAGAGACAAATGAAAGTCTCTAAAGGTCCCTGGAATTTTACCACTTGCTCTGCCTATGCATTCCCTGGTGCACGCTTCATTTTTACTGAAAATTCAGTGCAAAGAAATAAATTAGGAAGAGCTGTCATACTAATTTTTTTTTTTGGAAGTGCAATTTCAATCTTCCCTATGAAAAATGTGATTTGAAAACTCTTGTGGATATTAGTATCCAAGGACTACAGGTTTTTTAATCTGTTTGGTTGGATTTGTGGCTGTCCCACACCAATGTGGACAATACCTTTGTTTCCTTGTAGATGCAACCATGGGAGCATCTTCCCAAGATCCTGAATTATGCCTGCTGCTAACCACACTCCAGGAGTTCTTGGCTGAGCACATCCCTTTCTTACAGAGGTAACCAAGTTCTGACTCTGACATGCTCACAGGTCATGCATCAGGTTCAAAAGTTTTGCACAAGTAAAGCACAACTGAGAGCATTATTGTCTTTCAATATTATTATTGTAATATCTGGTGATAAATGTAATGCTACAAGTGTACAGCTTTAGCTGAAATGTAAACAAAACTGTTTGATAGTCTCCTTCAATTGTCCTTTGCTAATGATGAAAATAATTCTAATAATTACTGTGCCCAAAACATCTGGGAAGGAGATCAAAATCACTATCTGAAAATTAAGTCCAGTAGTAGTTCAGGGGTTAAAGTCACATAAATGGTGCCTTCTTTAAAGATACAGCTCTAGAGTTTGCATAGTGCTGTAGCAGAGAAGTAACAATCAGACATATTTATAAACACACACACACCAGAGGGAAGAAATCACGAGTATCAGATCCATTGGGATATTCTGACAGCTTCAGATTGAGATCTACAGAAGACACACACATCCCAGCAGAAAGCCAAAGTAAGTGTGACCAGATAAAAGGGGACTTAAACCTGAGAAAATATGATTACAAACCAGAAATATTATACTGTTAATGAACTCCAGGAAGAATGAAGTTAGCCAGCTGATGCAGTGAAAGATGCTAAAGTGAGGATGGTTTAAAGGTCACCCCACAGACAGCAGCCTGTGAGAAGCCAGTGGGGAGGGTGAGTAATGCCCAGGCAGACCCTGCTGGAGCAGATCCACAGGAGGTCACAGCTCTGGTCACAGCTCTGCCACAGCCCTGGCCTGGGGATGATTCCCACTCTGCCCCAGTGGGTCTGCTGGACCAGCCCAGCACGAGGGGCCTTTCAGCACCACATCACACAGACCCACACACAGTGTGCCAAGCTCCAGCTGCCAATCCAATCATGCACTCCAGCTTTTACCAAACACTGCCAGTCTTCAATTCCTGCAGTAACCTCGTGGACATGAGAACATGCAATTTGTGGCAATTATTTTATAAGGGAGAAGGGGAGAGGTTACAATAGGATTATGAGGAAGGAATTTCCAAACCCAGTTCTAAAATTATCTTCAGCTTTAACAAATCACAACTCTAACCCCCTCTCCTTTTTGCTTATTCCTAAAG
The DNA here is from genome assembly GCF_022539315.1 of Serinus canaria. Lineage (NCBI taxonomy): Eukaryota > Metazoa > Chordata > Aves > Passeriformes > Fringillidae > Serinus > Serinus canaria. Next base: position 19,587,746 of record NC_066324.1, read on the forward strand.
CCTTTCTTCTTTCTCCTCTTGTGCTTAATCTGATCTAAATTCTTTCAGGATGTCAAGGGGATAAATCTGCTATTAAGAGCTACTAGTTTCCATTTGCTTTTTAGAAGTGGGTGTGTGACAACACTCTGAGGCATTACACAGGCAATTAGGTATGCACAGGATGCTCTACTCCAGAGAGACAATATGCAGAGAAGTGGAGGCTAAAGCACTTCTGCATTAACAGGAGGACCCTCCAAGTGCTTTGCACAGTGTGCTCCAGGGCCACTCAACTGTCCCACAGTGTCAGTATTCCAAGCAGAAGACATTTAACTCTGTTTCTTCCCAGACCAAAGGATCAACACAGGAATCAGGTATTCATCCAGTGCCAGTAACAAGATTTCTACCTAGCAATTTTCTGCAACTTAAATGTAAATGATGCATGTTCTTATGAGATATTAAACACGAGCCAAGTGCTTTAACAGAAAAGTAGGAAACACCCCAATGATCTCTGTGTTTTGTCATCATCAGTGACTGCAGCCCTGAGGAGCCTCCAGCTCCTGCCAACCAGCAGCAAATAAGGACTCAGTGCAGCTTCGAAGAAATTATGGCACTTTCTTATGTGCATTCAGAAAGAGACAGCCATGAAGCATTGCCTTGCTAAATGTTATAAAAGTTCTTATAAATATTCATGTGCAGCATTTGTACTCTGAGTATTTAATCATTTCTTTACAAGAAAGGAACAGGGAGAAGGGGAGAGGAAGAAACTGCTGTTTCTTGAATTCCAAAGAGATCAAGGTAACAGAAGAGGCAAACTTGTGTACAGGTAATCTATAAATTAGTCAGCACCAAACCCAGAAACCTACAAAAAAAGAGAATTTTTTCAGCTAGATTTTCTTTTTTCATTACATCTGAAGTTACACAATAGTTTGCAGGTATTAACCTAATGATTTTTTTGATCCTTTGAATTTTTACATCATTGGCTTTTGAAAAGCAAGCCTGATCTGTTGCTTCTGACATTTGTGTGAAGACAGATTGAGCTGGCTGCCCTCTGCACTCCAAAGCCCAGGGTCCCAGGCAAGGCCAACACCAGAGCAGCAGCACTGCCTGGGCAGAGGCTCTCAGCCAGGGGCACTGGATCCATCCCTGTGGGAAACAAGGCAACCCCGACAGAGGGGGAGAAAGACGAGGAGAACTCCATGGGTAGCACAAGGCTAATTAATTACTTTATTATGCTCTATTATTCTCTTCTATATCACACTACATCTAAAGTGAATCTGCACAAGCACCCAACTCAACTGCACAGAACTTGTGCCTGACTGCTGACCGACAGGCCAAGGAAACAAACCATCACCAGAATGCACCACCTCCACATTGCATTCTACTCTGGCACAACACAGGAGCAGCCAATGAGAGAAGAATTGCTTTGATCATTCTTTTCTCTGCTTCTCTCAGGTTCAGAGGATGTGAACCCCACACATCCCCTCTGAGCCAGCAGGACTGAGAGCCCTGCCAGGCTCCGTGCAGGCACTGCCTGTCCAGCTCTGGCCATGGCACACAGCCCTGCATCAAAGCCTCCCAGAGCTGAATTTATCAATACTGCTGGGAATGAATATAGATTTCTCTAACACGTGCTGACAATACAAAAGCCTGCTCACAAGTGGCTTGTGCACAAAAGAGAAAATGCATTGTAAAACAGCTTTGATGTCAAATTCTAAACTCATAGAAAAGCCAAGAGATGTGAACAGTAACACCTGAACTGCTCAGAAATCACCCAGCAGAGACAGCAGTCAGGGCTCCTGCCTTGCTGTGATGTGGCTTCCAAGCCAGACCAAGAAAGCCTTGGACACTTCTCCCTCTCCTTCCAGAGCAGAACAGCAGTTCCTGCTGCAGACATGTGTTACACCTGGCTGTGGTACCAGTGCCTTTGCAGGCCCCACACTCTGGATGCACCTCCCCAGCCAGGATGCTGCAGCTCAAGGAAAAAATAACAATCTCAGATGTTTATTACTGCAGGCCCAGCTCCTTCACACACACCTTGGCTGGCAAGCAGAGCCAGTGCTGGCTGAACAGGCTGGGACAGCAGCAGTAACAGTGGAAGAAGCTTATTGCTGTGATGCTTCTGGTTCCCTGCTGGATCAGCCAAGGCAGATTCCTGCCAGCTGTACCTGTCTGTGCTCTCAGGTGTATTGGACAAGTCTCTGTGGAGTCACTCTAGGCCCATGCCATGTTTAGAATTACAAAGCAAAATGAAAAGTGGTGCTGCCTTTTGCTTCCCTCAGGAAAACTGCCTCTTGCAAATGGTTTTATCATTTTCATTATATCCTGTTTGATTTGCTTTACCATCTTGACTGGAACAATAGCTAAGACATAATAGGAAAAGATTTTTCCACAGGCTGGTTCTAATTACATTAAATCTCAAGTGAGATAGGACATTTAAATAAGAAACAACAACTGCAGAGTCTGAGATAATGACATACCGAGATACCAGGCTTTTTGAGAGTGCCATTAAAATGATGCATGAAGCATTACAGCTACTCCAATTGGGTTTCAACAAGAAAGCCATTCCTTCTGAGGCACAGTGCTGCAGAGAGAGGTCAGCACTCACTGCACTCAATGTGCTACTCAACAATTAGGAACCATTATCCCTTATGCTGAAGTTGCAGCATAGACTATCACAGGCTTAAACTTCTGTATGAGCTAAGGCAATTGGGAGGGCAGGGTCTCTGGGATGAACCACAAAACAGAGTGGAGGAGCTTCTGGAGAGCTCCTGGATTTTGCTGTAAGTTGTACCTTTACCATTTTGCCATCATAACCAAATTCTCTTAATTTCCTGGAAAAAATATCTTTAGATTTTCTGGAAGCCACTGAAATGCAGACATGCAAAATGGAGCCTGTGGCTGTGTGTCCTGTCAAACCTGTCACAGCCCCACTACTTATTTGTTTAACCCTGGAGCACTGCCCAGCTGTGCTGCCAGCACTGGTGCCTGCAGGGCCCTGCAGCAAAGTCCCCAGCTGGAAATCACTGAGGAAAGGGAGCTTCTCTGGGGAGGAAAGGACTTCAGGCACTTCCCCTGTGCCTCCCTTTCCTTTGGCCAGCAAGTGCTAACCCAGGCTAAAGGGAAGGAGAAGGGCTGGCCTGAGGGGATCGAGGGCACCCTCAGCCAGGGGGCAGACAGCTCTGAGTGGGGTGGGAATGTTCATCTGCTGGAGGGCTCTGCAGAGGGACCAGGACAGGCCAGATCCATGGGTATGAGGTTCAGCAGGGTGAAAAGCTGGGTCCTGTCCCTGGCTCACAGCTCCCTGCAGTGCTACAGGCTGGGGCAGAGGGACTGGAAAGCTCCCCAGCAGGAAGGACCTGGGCACAGCTGAACACGAGCCCAGGTGTGCCCAAGGCTGCTGGCCCCAGGTCTGCACCAGCAGTGCTGTGGCAGCAGGAGGAGGGCAGTGAGCTCCCCCTGTGCTGGGCACTAATGAGGCCACACCTGACATCCTGGGGGGCCCCTCACAACAAGGAGGAGACAGAGTGCAGGGCAGCTTTAGGTTGGAAATTAGGGAAAAAGGTCTTCCCTGAAAGGGCTGTCCAGCCTGGCAGAGGCTGCCCAGGGCACTGGTGGAGTCCCCATGCCTGGGGGATTAAAAAGCCATGTGGGTGTGGATTTGGGGACACAGGTCAGTGGCTGGACACAATGATCATAAGGGTTTTTTCAACCTTAACAACTCTCTGATTCTGTAATGGGGGAGAGCAGATCACAAGTGCCCTTGCTCCCAGCTCATCCCCAGGCTGAATCACTGACATCAAACCATGGCTAAGGGGCTCTGCTCTGTGGCTGAGCTGAGGCAGGGCTGTACTTACACACTGGTATCACTTTCTTATCTGTCCAGCTGCTTTTGCACAGCTGTCACAGGAACATTCCAAGGAAATTAGCAAGATACTGAGGATTGAGAGACTTTGTTTCAGTCAATTAACAGAATCTGTGATTCTAAATTCTATACTCAGAGAATAGAAACTTTCACAGAAGCAGGTCAGTAAGCAAAGCATTCTTGTCCAGATAGCAAAACATTAATTCTCTCTTAATAATCAAGTCCACAAAAGAAAAATTACGAAGTTTTTTTCAGCACACAAAATAAAATTATTTTCTTGGGTGTGTGTTGCACACTTCAGCCTTGCCCCACTGAAGTGCTGTGACACACAGATTGTCTGTGTTCAGCTAGTGCCAGGGCACTGCAGGATGATGGCTCAGACACAGCTCACTATTGCAGCTCTGTGACCACGTGGCAGAAGCATTTGCTAAATGCAGCTCAGGTACCTGCACAGCACTGCTGGGCATGCCTGCATAGAGCCAACCTGAACAGAAACACACATGCAACTATTCCTGCTTGTGACAGTATTTAATCTGCATCAAAGTAAGGAATTTAACTTGTACACCTTTCCCTATCAACTACTGGTTTTGTTAACTTCTTTAGGCCCCTATGCTTATAAGATTTATAAGCTAAAATGAGATGGCCATGCTCACCTCCATGACACCTGTGAACAGCCCCAGCTTACAAACTGCAGCAGCTCCACCTGAGGGTGGATTTCTGTCAGGTCAGGGAGTGAAGGACATCAGCACTGAGCACCGACACACAGAGGGAGGCTGTAGGGCCTCTGCCTCCCTCTGCTCCCCAGAAGTGCCAGGGGAGGTTTGAGCAGGTTTTGTGCAGCATCATGGCCTGAAGAGATCCTGTCCTGAAGTCCTTGGGCTCACACTGACTGCACTTTCCCCTCCCCCGTTGCTGGCACAAACCTTCCCCACTGGATCCCACTGAAATACCAACATGCAGTTTTACATGCAAACTACACAAAAGGCTGTTTCTTCCCCAACAGAGGAATAACGTGAAAACTTGCCAGTGTTGTTCATGAGCTGAGATGGAGGCTGCACAGGTCATGATGAGCTGAAGGGAGCTGAGGAGTGTCTCCCCAAGCCAGGATATCCCTGGGAGCCAGTGCCAGCACTGCAGAGCTGGGAGCTCAGCAGCACAAGGGCAAACCCCAGAGCCTGCATCCACCTAGGGGCTGGCACCTCTGGCACTGGCAGTGCTGCACCCCAGGGCACCTCACCCTGTCTGTCCCACACTCCTGATCTGCCATCCACTTTCTTCCTGCACAGCCTGGTGCTCTCTCATTAGGACCAAAATTTACAGAGCAGATTTCAGCTTTTATATAAAACCCACTGTACTTTCTAAAGATCCACCTTGTGTTCCAGGCAAGTGAAATAACACTTTCTGTCTGTGGCTCCTGAGGGTTGTTTTCCATCTTTATTTTTTAAAAAAATTGTTTAGATCTTGCAATGCCTATTTCTCAGGCAGACTGTCAGGGATGGTAATGAGATTTATCTGCACAGCCTCTCTCACTCTCTGCCCCCTTTCATTCTTTGACACACAAGTGCTTTTATGTTGCAGGAAATGAGGACAACAGAAAGCTGCAGATCCCATGAATGTAAAAATTGTCTTGAAGGCATGGAACAATCCAGCCCTAATTACAGCCAGCTGGAGCCTGCTCTCTTTGCACTGATACTTAGATAATTAACTGAATACTGACTGATGCAAGACTCACGTATGTCACTACCAGATATTCAAGGTTAATTTTTGTATCCATCACCAGCATCAAGCTTAATGGATATTATCAGCTAAACTCTTGAAAATCGGTAACACAGAGTCATAGTCAGGCAAGGACTGTTTTCCTTCAATGAGCTTGGTGTCATCTTTCTTTAGCTGCAGAAGAAATGTCTTTTACATTAACAAGGCAAACTCATAAATTTTGATCCATTTAATACCTGTAAATTCACTCCCTTAAAGCCTTAAACTTAAATACACTGAAATCACAACAGTGATGTAATAAAATACACCCCAGACTGCTCCAGTGGGCATTACTGGAGTAATACCTGTTTATTTCTCAGAGTCTGGCATCTTTGAATTGGTGGGTGTGTGGATCCTCCTCAGCTACTGCTTTATATGGATGTTGCAAGCAAACAGCTGTATGCTGAAAACCAAATATCCTGATTTGACTGTGCATATACCTGAAACCATTACAGGAGGGGACAGCAGAGACAGTGCTCAAGAAGTCTGAAATGTCTGTAAGTCAGAACTGCTGATGCACTTCTCCTCCTGCATGGAACAATAAATGTTCAGCTTGTGAGGTACCTGAACTGTGCTGTCAGCAAAATAACTGAAAGAGGAAGTCAGTCCCAACAAGAGAAAGTTGTCTGTCTCAGTTCCACTTTCAGCAGTGCTTTCCCTGGAGGCAGGGATTTCTGGACAGATTCAATCCCTCTGACTGGTTTACAGCTGCACTGATGGGAGAAAACAAGGTGTCACTACTGCTTTTCAAGAGGTGCTTTTATTCCTAGTTACTAATTCAAGAGATCACTGTGAAAAATCTGAAGTATTTTAACCTGGCAAAGGTGTTCATAGTAACAGCAATGCAGCACAGCAAAGCCACAGTCAAAGAGGAGCAGAACTAATCAGAAATTGTTAGAGCTTGGGTAGGGCTATGCAGCAGATAAGCAGCATGCATCTCAGCAGCCTGCAGTGCTCTCCAAACATCTGGGTGGGGAGGCAGGAATCTAAAGAATCCGGAATAGGGGTTCTTTTCATTTTGTATTTTATTTGTCCTCGCACCTTCTTATCTAGTAATGGAAAAATAAACAATCCCAGTTATGTTTGCACATGGCCAACCATGCTCCTTCAGCAGGAAAAGTCTGAATTTTGTGAAATATCTTTGGAATGCCACTGTAATGTAAATCACAAAGCACTGCCACCACAGTGCAAGTTAAAGTGTAACCTGCAGTTTTCCCCAAGAGAATACACAGAATTTATAGCACCAGAAATGGCAAGCAACAGAACAAAAATAAAAGCTTAGCAAAAAAAGTAGGTTAACTCATATAAAGAATGATACATAAGACAAGGCTGAAAAAGAAAGCAAGGCAGATATTTTGGGAAATATTTTGAAGTCTCTTAAAAGCCTATTTGCCTGTGAAGTATTTCTGCTTAAAATATAGATATGCTAATGTTCATATTTAAGATAGAGATAATTGGGCTGAAAGAACTCCTCTTTGGAAAAGCCAAGGAAGAAGACTGTACACCATCAGCAGCTGGTTCTGAGTGCATTTTCAGACTTATCCTGGGGAGGGTTAAGGAATCACAGGACCATTAGGGGTGAAGGGGTGGCTGGAGGTCATCTAGTCCAGCTCCAGGGAAATGGATGTTTGAGAGGAAAAGCTGCATTCTGGATAAAGTGAAGAAACCTTTGGAATCTGAGAAGCCTCCAAAACTCCAATTATTTTGTGTTAAAGGGGACATAAGTAGTGCTGCTGCAGCAACTCCCTGTAGGGGAGGTGGGTGCTGTAGTACCCAAGGGAATCCAGCACTGCCCAGAACCTTGGCACAGTGGCACTACCTGCATTCCATGGAAATGATTATTGCTTGCAGCAGGTTCAAATGTGTTAATTATCTTTTTCACCTATAAGTTCATAGTTTTCTTAATTAGCAGGATCTGAACTGTATGCAGGTTTCTTTTTTTGGTTTGGGATTTTTTTTTTTGTTTGGAAGAATGGGAATGTGTTTCTTGCCAAGGCCACATCACATAATAGCAGACTAGAGAAAAATGAAAGGAGCCAGTATGAAAAATACAATGCAATTATCACCAACTGAGCAGCTGATAAAAGAAATGACAGAGTAAAATACACAAGTTTCACATGATGGAAATTCAGGGAAAGTGAATTTGTTACAAATATTGAGCAAATGAAAAGAGGAGACCTCACCATAAGCAAGGCCTCTCACCTCCCAGCCACTGAAAACTCCCTCCTCCTGCAATAAGCCATCTGCCATCCCATCAGAAAAGGAGCTACAAGATCCCCAGCAGCAGATCTGGGGATCTGCTTGGATGGAACTTACAGGGGCACGGCCAAAATGAAGACCAGGAGCCCCACAAAATTACAAGTTAATTTTTCCATTTTCTCCTGTTTATTTGAAATTTCCAGCATGAATTCAAGCAAACACAGCCTCAGCTGCCTTCTATCAGCTAAACTGACAAGGAGAGAATTTTTAACACACCTGTGATGGGCACATTTCAGAGATAAATCTAAGTGAGAACAGCGACTACTGCAAGCATGAAAAATCTGAACTGCCCTCTGGAAAGAAGTGCATATAGGGACATGGAAAAAAGATTATTAAGTTATTGTTGCTTAGTCTGTCAATGTTTCCATTTGGAATCAGCCTTCAGCCATTAAAACCTCAGCTGGAAAAGCCTGGTTGAACTTGACAAATGAACAAGCCAGGTCTTGGGAAGAAAACACGTCATTTGTCCTTAACCCCCAACTCAGACAGATCCTGCCTTCAGATCTTCAGCTTCTTTTGAGGTCAATATCCTCAGTTTTGCATCTTTCTTTTGTGCATGTGCAATTGCAGTTCAAATGCTCCCCTATCTGTTCCCTGTTTTACCCTGAGAGGGAAGTAGCTGCCCTGTTCTGCAGGGGAGCACACCCAGCACAGTCCTCTGTGCCCAGAGCTTCTCCAAACTGCACACAGAAATGATACAGCACTTGGAGTCTGGAAAACTGCTCAGGAATGCACACAGGAAATGCACTATAGAAATGTAAGATCATTAAAAGAATGTTATTATGGCTATTATCCTCAAAATCCATCTAAGGCAGTAGCCCCTGCCTGTCCCTGCAGATACCTGGCTTTATGTGCAGCTCACACAGATCACAAGAGGCTCCTCTTCAGTGCCAGCATTTTCTGCTCCTTCCTTGCTCTTTGTGCCAAGCCAAAGAGAAGCAACAAAGGCTGGTGTTGTTCCTGGAAAGGAATGGCTTCTGCAGGAGTCAGTGGGCAGTCTCCTTTCATGCACACACAGGCTCGAGCTCTGTACAGTGAGGGAACCTCTGCAAACACGTTCCTGTGCAGCCTTCTCAATGGAAGGCATCCCACAGAATGTGTGTGGGTCCTGTGTGTGGGACAGGAGCCTGACAGGGGCCTCAGAACCCTCTGTGCCTGCAGGGCCAGGCAGGCTGAGGTGTGTGAGCTGCCCACAGCCTCCCATTGTTCCTGGGAAGGTGGTGACTTCCTCTTCATTGAATCTTTCCCCTTACTTTGTCCTTCCTTCCTGATGATAAATGCAGTTTTTATTTTTCCAACCAATTCAACATTACTTTTAGAAATTTTATCACTCATTCACATTTCAGTCAGTGAGTCAAGTGGAAAAAATGTGTTCTCAAGCTGAGAGAAAACCCTCCCATTTAAAATCCCTGAGCCAAGAGCACCTCCCAGGCAACATCCTCCAGCTGTTCTCAGACACAGAAAGAATTTGTGCACTCCATCAGTTCCCACCTAGGCCACTCCAGAGCATCTCCAGCAGGAAGGAGATCTATCTACCCAGAGCAGCAATCCCTGGCTCTTCCCAGGCCTCATCCCACCCAGCTCTTCTCTCAACTGCAAAAACCTCTTGGTGTTCAGCTGATGAACATCTTCCTGTGCCAGCAGAGGAATCTATCCATAGCATTGTTCTCCCTGTTTCTGGGCCTCTGACTGTCACTTTTATCAGCTAAATAAATAGTAATTTGAATGCAGAAACAATTATGGGAACCTATTTGCTCAGCTGAAGTCCTTGTCCCCAGCAGATTTACAGTTAGTGCTGTTTTGTCAAAGGCTGAATGCCTGAAGAAGTTGCTGTGCCAGGCAGGGATGTAGAAGGGAACAGACAAAACATCACCCTCCAGCTTCCTAGGAATGTTTCCTCTAACGATGAAAGAGGTTAGAAAATGTTTGAATCCCCTCCTGACTGCCTGCAAACAGACAAGCCAAGGTGGTGCATTTGCCTTGGTAAGAATGGGCAACAGTTTGTGGCTAGGACTGCTTTGTAACTGGTACTGCTCATATTTCTGGCTCTAAAGTGCCCTGCAGAAACCAAACATCCCACTGAGGTGCTCGAGCTCCAAAACTTATGCAAAACAGACATGAGAGCTGGAACTGTCTTTTTCTTGTTCTCATTAGACACGTGAGTGAATCAGATCTGAGGATCTGTGCACACCTTCAAAGAGAAAGGACTGCAGGACTACAGGGAACAGAGAAAAGGCACCAAGGAGAGCACAGTAAATCTGAAAGCTTGAAAGAAGAAAAACATTTTTCTTTTAAGTTCTTTTTGAGCTTCATTTGTCACCACTGCAGACAGATTGAATCTGCCAGCCCTCCCTTCCTGCCAATGCAGCAGAAGACACTGACACAGTATAGAAACAACTCTGGCAACAAACCAGACAACTCCTCAAGAGGGGAACTCAGTGAGGGAGGAACCTGGCAGCCTCCTGAGCACCTGGTGCACTGGCTGAGCTCTGAGCTCTTGGTTGGGAGGCTAAGTGCTGCTCTGACAGAGCTCTCACAACAGACACAGGAGCACAGTGTGGATTTCAGACAGAATTGCTACATGAATGCTGAGCATTTTCTGAAATCCCACCCTTAACCTCACAGAATCCTTCTGGGGCACTGACTGTTCTCCCAATGAAGCTCTACCACAGACCATGATACAGGGGTGGAGTGAATACCTCACCTGGACTGGTAAATAAGAACAGGTTTATCTGTGAGGCTCAGAAATGCTGGTCCAATTTTTGTACCATCAGTCACATAGAGCTATTGTCAGATCTGTTCACACTCCCTCTTAAAAAACGGGTAGAATAAGAGATAAGCATTTCAAACAAAACCACAGCACATAACAGATTTCCTTTGTTTTATCCATGACAAATGAAAGGAATGTAGTGAGATATTATTTTTGATATTTGCAGTTACATCACAGTTTTCAAACTAAGGCAGATTCTACTGAGCAGGGGTTTAGTGAGGCTTTGAGGAGAGCACAAACACCTCCTTTCACTCTCTTGCCTCAAAAGACATGGAAACATCATCTTAGTGTGGTATTAAAGATGTGGTAATTCCCCTCTACCCTTTTAAAGGCTTCTGGTTTTAGTGGTTAGTTCTACATTGTTACAAAAGCACAGAGCCCAAAATGGGACAGCAAGACAGAGCTGGGGGGGTCTTTCTGCTCCCAATTTAACTTTAAAAAGTAGCACAGTTTTGTATTCCTGACTAGTAAAGTGACCTCAGGAAGACAGGCATAGAAGTATTCAGATATTTAACACCCAGCTATGAATGGCAGAGAAAAAGAGAAGCAAATAAGAAGAGCAAAGAAAAGAAGAAAATGGAAAGAGATTTTTGTGGAAATATTCAATGTCAGCAGAAAAAAAGCAGACTTCTTAGTGTGCCAAATTAGTGTGTCTTTCCACAGGTTTCAGGAGTCACACAAAGTACTTAAAATATAACAAAAAGCAGGGACAAAGCTACTTCTGCACCCTGTTCCAAACTGCATTTTGCTGGGCATTGGATAGGAAGACAGTCAGTAATGGATAAAAATCTTTTTTTTTTTCAAAGATGAAGACAGGGGATGAAACCACAGCAAGAAATTTCAACTACTGAATAAAGCACCAGATACTAAAATTTCAACTTTCTGCTAACAAATGAAGCTCACAAAATCACATGTTTGGCTCTTGTAAAATTCTCTATTTAAACTCTGGTAGTAGTAAAACAATATAATCTGAAATATAAATTATCCTGCTGTACTGTATTGGAAATCAGAAGATGGCAGAAAAATGAGTTACCACTTAAGTCTGAGGCACTGAATCCATTCTCATGTCAATGGCTGGCTTGGCAAAACCTCCTGCAGTCACTGCTAATAAATCCTGCTGAAAATTTCAAACTTCCCACTTGTCCAGACAAATTCGCTTCACCCCCTTCTCTTCATGACTGCTGGTCAGGGCAGCAACATTTTCTGTGAAAGACAGACAAGAAGATTATTTCCAACAAATTTCCAATCTGATTTATTGTAAATTTTCCTTGAGTGACCTCCTGATCTCTTAAATGCTGTGAGAGCATTTTTTTTTTCCAGAAAATACATTTGCATTCTTTTCAGCATTCTGGCTGCATAGCTGGCACCCCAGACTTTTGTCCTCAACGTTCCCATATCTTTCCCATTCTCCAGGAGCACACTGCTGCAGCCTTCATTGAACTTCATCTGCCCAAGAGCCAAGCTGCAGCTCTGCAAGGAAGGCAGACTGGAGGCACAGGCTGAGGAACAGCCTCCAGAGCCTGCTGGAAGAATGAAGGACTGCTCCTGGGAAAAGGAGCAGAGCTCTTGGGTGTTATTCAAGGAAACAGCACTGTCCAGTTCTCCTGGGGTTCTGTTTGTGGGGTTTTCCCCTCCTCTGGTATTCTGCTTCTTGTGACTTCAAGTGTGAACACGTTTGTGGGTGACAAAGTTGGCAGAAAGAAAGCAAACACAAATAATTTGTGTAACTGGAAGCCACAAATAACAAAGAGCAAAGCACTTAAACTTGTGTGCAAAGCAAACACAGCCTGGTGAGGGCACAGGCTGAGCAGCACAACCAGAGCACCTTGACAACGATTATCACCACAAAAGGACTTTTTAGGACACTTGAAAGGAAGATTCTGAAATAGCTCTGCAGATGAGCAGCAACAAGTGAAATGAATAAGAATTATCCAAAGAGAAAACACACATTTTATGTGCTTGACAATGGATTTAATGAGAAGGGTGAACACCCTCGAATTGAAAGCAGGTAAGGTAATAGCCACTAAATCAGACTCCAACTTGTGGCTCATTGTCTAAATAGAGATATTAGAGATGAGGAAAAAGCTCACTCTGTATGGAGAAGGTTGAATCTTCTCCTAACCTGGGTGTTGCCAACCAATTTGCTTTTGCAGATGGGATTAGCCAGAAATAGGATGGAGGAGAAGAACAGGAATGAGAACTGAGCCCTGCAAAGCCTCCAGAAGGAATGTTAAGGGAACACCACAATCCTTCATAGTTCTGAGAACCTCACACAGCAGCAAACTTGTTCTTTGCATATTATGAAGTTCTTTGAAATAGAGAAAAGAGCCCTGAAGGAAAGAGAAATCAGCCAACACTTTGTGGCATGGAATGCCCACAATGAAAGATTATTTGAAGGCTCAGTGTAAGGAGATGATGTTTGTGTAAAATTTTAACCCCTTCCAAATGTTTTTTGTTGGCTAGAAGAACAAGAGACTGGGAATTCTGTGGATTCAGGGAGGATGCTGCAGTTCAAGGAGCTGGCTGAAGGAGGAGGGGGGATGGATTTCTCCTCCTTTAGTGCCCACCAGCCTGCAGAACCTGTTCCCAAATTGTGGGCACCTCTGGGCACGTCTCTATAGGGAGTTCCAAACCAGGAAACATCGCCAGAGCTGTGGCTATATAATAAAATATCAACAGTTACCTGCATTTTTAAATGTCAGCTGCATGCAGGTGTTTATACTTCTGTCCTAAAATTCTGCAGTCTTTGCCCAGCAGTACAAAGGGCTCTCCTTGCCCTTTGCCTTCACTTGTGGAGCCGCACTCCCAACAGCTCTGGCACAGCTGGAGATGGCAGAGACTCACTGCCACAGCTGGATATAAATCTGGGGTTCCTGTGGCTTGTGAGGATCACTGAGGTGTTTTATATGAGCCACAGAAAACATTTTATCTCCAACATCAGCACAGTGCACATTAAATGGCAGCTAAGGCAACAGATGGCAGAGAGATGACAGACACAGCTGACATTGTACTCACAAGCAGCACAGGGACTTGAAAACCACAATGTACCACTCAAAAAGAAATGACTCAAGCCACTCCATATTCACTTCTGTTCCAGTGCCCAGTACTACAGATTCATTTAAAGCATTTGAAGTTAATTAATAAAGATGATGTGCAATCCTTTTAGCTGCTGCTCCAAAGAGGCAATTCACATGGGTGGAGTGAATGATGCTCCAGATGAGTCCCTCTCCATCTCCCTTGGCTTTCCCTGGAGGCTGGGGCAGGAGAAGCCCCGTGTAAAGAGCTGCCATGTGACTCGGTCCCCTCTGCTGTCCTTGCAGCACAAAGGACAGGAATGCTCAACAAATGAATCACAGACCATTCCAGCACACACCTCACAGACCATTCCAGCACACACCTCACAGACCATTCCAGCACACACCTCACAGACCATTCCTGCATACACCTCACAGACCACTCCGCACACCCACAGACCATTCCAGCACACACCTCACAGACCATTCCAGCACACACCTCACAGACCATTCTTGCACACACCTCACAGACCATTCCTGCACACACCTCACAGACCACTCCTGCACATCTCACAGACCACTCCAGCACACACCTGACAGACCATTCCAGCACACACCTCACAGACCATTCCAGCACACACCTCACAGACCATTCCTGCACACACCTGACAGACCATTCCAGCACACACCTCACAGACCATTCCTGCACACACCTCACAGACCATTCCTGCACACACCTCACACACCATTCCTGCACACACCTCACACACCATTCCTGCACACACTCACAGACCACTCCTGCACACACCTCACAGACCATTCCTGCACACACCTCACACACCATTCCTGCACACCTCACAGACCATTCCTGCACACCTCACAGACCATTCCTGCACACACCTGACAGACCATTCCTGCACACACCTCACAGACCATTCCTGCACACACCTCACAGACCATTCCTGCACACACCTCACAGACCATTCCTGCACACACCTCACAGACCATTCCTGCACACACCTCACAGACCATTCCTGCACACACCTCACAGACCATTCCTGCAGACATCCCAAGTGGCTGCCAGGGCTGGAGCAGCTCCTGGCCTGTCAGGCTGAGTGACAGCCAGGGGTACAGGGGCACCTCCTCAGAAGATCAGGAACAGGAAGGCTGTTTCAAACCTCTCTATCTGAATTATGATTGCTGACTGTGTAAGGAGGCAAAAATGGAAGCAAATCCACAAGGAAACAAAGCTTCATTTGGGCAAGGTTTTTCCTATTCATGATGATTGCAAGTGAATTCTTCCTGATCTGTAACAACTGATGATGGTTTAGCATTCAGTACACAGCCTGATTTTATCATAAAAGCTCATCCTGGCCTTCAGCTGGCTGTCAGATTTGCCAGGCTGGTAGGATTCTGGCAACACTTGTGCTGTTTAATGTCTCAGCATGTTGTATCTTGGACACAAACCCCTGCAAAAATACCTAACTATAAATATTTATGTTTGTTATCCTTTTTGCATGATACAGTAAAGAGAGGGGAAACAGATTCCTTCCAAATGGACTGAATCAGAGAAGCATGACAACATCACAGGGTCAATATCCACGAGCAAAACATTCCATTAAACCATGGGACCCCCTCAGTGGAATCCCACACACACCATGAACAGGGCAGCTTTGCCCAGGAGGCTGCAGGGACCCCCTGGCACAGCAAACTCTGCCCCCAGGAACTCCCAGCCCCCAGGGGGACATTGCTGGGGGGTGCTGCTGAGCTCCTGAGGCCACTCAGGTGGTGGCATTTTGAGGTGGCATTACATAGCCATTGCCCAGGTAATGGAGAGATGTGCTCTGCTTTCAGAGCAATAACTTCTTCACTTCCCAATTGTCTCCTTGGGCAAAGAAATGCTGCACACAGAACACATCCACTCTTGGAGGAGATAGGGAAAGGGAATGCATCAGTACAGGGAATGTGCAGCCCTTGACAGATTTGTTTTTAATACAAGTTCACAGAGGTACACAAGAGACTCCAGAAAAGTTTCAAAATCAGAACTTCTGATACTTTAAAAAAATATTAAATGCATGATGACTGTTTAAAATAGAACTGATTCATGGGGAGAAAGGAAGTACTTAATGACTTGCTCATGCTTAAGGACTCTTAAATAAAACAAGTATCTGTTACTCATGTGTTTGAAGGATTTGCTGCTCCCGAACTACTGATTTGAAAAGCTTTTGACACAGCAAGATGAAGACACATCCCCAAGGGCTGCTGTGTGAGCTGAAAGCCTGTGTGCTCTCAAACACTCTTCCTTTCATTGAAGAAGGGAAAGATTAACAAGAGGAAGAAAAAAAAAAAAAAGAAAGACTTAATTGTTTTGGCTTTGGAAATGAGGTGTCAGTAAGATTTTCTGGCCCGAAGAACCACCAAAGAACCCCAAATTATCATGTCAAGAAGTAGTGATTGAATTTGAGACCACCAGAGGCTATCCAGGCCCTCATCTGCATCTCTCCTACTGTAATTTTATTCATTAATTGTTGGCCTAATATTACAGACCCAATACCATTGAATAAGAGAAGAAAATTAGCAGAAAAGACAGAGATTACAACTAGTCACCCTCCATCCTTATGAATGAATCATGGAGTACAAACTCCAAACACAGGGTTTATCAAGGCTTGGCCAAAATGCAGTTTTGGCTCTGGGATGGCAGGCAGGAACAATGAAGCAACACAAGCCTCTGCTCCATTTTTACTGCTCTGTGCTCCAGCAAGCACCATTTCTTCTCTCAGTAGCTCTTGAAAACCTAGACTGTTATTGGTATTTCAAGTTCCTAAAAGCCCTATGAATAGCTGAATGGGGCTTTCCAGAGGAGGGCTCTTGGCACAGCCACCCCAGCTCAGGTAGCAGCATGGACACAGGGAGAAGGAAAAGCTGGCAGCACCGTGGCAACAGGAAAAACGGAAAGCAACAATAAACTGCACCCAGTGCCAAAGCCTCAAATGGCTGTTTATGCAACTTTCTTTCACAAACTAACCCCAAAACTTGCACTGGAATTGCAATTTGCATTTCAACCCACTCTCCCCCGCCCCCGTTTGCTGTTTGCCCAGTTTTATTAGAACCATCTGCAAGATCCTCCCCTTCCAGTTTCTTGTGTCGGTTCATCTGGCAGCTGCACTTTCTCATCTATTCAAAAAATCTTTGTTTCAAAGTTGTTGAGACAGAAGGTCTTTGACAGGCTAAAAATCATCTTGAAAATCAACACAGAAACCACATCATATGCTGTTCTTTACAGATTGAAGGGGAAGAATGGAAGCTGGAATATATATATATATATATATATATATATTTTAATGGGAAGATAAATGAGGGTTTTGGAGATCAAGAAAAATTTTACCAACTCTATTTATCTGACAAAAGTCACAATTTACTGAAGTACTGCAAGTTGCCACTGCAGAAAGGGTTTCAGGCTCACCATTATTACTGAGAGAACAAGAGAAATGCAGAGAAGTATTTCCTTACAGCAGCTCTTGGCAAAAGATAAGGGGAGTGCAAAGGGAAGGAGGAATGTTGGTGAAGTGAAGTAGCAGGGTTTGAATCATTTTCTTTAAACATGATACAAGTATTACAAGTTTTTGAATACAACATGCTTTGCAATCCCTTTCATTAGCTGGTGCACGGTGCTGCTGAAGCTTCCATGTTTCTCTGTCACCCTCCTAAAGATCCCTGTTCCTTTCTGTGCACAGATATCCCTGCTGTCACCAAGCTGTCCATCCTGATGGGACAGCTCCTGCTGCAGCACAGGGCAGGGCACAGCTGAGAAATGGCACAAATCCTGGGCCTTTCATTGGCTTGGATATTTTTCTTCTCCAAATTGTTTCTGCAGAAGAATAGCACAGCCTTCACTTTTGGGGATTCACAGAGAATTCTCTTCCAGATTTCTCCAAATCTTCTAATAAAACATTCTTACTAAAGCAAATTCACCTCAAGTATGAACACAAAATACTCGAGGAACACCACTCCTACTTTCACTTTTAGATTAATACAAACATTTTTCTTATGTTGCTGCTGTTTAAAAGGTAACAAATAACTACAGACAATATTCACCTGCCACCAAGTACTGCTTGTACACGTGTAAATGTCAGCAATCTGTGACATGAACTGAACTATTTCAAGTCTCCCAGAGTGCCAGCAATGCTGGAAATAACTTTCTCCACGTTTGCACAAGAGCTGCCTTTAACTCTCCATCACATCCCAGCCCTGCTGTCATCTCCCCCTGACCTCTCTGATTCTGTTTTATACAACCTCCAGCCCACATCTTCCCTAAGCACATTTCTAATTCCTTGTTGAACTAAACAAGACCATGGAAAGTTTCCCAAGCACTCTGACAAGACTTCTACAGCTTCTACACTGGGATTTGCCATTTTCTTCCCACACTTTCCTTTCAATCCTACTAGAACATTTCTGGGTTTAAATAAAACTATTAAGCAGGATTTCAAAACTGCCATGAACAAATTGGCTTATCTTCTTCCTTGAACTTTATCATAAAACACAAACAATTTAGGTGCTTTTAATTGCACAGGCTTTAGAAAAAAAGATGCAAATGTAATAATTTGAGTTGACAGATCATGCAAGGCAGACTTTAAAAATATTTTCAGAAACACTGGAAACAGCATTATCATAATCTAACTTTAGAAATTTTATATGCAGACGTGAAAATATTTAATGAAATCCAAATATTTCAATGAATAGTATAAGAAAAGTAGATTTGCTCTTGAAAAAGCATCCTGGAATCTCTCAGGGAATTAATGGAATAACCACAGAGTTTGTGCTTCTGTGATCAACTAATAGGAGAGATTTTTATTGAAACACTTAACATTACTTTTGTTAGCATATACTTCACTCAGTGGCTTATTAGAAGTTTTGGTTAAAATGAGACATCTTGTGAAAGCAAGAAAGCTGAACAAAACCAAAATTTGAGACACCAAGCTTGAAATTTCTCTTCCCCCCGCCAAAATGTATTCCAAAAAAATACCATTTTGATGAATAATCCCTTCCAAATCCTCTTTCCCAGTCACTTTTGATCTTTAGAGAATATATACATTTATATAAGCCAGAAACAACCACAAAAGCAATTTCAAACCCCCATCTCATGGCATACCCCCGTTTCAAGGTATCATGAATATATTAAGCTAAAATTGCAAACAAAGGAAGGCTTGGGACTATAAAAAAAATTTACACCCTGCTGTTAGTGCCATTTTTCTTGCTCTTGAATATGTGATGTCGATTCCCTGGTTCCCATTCAGCAAATAAAGCTGTGAAATGGCAGTGGATTTTCTGCTCCAAGTGCAGGCCCACATTCAAACAATTCTAACATTAAAACTGTGGCTGCCAGCCTCAAATATTCCCTCCCACAGGAAAAACCACTCCTGGATGTACCACAGAGGTTATCAGAAAATCTTATTGAATTGGGGTTACAGGAGAGAGCGGCAGATTGAACGTGTACATGGCATTCTCCTCATGGGATCTGCTCCTACAGAATGAAGTTCCTGAGAGCAGAGGCTGCTGAGAGCCTGCTGAAAGCTTCATGCCATGGACAAGGGCAAATCTGGGCAAATCCTGCTGAAAGCTTCATGCCATGGACAAGGGCAAATCTGGGCAAATCCTGCTGAAAACTTCATGCCATGGACAAGGGCAAATCTGGGCAAATCCTGCTGAAAGCTTCATGCCATGGACAAGGGCAAATCGGGGCAAATCCTGCTGAAAGCTTCATGCCATGGACAAGGGCAAATCTGGGCAAATCCTGCTGAAAGCTTCATGCCATGGACAGGGGCAAATCCTGCTGAAAGCTTCATGCCATGGACAAGGGCAAATCGCTGAAGGCCATGAAGGATCGCATCCTGCTGAAAGCTTCATGCCATTGACAGGGGCAAATCCTGCTGAAAGCTTCATGCCATGGACAAGGGCAAATCCTGCTGAAAGCTTCATGCCATGGACAGGGGCAAATCCTGCTGAAAGCTTCATGCCATGGACAGGGGCAGATCCAGAGTCCCCAGCATCAGAAGGACTGCAAAACTCTGCACAGCTGCCACAGGAGCCCCAGGACAAACTCAACACAAATAGCACACCCCCTTCCTGGCACAGCAGCTGCCAAAGGGCAGGGGGTTGGTTAGTGCAGCCTCTGCAGCCCCTGGAGCTCGGGGGACCCACTGCCATGGGCTGCACCTCTGTCCTGGGAATGCACCCACAGCTCCTTCTTTCCTGGGCTCAGGCAGAGGATCCATCTCTTGATCCCTAGTTCTGTACTCTCAGTTAGGAGCACCGCCTCCATGGCTCTGTCAGAACAATCCTGCCCTGTCCCTGGCTTGTCCAACACCAGCCCTCCCAAAACACAAGTGTTCAGGCCAGGCAAGCAGCTCAGCTTGAGCACAAACCCCCCTCTGGAGCCCAGAGCCAGCGGGCCCAGCACAGAGGGCTTGTGGCTGCAGGCAGAGTGGGAACAGCATCTCACCCAGAGCTGGAACATTCCAGAGATGTGTGGCACCCAGCTCTTCCCACAGCTACAGCCAGACTAAGAACACTCACAGGAGCAGGAAGCTGGAGAGAAATGCTTTAGCTGAATTCTTCTCATCGCTCAAGTCAGAAATGCAATCTTTACTTAAATGTTAAGCCATATACATGGGCCATTAGTCAAAGTTCCTGTTCTTTTTTAATAGCTTTACCAGGTTTGACATTTTGTAATGCTATTATTTTAAGTCTGGTCTGGACTAGAATTCAAATATTAGGAAAATGATTTTCATAAGACTATGCTAAAATATCTTCCCCATATTGCTATCATTTGTCAAAGTTTTGCTTAAAAGCAGGTATTAAGATAAATGAAATGGATCAAGAATGGAATACTTCCAGGAACATAAATGATGGTTAAATTAAGCTTGTGACAAGAGCCAATCCACACATTTTGACTTCTCAGTGAAGTACCATTTGACCTTGCATTGAGAAAGGCACTCATATACTATGTAAATCTAGAGGAAGAAAATAGATCAAAAAGTGAACTCAATTGGCTGAAAGAGCCAGAAGGCAAAAAAAGGCAACAAGTGGTGAAGGTGAGAGAGAATGTCAGAAATCAAACAGCAGCTCAGGGAAAGGGCCAGGACCGTAGGGTCAGTCAGCAGAAGAAGCAGAGTTTGAAGACAGGTCAGAAGGCATAGTGCACTGAATATAAAACCTGGGTGAACACTGACAAACTGAACAGAACCAGCTCTACTTGCTGCAAAGCCTCCTTAAGGCAAACAGCATTGGGGTGACAGCAGTGCTCCCTGCAAAGGCCTGAGGGCATGGGAAACAGGCTCTGTGATTCCTTCCTGGGCTGTTTCTCTCCCTCAAGTGCTTAAGGCATTTTCCCTTGTTCTGACTGCAGTTTAAAAATACTGGTGGAAAACAACTACAGTTTTAATAGGGAACTTCAAGTAACACTTAATATTTCTGAAGTATTAAGATACAGAGTATGCATTTAAATAGCACCAAATGCAGCAAGTGTTCAGTGGCTCCAGACTTTTTCCCCAGTTATGTGAAATGCTCTTGCCTGAGCTGCATACACAGCTGCACCCACACTGCCCTGCTCACCACCAACCACGCACCCACTGCACCACGGCCCAAGACTGAATGCACCAGGCAAACCACATCATAACCCAAAGCAATGCCATCTTTCAAACACTGAAGAAAAGCAAGATTATTTCTTTAAACTCTCTCTTGCTAGAGACAGGTTGGGCATTAGTGGTTTTGGCAGCTGTATGGAACAGCTGCAGCTGGAAACAATTGGTGCTGAGCAATCGGAAACAGGCAAGGACAGAGGACAATACACTGCAAGTATTGCTCCCGTTCTGGCTTGTCATGAGACACATGAGAGCCTGCTGCAGCCTCACTTCTCCAACAGCATTTGCTTAAAAAAGGGATAAAAAGATACTGAAATTTAGTATCAAGATCAATATAAGAGTTATGCACTTGCATTGATAAGTATTGCTATGGAAAGGGAGACTCTGAGAAGCTTTAATTCTAAACTCACTTGCCAGAGAAAAGTGGTTGTTTGAATCCTGCAGTTAAAGAGAAAGGCAAAAATCAAAAGAGGGTAATGAAGGACTATCAGAAGAGTAATGCAAATGGTGACACTTGAGAACATCCACAGCTGACAAACAGTTCACTGGGAATACACAGAATGGAGAAACAGGTACCAACAGTAAGGGGGGGGATCTTGGATCACAAGGAAGAACTGCTGGTGAACAGGAACCATTTGCCAGGTTGGTGCAGACCACAGGGCCAAAGGAACGTGGTTCAGTGTACTAAAGCAACTGCCCAGGGTGAGGTGACCTCAGTGAGTGTTATACTTCAATAAAACAGTTACCAAAGCTACAGAGAAATCTTTTAAATGCTCCTCTAGAAAATGATTTTATATGTTACCTCAGAATAAAATTTCCAAATTGGAAAGGTTGAAGCAGCAAGTTACTTTTTCAAGCATTTTGCTCCTAAACACAAATTTAAGGGCAGAGGAATCGACTGCCATGGAAAAGCAGGAGTGCTCCATCTGTGCAGGATAAATTAGGGCCTAGAAGGGAGGACACAATTCAGCTGCTGCCATTTGAAACAGAGGTACTAAACTGCAGATTTAGCAAAGCTGCCAAATATCAGAGATGTTGAGAAGAAGATCAGAAGGATCACAAATACCACAAGGAGAGCCCCAGAGAGGACAGCAGTGGATACAGGATGCCAGCAGTGGAATCCAGTGTGTCCCAAGGCACCAACAGCACCACCTTCCCCAAACTCACTGCCACCTCCACCAGCAGCTCAGAGACTCCTTTGAAAGAACTGGGGTCTCTGTACTTCATATTCTTGCATGGAATTTTCCTTCAGAAATTCATCCAATTACCTTTTGAACCCATTTACAGTCCCATATCCACAACATCCTGTGGAAGGACATTCCACAGCTTCTCAGCTTTGTGCATTTGTTTTGAGCTGCCAGGTTCTTGTCAGAAAACAAAAAAGAAAACAGATAAGAAACTTGGTTCCTTTATCACCTCTATTTATTTTTCCTATGCCATAATGATCTGTGATTTCTTTTACAGGCCCCCTCAGCCTGCCTTGCAGTGGAAGTGTCCTGTTGTGTGTATTTGTGCTGAGTGGATGCTGCTCCATACCTCCAGCTCCCCACCCTGCATTCCTCTTCTGCATTCTTTTCAAGTGAGGCTGTGTGTCATATTCAGAAGCTTCTGAGAAGAGGATGAAAGAATTCTAGAGCAGTGAGAACAAAGAGGCGTGTTTGAAGGGAGAGAAAACTTATTTAGGGAAAAAAACACAGGAAATAAAAGAAGTTTCACTGTGATTCTACACGTTAGTGAGCAGAATTGTTCAAGCATTATTAAAAGATATGAAATAGGGAACAAACTGCAAGATTTGTAGTAGCAATCAGCTTATTTTTCTGTGCCTTCATGCTTTACAGAGCTGAAATAATTTCAGTGTGCTCTGTTTCCCCTTCAAATGAGCCTTTCACCACAGTTTGTAACCTCCCAGCTCATCTCAAAAGGGGCACCAGTGCTAGAGGCAGACACTAATGAGCCTCTGTATTCTAATTGTATGAATATACTGAAA